>NC_072413.2:90415738-90723920 GCF_028858775.2 Pan troglodytes
GAAAAGGCAGCACATTCAGTGTTATTTCCATTTGGAGCTATGCAGCTGCTGATGATGTTCTGTCTTTTGTGTTCAAGAGTTCCTTTGTTCTTAGAGCTTTTTATTGAAGGATAACATACCTATGGGAAAGAACACAGTACATTTTCACAAAGTGGACGTGCCCATGTCACCAGCATCCAGGTCAAGAAACAAAATATTACCAGACTGGGAGTATCCCCAGTCTTCCCTAACATGCTCCCCAGGATAGGGCAACCACTCTCCTGACTGGTGACAACACAGACTAGTTTTGGGATTGTTTGTTTTTTTTTAAGAGATGAGGTCTCATATGCACATAAGTCTTTATTGCAGCGCTATTCACAATAGCAAAGACATGGAATCAACCTAAATGTCCATCAGTGACAGTCTGGATAAAGAAAATGTGGAACACATACACCATGGTATACTATGCAGCCATGTCTATGAAAAAATAAAGAGATCATGTCTTTTGTGGGAACATGGATGGAGCTGGAGGCCATTATCCTTAATAAACTAACGCAGGAACAGAAAACCAAATACCACGTTTTCACTTATAAGTGAGAGCTAAATGATGAGAACTCATGAACACAAAGAAAGGAACAGACACTGGTGTCTATTTGAGGGGGGAAGGTGGGAGGAGCAGAAAAGGTAACTATTGGGTACTAGGCTTAATACTTGGGTGATGAAATAGTCTGTACAACAAATCCCTGTGACACAAGTTTACCTGTGTAACAAAGCTTCACACATACCCCCAAACCTAAAATAAATGTTTAAAAAAAGAGAGATGAGGTCTCACTCTGTCACCCAGGCTGGAGTGCCGTGGTACAATCATAGCTCACTGCAGCTTCAAACTCCTGGGCTCAAGTGATCCTCCTGCCTCAGCCTCCTGAGTAACTGGGACTACAGGTGTGCCACCATGCCTGACTAATTTTTAAATTTTTTGTAGAGATGGAGTCTTCTTGTGTTGCCCAGGTTGGTCTCAATTTTCTGGCTTCAGGCGATCCTCTCACCTTGGCCTCCCAAAGCACTGGGTTTACAGGCATGAACCACCATACTTTGCCAGAGCCTAGTTTTATAAGGTACCTTTTAAAAGCAAAAATTACCATGGATGCCCATGAGAGAGTGTCATAATTTTGGTATCATTGATCACATGGAATAGCAAACCTGTACTGAGCCCTCACTGTGTGCCAGGCCCTCTCCCACGCCCTTTACATAATCCGCTCACCTCATCTTCTGAACAATTCTAAGAGGTAGATACTAACACAATGCCTGTTTTACAAAGAGAAAACAGACATGGCACAGTGAAAAACCTTGCCCAAGGCCAGACCACTAGTAAGTGTAGAGCAAGAATTTGAACCCAGGCAGGGAAGGTCTGCCTTGCCTCTGCGGTCTCTGGATGAAGGTGTGGAGTGCCTCTCATCTGGATGTGGTGAATTGCACATAGATAAAGCAGAATAACCAAGCGTTATTGCAAGTTTGGTATTGGATTGATAACATAGAAATTCATCCAAAGACAAGTTTCTACACCTGCCTGATGCATATACCCGTGGGAAGTGTGTTCATGTCATGTTCTTTCCATTAGCATGGATTTGAGCACCTCTTGGACACACTCTGAGCTCTCCCCTCAGACTGACAATCACGCCTCTGGCCCAGCCCTCTCAGTTACAAATGAGGAAATCAGGTCCCGGAGAGGGAGTACAGGCATTTGGTGAGGATGGGGGCTGGGACTCAGATCCCCCGTGTTGACTTCCCATGCAGTGCTCCCTTCACTCTGCCAGCAAGCCGCCCATTAATCAGCATCTCTGTGCTCATAGTGCATGGAAACTCACCGTTGAGTTGAATATCCTGGAGCCTCTGTTGAGGACACTGGCCTGGAATCCCAAGCTGTCTATCTACTTCCCCAGATCCTCCCACCCACCCCATGATCAGGGTTGGGAAGCCCAGCCAGAGCTCCAGTGCTCATTTTCTGTCTCTCCCAGTGAGTTACTGCTAATAGCAAACATTTTTCCATGCCCAGTGTGAGACCCGCCCCTTTCCTAACCATCTCTGAGACCAGGTAATTCCCTTCTTTCATTTAGGTTCTTACTGAAACGCATCTATAGTTGGTGGCCCCAAGAGCCCGCTGTCTCTCAGCCAGAGCTGTCTTGGTTGTTTGTATGAGACAGAACCAAGTCCCTGTAGTTCATGGTTTCCCTGACCCCTTGGCCTGTGGAGGAGGAGGAGAAATCCATATTGTCTCCTGAAGTTTCTTTTTAGAGTTTCCTGCTCAGTGTGTGAGGCTCCCTAGGATTATGTGCCTTCCTTCCCACACCAGCAATGATTGAGCACGTACTCTATATAAGGGGCCCTGTCTAGAGATAAATAAGGCAGATGCAAATGTTTTGGACAAGACTGTCAAATAATCTTCTAAGATAGGAACTGGGTCACACATGATTCCAAGGTTAAGACCTCTGCCCTCTGGGGCATGTTCTAACAGTTGCTGAGTGTGTTTGGACTTCTGGTTGCAAGTGACCAAAAAAAAAAAAAAAACAAAAAAACCCTGGACTGAGCAAAAGATGAGAGGTGATCAGCTCCTGAACTGAGAAGTCCGGGGCCAGCTGTGGGCATGGCGGGATCAGGATCGGCTCATCTCTCTTCCATGCTGGCTTCCTCCCCAGCCAGTCTCCCTCTACAAAGGGGCCTTGAGATGTACAAGCCTGCACTTTACCACTTTGGGGTTTGGCAGGAAGAAAGCCTCACGTGTTCAAAAAGGTCTAGCAAAATTCCTGGGATTGACTCACATTGGACCATTTGTCTGTGGCTGAACCTGGGGCCAGGCACCCAGGCTCTTACCCGAAACGCATCTCTAGTTGGTGGCCCCAAGAGCCTGCTATCTCTCAGCTGGAGCTGCCTTGGTTGTTTGTGTGGGACCAGCCCCACTCAAATCATATGGATGAGAACAGGGGAAGGGCAGTTCCCCCCAGGAGAACCAGGGTTTTAGGGTGCCAGACAGGCAAAAACAGTAGGTATTGATGTTAACCCTGTCAACGCCCCGCACTCTGAGTAGCCGACTGGTGTGATCTGGCTCTGATCTGCATTTGGTGGGACGCTTCTGTCCTCTTGGGCACAGGGTGTGTGGCCACAGCCCACAGCCCTCCTGTCCCCTCTAATGTCCTGTCCCCATCTCAGTTCATGGTGTCACCATGCCCTCATCCCCCTGGCTGGAGACCACAGGTTTCTCCCTCCACACCACGCCCATCCTCCATCCTGCAGGTCAGGGGGCTGCAGCATCTCTACATCGTCCCCTCCTTTCTATTTCCATGTTACTTCAACAGCTTCTACCTGAGGCTTCTGTCCTGCTCCTTCCCACCGCCTCACCACCCTGCCTGATGTTTCTAAAGTAAGGGCCAACCAACTACAGCCTGCGGGCCAAATTCAGCTCCCCACCTGTTTGGAATACGTCCTGCAAGCCAAAAATGGTTTCTACGTTTTTCAATGATTGGGCAAAGTTAAAAAGGAATACTATTTTATGACACATGAGAATGACAGGGAATTCAGATTTTAGTGAACATAAATAAAGTTTTATTGGAACACAGCCATGCCGATTTGTTTATATCTCATCTGCGGCTGCTTTCATGCCACAGCGGCAGCGTTGAATAGTTGCGGCAGAGACCATATGGCCTGCAAAGCCTGAAATATTTACTGTCTGTCTGGTTCTTTCCAGGAAGACGTTTGCCAACTGTTGGTTTAAGATACTCTCATCCTGTCGTTCCTTTGCTCAGTGATCTGCTGCTGCTCTCCAATAAGGAGAGTCCTTATCCTGAAACTTGGTGTCCTCTGATCCTTCCAATCCCATGTTCCAGTCTTCCCATTGCGGCCTTCCCACCTCCCAGAACACCTGCCCAGAATTCCCAGTCTCCTGGGCTCCCTCCCGCCCCCCTGCCTTAGCATCCAGTTCATTCCTTTGCCTAGAAAGTGTCTCTCTTTCCACCTGGATGTCTCCCAGGAAATCCTGAGCCCAACTCTCCCATCTCCCAGCTCTTCCCTGAGTCATCTTTGCTGAGTTAGAAATTAATTGTTCCCTCTTCTGCGTTCCACTAAAGCTCCATTTAAAGCTCTCCCCACGGCATGTGTCTTGTTACAGTCACCATTAGCTGCACATCTGTTTCCCCCTCCTCTGTAGGTTGCGAACGTTGCCTGATTTATCCATATTCCCTTGCAGCCCTCAGCACAAATCCTCCCAGTAGATGCCACACGCTCAGTGCTTGTTGGAAAGATTGAAAGTCAAAATCTGGGCTGGGAGCAGCTTCCTTCCGTTCCAGGGACAGACCTGCTGGTTGTATAGGAACACAGCACTGCAGAACCACAGCTGGTGGAAGACAAATATTAAACTAAGGCAGAACGAACAGGGATTTGCTGTCATCCTGTAGTTTGTGGGTAGAGATAGGCAAAAGATGTGTCATTGTTGGAAGTGGTGTATTTGAATCGACTGAATGAGACCTTAAGGAGAGGTAGGGACAGAGGAGAAGGGGTGAGAATCAGATAATTTTCTTGCATGTTCCCAGCCACCCAGTTTTGATAGAGAGTTCTTTGAGAGAGGAGAACATGTGCTTTGACAGCATATGGACCAGTAGATAAATGGTGTGTGAAGGGAGAGTGTGAATGGCTTCATTACAAGCAGGCAGGCGTCAGTGTTCAGTGGGCAAAGACAGCAGCCATTATTTTAACCATAGACTACAGTTTATTACCTGGACACTATTGGCATTGGGGGCTGGATAATTCTTTGTTGTAGGGGGCTGTCCCGTGCTTTGAAGGATGTTTAGCTACATCTCTGGCTCTACCCACTAAATGCCAGTAGCACCCCTTCCCCGGTTGTGACAACCAAAAATGTCACCAGTGTCATAGGCAGGGGCAGGGGGTGAGGGGGACAATCACCCCTGGCTGAGCACTGCTTCCCCACATGAGGGCTTCTCACACTACCTGTGGTGAAAGACTTGTTAACTTTATTTGACCAATATGCTTGTCAAATACTAGAAAAAGAAATCCCTAGAAAAAACTGGCATGGTGGCTCACTCTTGTAATCCCAGTATATTGGGAGGCCAAAGTGGGAGGATCCGTTAAGTCCCGGAGTATGAGACCAGCCTGGGTGACACAGTGAGACCCCAGCTCTACAAAAACAAACAAACAAAATTAGCTGGGCATGAAGATGCATGCCTGTAGTCCCAGCTTCTTGGGAGGCTGAGGTGGGAGGATTGCTTGATCCCGGGAGGTTGAGGCTGCAGTGAGCTGTGATCGCACCACCACACTTCAGCTTGGGTGACAGAGCAAGAATCTGTCTCAAAAACAGAAAAAAGGAAAACAATCACGTGGTTGCCACAATCTCAAATTGCTTCACAAGTGTTTGGATGCCCATTCTCACTCTCTGTTCCTGTTCTGTCATGAGTGGGTGATAGAGAGTTCACAGGCCACACTTTATCACAGCCCTAGACCCAGAATCATGTTAGAGAACATTCTCCGTGTGGGTGGAGGTCACCATGTGCTCTGGAATTGTGTCGCTGTGAGGCCCTTGCCACGATGCGTGGTGCATTGTCTTGGTCCAGTGGCCTTTCCCTTGGGTGTGCACCTGCAGATGGGGGGATGGTGTTGGACTCATGGTTGAAAGGCGACGGTTCACCTCGTGCTGGCAGGTGTTTGATGGCCACTCTTTGATGCACCTCCATGGAGGCCTGGCCTTGTTGAGAATTCTCCTGTGGAAGGGCTGGACTTGTTCTTTTCCATTGATCTTCTCATGAGTTGTGTCACTCCCTGATCATTTTCCAAAGCTGGGTGCCTTGAAACTGGAGGTGAGGCCTCCTGCCAGTGCATTTCTCGGCCAGGCTCTCCTAGGAAACAGGGTGGATGATGTTCCGAGGCTTCTCCACGGTGGGTGGTCAGCGTGGGAAGTTTGACCTCTTGCCTTTGGTCCTGGGGCCTTACCTTTGGTCATGAGCCGGAATAGACTCACAAATGGTGGGAAATGCACCAGGAAGAATGCATGGATTTTATTTTTTATGTTTTTATTTTTATTTATTTATTATTTATTTATTTTCGAGACGGAGTTTCACTCTTGTCACCCAGGCTGGAGTGCAATGGCATGATCTCAGCTCACTGCAACCTCTGCCTCCTGTGTTCAAGTGATTCTCCTGCCTCAGTCTCCAGAGTAGCTGGGATTGTAAGCGCCCACAACCACATCCAGCTAATTTTTGTATTTTTAGTAGAGATGGGGTTTCACCATATTGGCCAGGCTGGTCTCTAACTCCTAACCTCAGGTGATCCACCCACCTTGGCCTCCCAAGTGCTGGGATTACAGGCATGAACCACTGCGCCCGGCCTCTATGTTTTTATTTTTTTTTTAATTTCCATAGGGTTTTGGGGAACAGGTGGTATTTGGTTATGCAAGTAAGTTCTTTAGTGGTGATTTGTGAGGTTTGGGTGCACCCATCACCCAAGCAGTATACACTGAACCCGATTTGTAACCTTTTATCCCTCACTCCTTTCCCACTTTTTCCCCGAGTCCCCAAAGTCATCCTTATGCCTTTGCATCCTCATAGTTTAACTCCCACTTGTAAGTGAAAACATACGATGTTTGGTTTTCCAATGCATGGGTTTTAAATTCTAAGCTGTAAACTCTGTGGAGATATAGAGACATCCCCACCACCCATTCCAGGAAAGGAAAGTGTGTGTATTTGTGTGTGTGTGTGGTGTGTGTGTGTGTGTGTGTCGGTCAGTGACTTTTGTGGTGTCAGCGTTTCTAGCCTTCAGCTTAGATGTGAGGCCTAACGTGCCGGGTGAAGAATCCACTATAGGTAAGCAGAGTGAGGGAGAGGCTGGTGGGAAGCAGAGATGCGTTTCTCTGTGTTGGCGATCAGGGTCTTTCCTGCCACGCTCTGTGTGCTCTACCCCAAGGGGACTCGGTGCAAAGGAAATTGAGCTGGTGGCACCAAAGGAAATGGTGATCAGGTGGCTTTGGGTCACTTTATGCTGTCCTCTTCCTGAGGAGGAAACTGAGGCCAGCACTGCCAAAATAACAATGGCAGAACTGAACTTTCCAGACTTTTAATCCAGTGCACATTGTCAGATTCTTTACTGTCTCATTCATTTTGTTGGTGTTTTTGAAGAGAGGTGATGGGTCCAAAGAGATGCCTAAGGAAGGAAAAGGCCACAGGCTGGAGGTTCAGTGAACTCATCTGGCTCAGCTGCTATTTTGTTCTGTGATCCTGATGAAGCTCTGGTTTGTAACAGGCTAAGAACCTCCTCAAACCTCACGGTGCTTTTGTGGAAACTAAGGAACGATGTAATTTTCCACAAGCTCACAAAGGAAAGCCAAGAATAAAATCCAGACCCTAGTGACTCTTTAGTGGAAATGTTTCTGACAGAGCCAAGGATAAGAATAAGCACCAAGCCTAGAAGGAATGAGGCAGACTTTTCTTGTTCTGAGATTTGAGGAAAAAGAGGTCATATGTCCAAGTTACAACTGTCAGTCATTCTACACATATTAAGCACTTATATGTAAGACAGACCTGGAAATACATTAAGCCTGTCAGTTTCTTCTTTTCTACCTATAGTCTTTCTTCATCCTATTGCTTGAACTATAGTGCTTGGATGGGCTTGTTAGAATTGTAAATATTTACAAGGACCATGTACAGTCATGCACCATATAACAATATTCATTTCAACAACAAACTGCATATTCTACATGGCCCCATAAGATTATACAGATAGGGAGCTGAAGAGTCCCTATCACCTAGTGACGTCTTGCTAGTCCTGACCCTCTGTAGGTCTAAGCTAACGTGTGTGCTCATGTCTTTATTTTTGATTTAAAAGTTTAAAAAGTTAAAAACATTAAAAAAAGAAAAATAGCTTATAGAATAAGAACATAAAATATTTTTGCAGGGCTGTAGAATGGTCTTGTGTTTTAAACTAAGTGCTATTAAAAGAGTCAAAAAGCTTAAAAAATTTAAAAGTTTATAAAGAAAAAAGTTACAGTAAGCGAAGGTTATTATTGATGAAGCATATTTTTAAAATTAGTGTAGCCTAAGTGTCCAGTATTGATAGACTTTTGTCTACAGTAGTGAACAGTAACATCCTGGGCCTTCCCATTCACTAACCACACACTCACTCGCTCACCCAGAGCAACATCCAGTCCTGCAAGCTCCATTTGTGGTAAGTGCCCTAAACAAGTGTACCATTTTTTATCTTTTAAACCATATTTTTTCTGTAGCTTTTCTGTGTTTAGATACACAAATGCTTACCACTGTGTTTCAACTACCTGCGGTATTCAGTACAGTTAAATGCTGCACAGGTGTGTGGCTTTGGAGCAGCAGGCCTTATGGGATAGCTTAGGTGTGTTGTAGGCTAGACCATCTAAGATTGTGTAAGTGTACTCTAGGATGCTCGTGCCCCAGTGAAACTGCCTAACACCACATTTCTCAGAATGTATACCCATCATTAAGTAACACAGGACTACAGTTGCTCAACCAGCACCCACTGAGGAACTGTCTGCTGTGTGCAAGCTACTTTACAGAAGGAGAAGCTGTTCCTTCCTTTCCAGGGAGATCACCCTGTGTCCTCCCAAATATAATGAATGGACTCAGGCCCTATCACTAAATCCTGGCCTGAGACTTCTTGCCTTGAGGCTACTCAGGGAATAGCAGGGATTTGGTCTAGGAAGAGAGGAAGGATTATGCCAAGGAGAAAGACTGCTCAACAGACAGGGAAGCCTGGGAGCAGGGGTGGGAGACAGGACAGGAGCCAAGAGTGCTGAGGGGGTCCCTGGCTCACGGCTGTGAGGCTCCTCCTTGAACTCTACGTGCTCGTCCTGCTGCCAGGCTGGCCTCCTGGTTCTGCCCATCTGGGGGCAGCTGTGGCTCCTCACTCTTCCCATCCCAACCCCAATTCACCATAGTCCAGTGCACTGGTCAGGGTTCTCCAGAGAAGCAGAACCCATGGAGGTGCACACATACACAAACATGCCCTGTATCTATCCTATATGTGTGTGTGTTGTGTGTGTTCATAAAGAGATTTATTTTAAAGAATTAATTCATATGATTATAGGGGCTGGCAAGTCCAAAATCTGTACGCCAGGCCAGCAGATTCGAAACTCCCAGGCAAGAGCTAATGCTCTTGAGGACAAATTTCTTCTTCCCCAAGAAACCTCAGTTGTTGTTGTTTTTTTGTTTGTTTTTGTTTTTGATTTGTTTTGTTTTTTGTTTTGTTTTGAGACAGAGTCTCACTCTATCCCCCAGGCTGGAGTGCAGTGGCGTGATCTCGGCTCACTGCAACCTCCGCCTCCTGGGTTCAAGTGATTCTCATGCATCAGCCTCCTGAGTAGCTGGGATTATAGGCACCTGCCACCACACCTGGCTAATTTTTGTATTTTTAGTAGAGGCAGGGTTTTGCCATGTTGGCCATACTGGTCTCACACTCCTGACCTCAGGTGATCCACCCACCTTGGCCTCCCAAAGTGCTGTGATTACAGGCATGAGCCACCGCACCCGGCCAATTTTTGTGTTCTTTAGGCCTTCAACTGATTGGGGTGGAGTTGAATTCACACCCACATTATTGAGGGTAATCTTCACTTAAAGTCCATTGATTGTAGATGTTAACCACATCTATAAAATACCTTCACAGCAACCCTAGATTTATGTTTGATTAAATAACTGAGTATGACTACTACTGCCCAGCCAAGTTGGCACATAGAACTCACCATCACACGTGGCTGGCAACCTGACCTGACCTCAGAACTAGAGCGTGCCAGAGGTGAAGGGAGGCGTCATTCCAGCCTTCCTCCAGGTCCCTTCCCAGTTAGTGGCAAGCACCAACCACTCACTCTGGCAAATCATCCACCCTCCTTTGGGTTTGGGTGGAGGTGCTTCTGAATCCAGGCACCATGCTATAGCAGCTACCTTCCCGCAGATGTTCTCTCGTTGAACTTGAGGCTGTCTAGAATGAGGAAGTACCTGGTGTCCATGTTGGCAATGATGGAAGTCTCTCCTGGCATGTTGCCATGGGCTACTTTGACATCTCCTGGCTAATTGGTGTTCATTTTTATTCCAGGTCCTTGTACTCCTAATGAGGAGAGTGAACATGAAATTTATCATCCAAACTGTGACACTTTTGAGAGAAGGGGATACTATTCATTATACTGGACAGCAGATGTGAATCAGGACTGTCCTAGAGAAACCAGAGGATATAAAAGATCCAATAATGACAACTGCTATGTTATTCATAAGAGTTCATTCATACAGGAGTTGATTTCATGCTTGTGTTTCATGAATAAAGGGTCAATCAAGTCAACAAATATGAGGGCTGAGTTGTTTTTCCCCAAAAGATATGGTGAAGTCCTAACCTGCTATTTGTAAATGTGACCTTCATTGGAAATAGGGTCTCTGCAGATGTACTTGGTCGAGAAGAGGTTATGCTGGATGAAGGTGGGCCCTAAATACAGTCACTGGTGTCCTTATAAAAAGTCCATGTGAAGACACAGGGACAAAGAGGGGGAGGCCAGATAAAGACAGGGGCAGACATTGGGGTGATCTGGGCCCACAAGCCAAGGAATGCCAGGGACTGCCAGCTGTCACAGATGCCGGGAGAAAGACATGGTGCCAATTGCCCCTAAGTCTCCAGAAGGAACCAACCCTGTCGACACTTTGATATTGAATTTCCAGCCTACAGAACTGTGATAAAATACATTTCTGGGCTGGGCACGGTGGCTCACACCTGTAATCCTAGCACTTTGGGAGGCCAAGGCAGGTGGATCATGAGGTCAGGAGTTAGACACTAGCCTGGCCAATATGGTGAAACCCTGTCTCTACTAAAAATACAAAAATTAGCCGGGCACAGTGGCATGTGCCTATAGTCCCAGCTACTCGGGAGGTTGAGGCAGAAGAATTGCTTGAACCTGGGGGCAGAGGTTGCAGTGAGCCAAGATCGTGCCACTGCACTCCAGCCTGGCGACAGAGCGAGACTCTGTCTCAAAAAAAAAAAAATTCTGTTGTTTTAAGTATATAATACTTTGTTAAGACAGTCCTAAGAAACTCTATTGTAAAAGCTTCAATATAAGTACCTACTATGTGCCAGGCTTTGATCTGAGTGTTGGAGGTACATCATGATCAACAGCAGTAGCAGCTCATTGTCACAATGTCAAGGTGCATCCCAGGGACCTTTCACAGGCTACTGGCCATATGGTGTAGTTAGACAATGAAGAATTGTTTCTGCAGATGTATCAAACAAGTCAAATGTACTTGCAGCTCAAATTAAGTCTAGAGTCCACCTCTACCAGCTGAGAATACCCACGGTGGGCATGGGCATTTTTTCACGGGGGGGCCTGTCCCTGAGTAAATTGGTTTCTGTTCTTGTCATTGGCAACAGTGAGCTGGCTCAGGTGATACTGTGGTCTTGTTTCCTGGGATGCCGAGTGCCTGTTGTCATGAACCTACCTGAGAATGGGTCCTGGCATCAGAGCCCTCACTGCTCCTCAGGCTTCTGTGGTTGAACTCCAGCCTCTGGAGATGAGCTCACCTTCAAGCAGTGGCAGGAACCAGATCTGGCCTCGTCCCAAAATTTCCTCCAGGGGAGGCACGGTGATGGCTGATGTGTGCTGTGTTCAGGTGCATGAACCAAGGGGCTTGTTACTTGTTCATCCTTGCCATGAACAGTACAACAACGAGAAAAACAGTGGGGAGCTCTTAAAGTTTTTCAGTGATAATATGCTTTCCTTTTCCTAGAGTGCGTCAGACGTTCAGTAGGTCTCTCTTCAATGAAGTATAACTTGAGTACAATAAAATACACAGCTTTTTAAGTGTAACTACCACTCCAGTCAAGATCTAGGGCGTTTTCATCACCCTAGAAAGTTCCTTGTGCCCTTTGCCGATTAGTCCCTCCCCTACCCCCAGTGGTTCTGATTTCTATCACTGACCTTGGTTTTGACTGTGCTTGGGCACCATATAAATGAGATCATACCATTGGTACTCTTCTGTGCTGGATTCTTTTATACACCACGATTTTTTTGTTTTTGTTTTTTTTGAGACACAGTTTTATTCTGTCGCCCAGGCTGGAGTGCAGTGGCGTGATATTGGCTCACTGAAACCCCCGCCTCCCAGGTTCAAGTGATTCTCATGCTTTAGCCTCCCACGTAGCTAGGACTGCAGGCACCCACCATCATGCCCGGCTAATTTTTATATTTTTAGTAGAGACAAGGTTTCACCATGTTGCCCAGGGTGGTCTCGAACTCCTGACCTAGGTGACCTGCCTACCTCTGCCTCCCAAAGTGCTAGAATTACAGACTTGAGCCACTGTGCCAGGCCCATACACCATGTTTTAAAACTTCATTTTTTTTAAAAAAATAAAGCATAGCAAATTGACTAAAACATTTTTACGATAAAGCATTTGGAAAGGGGCCCTGGAAAGGGCAGCCGTTTAGAATTCCTCCACCCGCCATAACCACTATAATGGTTTTGGCATACTTCCATCCAGTTCTTTTCATTTGCTGATTTGTGTGTAGCTGCAAACAAACCACGAGTGATTTTGTGTGTTGCTTTTTTCATTTATGATAAAATTTTTTCCACATCCAGTGTCTTTAACTATCCTTCTGGGTAGTACTCTATCTAAAATGCCCTGTAAGGGCAGGCACTTTTGCCTGTCTTGTTCAGATGTATTTTCAGAATCTAGAACAGTGCTGGGACCTGATGGGTAACAGTAAATATTTGTGGGAAGACTACAGGAAAGTGTCCAACTCCATAACCATTATCCTATTCCTGGGCCGTCAGTGGCTTCCAGTGCCTCGCTAGTGGAGGTAACAAGCATCTTCACACATATGACTTTCACCCTGATATTTTGAATGTCACCCTTAGAAGAAATTTCACATGAGAAACTGTTATGTCAAAGGGAAGAAACATATTTTTGGCTTTTGTTAGACAGTCAAGTGCTGTTGAGAGCTGGATTATCCAGATTTGAGTTTTGGCTCTGCCACTTACTGGCTGCACCTTGGGCAAATTACTTAACCTTTCTGTGCTCCAGTTTGCCCATGTTTGAAATGGGGCTAATGACAGTGTTTCCTGGGCTCATTGTGACCTTGAAATGTAGAAAGTACTTGACATGTAGTAAGCATTGTATGTGTATTGCTATGTATGTTTCATATGTAGAACATTATATCATGATAAAAAAATGGAAGCTATTTTTCCAAAAAGAAATGGGTTCCCTTAATGATGTCTGTCCTTTTGATAAACTCAGTGGTACTTGTGTTGCCGACTGGTGACTAGCTCAGAGTTTGGTTGTGCAGTACGTAGAAACCTAGGTTCCGAATTTACTTTTATTTTATGTATTCATTTATTGAGACAGGGTCTCACTGTCATCCAGGCTGGAGTGCATTGGTGCCATCACTGCTCACTGTAGCCTTGACTTCCTGGGCTCAAGTGATCCTCCCGCCTCAGCCTCCTGAGTTTAGCTCACAGGCATGCACCACCATGCCCAGATAATTTTTGTATTTTTTTAAGAGACAGGCTTTTGCCATGTTGTCCAGTCTGGTCTTGAACTCCTGGACTCAAGCAATCCTCCCACCTCAGCCTCCCAAAGTACTAGGCTTACAGGTGTGAGCTGCCGCACCCAGCCCCTAATTTACTTTATTTAATTTTATTTTATTTCATTTCATTTCATTTTTTTTTTTTGAGACAGAGTCTCACTTGCTCTGTTGCCCAGGCTGGAGTGCAGTGGCACAATCTCGGCTCACTGCAATCTCTGCCTCCCGGGTTCAAGCAATTCTCCTGTCTCAGCCTCCTGAGTAGCTGGGGTTACAGGCACGCGCGACCATGCCTGGCTAATTTTTGTACTTTTAGTAGAGACGGGGTTTTGCCATGTTGGCCAGGCTGGTCTCGAACTCCTGGACTCAAGCAATCTGCCTGCCTCGGCCTTTCAAAGTGCAGCCTCCTAAAGTGCTGGGATTACAGGTGTGAGCTACCACGCCCAGCCTAATTTACTTTAGATATTAAGTATATGCCTTGTCTAGTAGAGGTAAAGACAATACAGGAACAAACAAATTGTCACCACAGCACTCTGAGAACACTTAACCTAGTGCAGGAGAAAGAGAGTAGAGACACAACTAAAGATTGCTGCTAATTGTGGAAATAAACAAAGACCACACAAATGAAAACAACCCAAGATATTTACTCAGAGTTTACTATAGCAAGGGAGTCAGCTGTCATCACTTGCGTTTGGTAAAGACTCAAAGTCAGGCAAGGGAGCGGGGAGGCTTCACAGCAGGGAAGAAAGGGCAGGCTTCAGGCGTGCCCTGGGTGGAGGCTGTTGGCGTGAGGCAGCCAACTGGAAGCAGGGCATTGTGTGCATTGGTTTAGGGAATGTTTTGCCTTCCCAGGGCTGCCATAACAAAGTAGAACACACTGGGTGACCTAAAACAACAGAAATTTATTCTCCCACAGTTCAGGAGGCCAAAAGTCTGATATCAAGGTATCAGCAGGATTGATTCCTCCTGGAGTCTCTGAGAAAATCTGTTCCAGGCCTCTCTCCTGGCTGCCAGCACTCCTTGGCTTGCAGACATACCACTCCAACCTCTGCCTTCATCATCTCATGCCTTGTTCTCAGTATCTCCTCCTTGGCTTGTAGACATACCACTCCAACCTCCTTTGTTTTTGGTATCTCTGTGTGTCTCCTCCTCTTCTTCTAAGACCACCAATCATTGGATTCGGGGTCCCCTGTAATGCAGTGTGACCACATTTCAACTTAACTACCTACCTCTGCAAAGACCTTATGTTAAAGACTGAATTGTGTCTCTCTAAGTTCGTGTGAAGTGATGGTATTTGGAGATAGTGCCTTTAGAGAGGTAGTAAATGTTAAATAAGGTCATAAGAGTAGGGCCCTAATCAAATAGGACTGGAGTCTTAGTCCTTTTAGTGTTGCTATAAAGTAACACCTGAGGCTGCATAATGTATGAAGAAAAAAGGTTTTTTTAGCTAATGATTCTGATGTCTGGGAAAGTTCAAGAGTGGGCATCTGCCTCTGGTGAGGGCTTCAGGCTGTTCTCACTGATGGCAGAAGGTGAAGGGGAGCCAACCTGTGCAGAAAGCACATGGTGAGAGAGGAAGCAAGAGAGTGGGAGAAGAGAGATGCTCTGTTTAACAACCAGCTCTGGACGGGCATGGTGGCTGATGTTTATAATCCTAGCACTTTGGAAGGCCAAGGTGGGAGGGTTGCTTGAGGCCAGGAGTTTGAGACCAGCCTGGGCATAATAGTGAGACCCCATCTCTACCAAAAAAAAAAACCAAAAATATATATAAGCTGGATGTGGGTATGGTGGCACATGCTTGTAGTTCCAGTTACTCAGGAAGATTAGGCAGGAGGATCATTTGAGCCCAGCAGGTCAAGGCTGTAGAGAGCTATGATTATGTCACTGCACTCCAGCCTGGGCGACAGAGCGAGACTCCGTCTCAAAAAAAAACAGAAACAAAAACAAAAACAAAACCCAGCTCTTGCGGGAACTAATAGAATGAGAAGTCACTCACCACTTGCGCCCAGGGCATTAATCTATTCATGAGGGACCTGCCCCCATGACCCAAACACCTCCCATTAGGCACTACCTCCAAGATTGGGGATCACATTCAACATGAGATTCGGAGGGAACAAACATCAAACTATAGCAATCGATGTCTTATAAGAGGAGGAAGAGACACCAGCAGTGTGTGTGCAGAGAAGAGGCCGTGTGAGGACACAGGGAGAAGGTGGCTATCTACAAGCTAGGAAGAGAATCTTCACCAGAAACCAACCCTGCAGGCACTTTGATCTTCCAGCCTCCAGAACTGGGAGAAAGTAAATTTCCATTGTTGATGACATCTAGGCCATGGTATTTTGTTATGACAGCCCCTGCTGACTAATACATCTTATTTCCAAATAAGGTCAATGCTAAGGATTCTGGTGGACATGAGTTATTGGAGGGACACTATTCAACTCACTACAGGGAGCCTATTTGTTTTTCTCTTGTTATTCTTGAGTTGGAAGCAGGAGAAAACAGTAGAGAAGGTGGTTGTCATTGGCAAAACATGACCATTTTGGGCCAATTGCTGCAGAGGCTGTGGTCTGACATCCCAGGCTAGTTGCTTTGGAGCTGTGGGTCACAGTTCTGTTGTCCTATATGGACCAGCCATTGTCTGTTCGTATTAATTCGGGCTCTGGCAATTCTGTTGTTAACTAGCTGTGATGCTGAACAAAGCACTTGACCTCTCTGGACTTCAGGGTTCTCCTCTTTAAAATGGAGGGGTTACACCTATATGCAGTGGCTCACACCTGTAATCCCAGCACCTTTGGGAGGCTGAGTCAGGCAGATCACTTGAGCCTAGGAGTTCAAGACCAGCTTGGGAAACATAGTGATACCCAGTCTCTACCAAAAAAATACAATAATTAGCTGGGTATGATAGTGCACACCTGTAGTCCCAGCTGCTTGGGAGGATGTGATGTGGGGGATCACCTGAGCCTGGGAGGTTGAGGCTGCAGTGAGCTGTGATTGCACCACTGCACTCCAGCCTGGGTGACAGAGTGAGACCCTGTTTCAATCAATCAATCAATCAATCAATATAAATGGAGGGTTAAGTGACTCTCAGTGAGGTGGGACAGGATCTTCAGCATCAGGGCAGGGAGAGAGGTGGGGTTGGCAAGGATGAGGTCATAAGTGTGGGGCCCTAAATCAAACAGGATTTGTGTCTCAGTCTGTTTAGTGTTACTAAAAAGGAATACCTGAGGCTGGGTAATAAATAAAGAAGGTTTATATGGCTCATGATTCTGATGTCTGGAAAAGTTCAGGAGTAGGTATTTGCATCTGATGAGACCTCAGGCTGCTTTCACTCATGGTGGAAGGTGAAGAGGAGCCAGCCCGTGTGTGGAGATCACATGGTGAGAGAGGAAGCAAGAGAGACGGGGAGAAGTACCAGGCGCTTTTGAAAACCACCTGAGGAAACAGTGCCCTGTGACATTAACAAGTCCACTTCCCTTCCTGGGTGGAGAACAGCTGAACCACATAGTACCTGGGCCCTTGTCCAGCTGTAGAAATTCTATAGTGGTTGCTCCTGGAAAGAACATTCCTGTTGCTGAGTCTTCCAGGCATATTTTCTTTTTCATGGCACTGAATCTCTTTTGGAATGTACTGAAAGAAAGATAGGATTTTAAACTCCTTCTCATGCTAGTTAAGTCAGTGACTTAATCTAATTATTTTTACTCCTGTTTGGGACACAAGGGTGATGGTAGAAAATCCTAGATGTTCCAACTGTTGCCCATGAAAGGCATAAAATTCTTAGCAAAGTTATTTTAAACTGTACAATTGGTGGGGCGGGGGGGAATGACAATTTTTTTCTTTTGGTTTCTGGCACTGGGATGGTTTCTAAAACATATACCTTATATAAGTTGAAACAATAAAAATTTGAGGCTATTTAAATAACTTCCCAGCCTTCCAGTCTGGTTTTCATCGTTTCAGAATAAACGTCAAGGCTTAGAAGGTGGGGTTATTTTTAACAAGGGTAGAAAGCAAAGAGAGAGTGGCATGTTTTGAGGCAGTTATTTTTCCTTTAAAAAAATTCAATTCACAGTTTACATTCCCCAAAGAGAATTGACTAATTGAAAGGTTTAAGAAAAACGAGCAGCTCACAGAAAGCACATCTCTGTCAAAAATGTTCTGCCTGGTAAGACTTGGTGTGCAGCATCCAAGAAGCAGTTTGGGAAGACAGGGGCTGAGGAGGCAGGGCCAGTGCACCATCTCCTGGGGAGCCATCCAGGCAGAGGTCACACTGGGGGCTCCTGAGTTTGTGTCAGAAGGGAGGAGCCCGAAGTACATTCACTCCATAGGCATTTCATGAACACCTACTTCGTGCCAGGTTTGTGCCAGGACCTGGCAGCACAGGCATGACCAGTGTGGCCAGAGTAGAGTGGGCACCATGGGGAAGGTGGCATGAGTGAGGCTGGAAGGGTTGGCAGGGCCAGACCGTGCAGGGCCTTGAAGGCCAAAATGCGGTCTTTGGCATTTATCCTAAGTGTTTGTTGAAAAGCTTGTCTGGCTGCCCTGTGGAAAACAGGAAGGAGCAGATTGAGAGAGGACCTGGGGACACCGGTTACGGGTCAGTGCAGTGGTCCAGCAAGAGAGGATGGCGGCAGAGGGACTCAAGAGCAGATCAGCAGTAGGATTGCCAGGGCTTGTGCAGGATTGGCTGAAAAGGAGGTGGATGTATCAGTGAGTGTTCCCTGCAGGAAATAGAAGCCATGTTTAATATTTTCAACAGAAAGGAATTTAATTTAGGGAATGAGATGCTTACAAAATTACAGGGAAGGCTGAAGGAGCAGCGCTACGGTCTGCATGTTTGTATGTCCCCAGCATTACATGGAAACCGAATTTGCAAGGTGATGTATTAGGAGGCGGGGCCTTTGGAGGTGACTGGGTCATAGAGGTGGAGTCTTCATGGTCGGGCTTAGCGCCCTTATAAAAGAGACCCCAGAGAGCTACCTGGTCCCTTCCACTGTGTGAGGATGCAGAGATAAGGCACCATGTATGAACCAGGACACTGGCCCTCACCAGATACCGAATCTGCCAGTGCCTTCGTCTTGGACCCTCCAGCCTCCAGAACTGTGAGAAATAAATTTCTGTTGTTTTTAAGCTACCCCAGTTTATGATATTTTGTTATAGCAGCCTGAATGAACTGAGACAAGTGGGAAACGGAATGATCAAGTGTTCAGTAACATCCTGTGCAGGAATAAGGAAGGGGACATGATTGCCAGGAGAGCCTCTTGACACTTAGGTCTATGTAAACTTGGTTGCCAGTGGAAATGGCAGCAGGAAGAACACACTGCCTCTCTTCTGCCCTCTGAGTCCCCTAGGTTGGCAGAACCTACTTCACATGCAGAACCCTAGCTGCAAGGGAGCCAGGCTCCTCCAAACGAGAAGTAGGACTGGGATGTGTGATCCTGCAGTGCACAGCCTGCGCACCCATATCTAGGGTCCCTGAGGGGAAGGTTCATGGGAGGAAATAGAAAAGGACATTGAGTGCCTATTGGCCTGTCTACCTGTCACAACATATGAGGAAGGAGGCCGTATCAAGGACAATGTCAGGATTTGTTTTATGCAGACCCAGATGGATGGGAGGCCATGCAATGAGGGCAAGTTGAAGGTGTTCATAGGACGGCTGAGGAATGATGTTCAGTTGTCTGCTGGACATGTTAGGTCTTGAGCTCAGAGAAGATTGAAATTTGGGAGCTGGATGTGGAGATTAAAAAGTCAAAGCCAGGGAATGGTCACATGGACAGAAGAGGGCCCAGGGTGAAGCCCCTAGACCACCAGCATTCAGTTCAGAGTCCCTTGGGGGGAGGGGACCCTCTAGAGGAGACTGAGTTGAGTGAGGAGAGGGGAGGCCAAAGAAGCTAAGCAAGAATGTTTCCAAAAGTGGGATCACCCGACAATATGGACGAATCTTAAACCATTTTGTTAAGTGAAAGAAGCCAGACTAAGAAGGCTACATATTACATGATTCCATTGATACGGTGCTCTGGAAAAGGCAAATATGGGGAAAGGAAACGTCGGTGGTGTGGCACACCAGATAGGGATGTGTTTCCACTGGCAGTCGAGGTTATAGAGACCTAAGTGTCGAGAGGCTGTCCTGGCAATTGTGCCCAATTTCTTATTTCTGCACAAGATGTTATTGGATTTGATTATTCCATTTCCCACGTGTCTCGGTGCATTGAGGCTCCTATAACAAAATATGGTAAACTGGGCAGCTTAAACAACCAGGAGTAGGGGTGCAGGGAGGGGTGATTACAAAAAGGCAGCACAAGGGAATTTTAGGGGTGATGGAACTATTCTATCTGAGGTATGGTGGTAGATACACAACTGTAGGTGTTTCTCAAAACCCATTGAACTTCAAACCACGAAGAATGAGTTTTAGTGTATGTGAGATAGATAAATAGATTGATCTGTTCATTTATATACACATACATTCATTCATATACAAATAGGAAGCAGTCACTTGTATTAAACGTTTCAAGATCAAGGAATATAAGTGACAGGTTTTCTCTGGATCCATTTAATAATGGCCTAGACCTCTGTATGGGTGAATTCTGGGTTGCAGGCAGAATTGACCTACAAAATCCAATGTATGTTTCAGAGCGTGGCCTCTTGGCATGGCCCTTAGAGCTTACAAGAACAGAGGGCCTGCTCCTGGGATGGAGGAGACCTTAGTCCTGAGATGTGCATCTGCTGGGGGTAACATGCTCCAATAAAGAGAGCCTGGTATTAGTTGGGCTTCCAAGCTGGGTTCTTCTCTTATCTGTGCCAGACTGTGTTTGTGTGACTGTAGGTGACTTTAGTCTCTCAGAGCCTCCACTTCCTCTCAATAAGATGAGAATAATGAGTTTCTCAGAATTGACTGGGAGCAGGCTTCAAGGCTTGATGTGGGCATCACCCTCTCCTGGGGCTGCCTGCATGTTCCCCAACAACTCTCCCAGGTCAGTGACCCCTAACTTATTCTACTCCGCACCATCGCAATAAGCTTCTCACTGTCTCTTGGTCGTTTGTTTACTTGTCCTACAGACCAGGCACGTCCGTGACGCTCTGTGCCTAATCCAGTGCCTGGCACATAGTAACTGCTCAAGAAACATGCATCGATTCACATTCTTTCTGGATCAGGGGATTTCCCACCTCAATAACCTTCCACCTTCTGAGTAACTTTGCCTTTCCCCGAAAGTCAAGCCACCCTCTGAGAGGAAGAGCTGCCATATCTGAGGGCGCTCGGGGTCCGTCAGGGTCTCATCCAGCCATTCCTAGACAGTCCAGTGGCTACCAAGCGGGTGCTCTGTACATGCTGTTGAATAAATCCATCCATTTTGAGAAGCAGGAGCAATGTTGGTGAAAGTTTGGATCCCTGAACGGGCAGCACTAATTCAGAGCGTCACCGTGGAGCTTTTTGTGTGTAAAGAAAACAGCTCAGGTGTGCCTGGAGGCCTCCGAATGGCGGATTGTAGGGTGCTGAGGGCACTGGAGGTGCTTCTGTCCCCAAGGATTTTGGAGTTTCCCATCCAATGTTCAGGAAGGCAACTGGCAGGAAGGACCTCCTCCAGCTTCCCTGGGCCCTGCTCACAGTCGAGGATGGGTGCACGGGAGGGAGGCAGATGCCTGGGGTGTGAGGACACCTGGGTGTGTCCAGGACCAAGAGTGATGGAAGCCACTTCTGGGCACCAAGGTCCAAAGGGGAGTGGGGAGCAGCTGGCTTCCCTCCTGTCCCTCCTTTCCCTTCACCCCATGTCCCCAGGGCAGGGGTGGGGGCTGGGATCATCCCTGGTTCCTTGAGCCCAGCTCCACCTGCAGATACATCTCTCCCTTCCCTCCTCCCTCCACCTTCAGATTTCTGCAGCTTAAAGGCTTAAGGATGACCTCAAAAGCCGTGTGTATGTTCCCTGCTGATCCCTCCCTCCTCCCTGGTGGGGATTTGAGCAGACAGAGCAGGCTCAGCCCCCTCAGACATGCAAGCATCCCACCCTTGAACATGGCCCAGTGGCTCCTGATCCCAGGAAGCCCATGGGAGGAGAAGGAAGGCTTTCTCAGGAACCTGGGATTACACTGCTCCAGGCTTCAGATTCTCATGTAGCCCAAATCATCTCTTACTTTCTCATTGTCTTGCTCTTTCTCTCTTTCTCCAAGAAGCCTTTGTCTTCTCTTTAGCTTTCATACACCAAGGCTGTGTGTTCTGTGGAGTTGTGGGGACAGAATGGATGTCAAGGAATGAGTCTGTAAGTTAATGATGCTGAGTGACTGGCAGCCTGGCTGAGCTCAGTAGTATCACTTCTTACGGCCCAGGTTCTGCTGTGATCTCCATTCGTAGGTGAGGGAACAGGCCCCAAGGTGTCAGGAAGCTTGCCCAGGTCCCACGGGTCATTAGGAGCAGAGGTACTTCCTGAAATCTAAGTCCATCGGCTGCTAGAGACAGTGCACGGAACAGCTGTGTGGGACATCTGCAGTTCCAAGTTGTTGCTGTCAGTGACAAGGGTGGGAGGCCACAGAGTCCTGGTCTATACCCACCCCCTTCACCATGCCAGTGTCTAGAGGATTTTAATCCTGAACTGTGGAGCAGACTGATCCCGGCTATCAACAGCCAACTGGGAAGGGTGGGGTGGATATCTGCCTGCTCACAGCCTTTGATGTCCATGCCAGGGCATGCCGCACATAATAAGGATGACTGATTCGTCACCATAGAAGCCATTCATTCTCCTCCATAGCCCCCCAGCCTGCACACAGGGGTGCAAAGCAAGGCGTGAGGCTGAACAAGTAGAAGTAGCAGCAAATTGCCACTGAAGAGACAGAGGGTCAGAGAAGTTTCATGATGTGACCAGGGTCACACAAGCTCATGCGTAGTCGAGCTAGGACTCCAGTCAACAGTGTGGCGTGATTTCCACTTGGCCAGACCGTCTCAGTGTTAGAGGTGGGGCTTAACCTTGGACGAGGAACATCAGGTCCCACTGTGAGTGCTGGCGTAGATGCCTGGGTGCTCTGAGCTGCTTACTTCCCTCTCTGAGCCTCATCTGAAAACAGGAACATTGATGGCTCTAGTGCCCGCCTTGTGGGTTCAAGATGTACCAGGAAGGTGTGGATGGGTACAGAGGATGGTGGGGCACAGGCAGCCGGGAACTCTGCCAGTGACCACTGTCTTTGCTGGCAAAATTAAGGCCATAGATGCCATTCATTCTCCTCCACAGCACTCCAGGATACACATGGGTGTGCAGAGCAAGGTGTGAGGCTGAGTAGAAGTCTGTTCCTACCAAGGGCAAAGCCATTTAGAACCAACGCCCCCTCCCTGCTGGAGGTCAGGTGATATGTCCCCAGCAGCAGAAAGATGACATGACATTGTTCTAATTTTCAAAACTTCTCATTTTTCAAAAATTTTTAAAGATGTTATTCTAATTCCCAGGATTGGATAAATCAGTCAGCTCTCAAAACTCTGGTTTGGAGAATCAGGAAATGTCTCGAATTTTCATGACAGAAATGTCTATTGATCTGCACTGAAATGTCCCAGCAGCTGCATTTCTCCTGGAAGTAAGATCTTGGCCTCAACAATGCCGAGCCTCTCCCTATGTAATTCTCCATCTCTGAGCTGACAAACCTTGAAGCCAATCCATGCCCTTGAACTGACAGCAGCAACTCTATTAAAGAAGTTTGATTACAAAAAAAGAGAGAGATGTGAGGGAAGCGAAAGAATCTATTTTTCGTTAAATGCTGCTTGTTTCAAAGCGGGAACATTTTCTGGGTATCTGGGGAGCTGATGTTTTCTGTGGCTTGCCGAGAGAATCAGATCTGAAAAATCAGAAAAATTTCCATATAAGGGAGAAAGCATCATTTTCAGAGCTTAGGGCCCAATTATATTTGCAGAGAAGGGATTTCTGTCCTGGAAGTTTATTTAACAAGCATTTATCAAGCACCCACAATGAACTAGGTGTCATTCCGTGTGTTTAAGGGGTTTACAAGGGTAATAAAAGTATTCTAATAAGATGAGACGATACATATCGTTATTTTTGTTAATATTTTAACCTTTGTTTATTCAGTCGATTACTAAGGTTGATTGAGAACCTACTGTGTACCAGGCCTGGCCTAGGTACTGAGGGTGCAATGGTGACCAGGGAAGTGTGGATCCTTGCCTTCCAGAAGCTTCCAGTTTAGCTGGTGTGGTGAGGGTGGGTGGAGATCTGAGGGTGCCCTAAACAGGATCTGTGACAATGGAATTCATTCATGGATACCTCCGTTCATGAGCGTGCTTATCCGCTGATGATTTTGAATGTGGCAGTGGCAGATGAGAAGGGATTATTCCTCTATTACTGAGCAGATGAGTTGCTCAGAGCTGCCTGGGGTTGCAGGAATGATACTCAAACCCCAAGCATTTGATTTAGATTATTTCCACATCTTGGCTGTTACGAGCAATATGGCTATGAACATTGATGTGTAAGTTTTAGTGTGGACATTTGCTTGCATTTCTCTTGGGTCTATACTTGCGAGTGGAATTGCTGGGTCATATGGTCTATGCTTAATCTTTTGAGGAACTGCCAGACTGCCTCCCAGGGCTGTACCATTTTACATTTCCACCAGCAGTGTTTGAAATTCCAGTACCTCCGTATCCTTGTCAACACTTACTACTATCTGTTCTGGGTTCTAGCCATCCTATTACGTGGGAAGTGTTTCATACTGTTTTTTAAAATGCAAGACATATCTAAAACATCATCACTCTAAGGGGCTGGAATATCTTTGCATAATCCAGTATCCAGCAACTATTTCCTGAGAGCACTGGTCTGCCCCTGGACTGAGAAATGGCTGGCCTTCTCTCTGATCAGTCCAAAGCAAGGTGGGCTCTGCAGTTCCTTAGTGAACTCTCAGATGTCAAGTGAGGTTTGTCGGGAGGCCCATAGATAACTAACACTCTGCCATCTCTTCCTGTCTTCCAGCGATTCACGAGTTCCCCACAGATCTGTTCTCCAATAAGGAGCGACAGCACGGAGCCGTCCTGCTGCACATCCTTGGTGTAAGTCGTCCTCCCAGAGTGGTCACAAAACTTCTGGCACATGAAGCCTCTCTGCACAGCGGGGCAGAGCCGTGGCGTGTCTGAGATCTTTTATTCTTGTAACAGCCCAGTGAGGAGAGCGGAGACTGGGCATGTTTTACCCACACAGAAATGGTGTCTTAAACGTGTTAGGTGACTTACCCGGTGTCACACAGCTAGTGGCCCCAGGACCAACACAGGAATGCAAGTCTTTCCTGTACCCCATTTTCTGCTTTTGTAAAACAGGGATGATGGTACCTATTACAGAGTGTGAATATGAGTGAATATGGGTCAAGGGCATCAGTGTTGCGTGGCACATGATAACTCCTACAAATGCCTGCTGTCCTGATTCCCATGACTACCCCTAAATTTTAATACCTTTACATCACTACGTAGATGGTCCCCAAGTTAGGATGGTTCCACTTACTATTTTTCAGTGTTATGATGTTACAAAAGTGAGACATATTCAGTATCACTGTTCTGGAAGTATAAAGAAACTATACTGTGAATTTTGAAGTTTTATCTTTTTCCGGGCCAGTGATACTCTCTCCTCATGCTGGGCAGTAGCACCAATTGCAGCTCCCAGTAGTCACATGGGCATGAGCATAAACAAACAACCAATACTTTACAGGGTACTGTGTTGCCAGATGAATTTGCCTAGCTGTAGGCTAATTAAGTATTCTGAAGCACATTCAAGGTAGGCTAGGCTAAGGGATGATGTTCAGTAGTTAATTGGGTTAAATGCATTTTCCACGTAAAGTATTTTATTTATTTATTTATTTATTTATTTGTTTATTTTTGAGATGGAGTCTCGCTCTGTCACCCAGGCTGGAGTACAGTGGCACGATCTTGGCTCACTGCAACCTCTGCCTCCTGGGTTCAAACGATTCTCCCGCCTCAGCCTCCCAAGTAGCTGGTATTACAGGCATGTGCTGCCACACCCGGTTAATTTTTGTATTTTTAGTAGAGACGGGGTTTAACCATGTTGGCCAGGCTGGTCTCGAACTCCTGACCTCAGGTGATCCACCTGCCTCGGCCTCCCAAAGTGCTGGGACTACAGGTGTGAGCCACTGTCCCCGGCCCACTTAAAGTATTTTAAACTTAAAATGGGCTTATCAAGCTATAACCTCATTGTAAGTCTAGGAGCATCTGTAGTTTAAAACTTTGTTGTACTTCTCAAACTTCCCTCCCTATTCAGATGGACCTTGATGACAAATGGTGGAAGGGGGGTCAGGTAGTAATTTGAAAAGAAATAAGGGTTCAAACCTAAGCTACAAGTCACTCTCTGTGCTGGAATAGGCAAACTACAACCCTAGCCAAGTCTGGCTCAATGCCTATTTTTGTAAATAAAGTTTTATTGGAACATAGACACTCCTATTCATTTCTATAATATCTATTTTTTCACTTCAGAGGCAGAGCTGAGTCCGTGCATCAGAGACTGCCTGGCCCACAAAGCCAAACATATTTATTATCTGCCCCTTTACAGAAAAGGTTTGCTGACTGTATTGTGTGGTGTGGAGAAACATAGCTGGTCAAGGTTTGCTTCTCTGCTTTGGATCAACCACAGCAAATTTTCCTCCTGATCAGCTTCCCTGACCATCCAGCACCATCTGCTTGTATATTTAAACCCAACCCAGTATTAACTCTTTGCAAGAGATCATTAAGAAAGTGAAATCTGGAATTCCCACATAGGTAGTAACAACCAGAAAATAAAGAATGGGTGAAGTTTTAATTAACAGGGTAAGCCATTAATGAAAATGAAGACTAGAATGAGGGTTGTTGGCACATTTTGAACTACAGACCTGTTTATTATTTCTATAACAGAGTTATTATCTTTCTAGTTTCTCTGGCTTTACACTCCTCCCCTTTCACTAAGGGACTGTGGATGTGGCTAATTGGTCCCACAGTTCTGTGGTCCTGCCTCGTGAAAGTCTTGGCATAGCTGAAATGAAACCTCAGGTTTCTGCTGAACCTGAGTGCACTGTGGGAATTTCACAGGAACCCTTTAGAGGAGGGGTTACCAAGCTATGGCTGGAGAGCCAAATCCAGCTCACCAACTGTTTGTTTGTTTGTTTTTTTAAATAAAGAAAAGAGGTTTAACTGACTCACAGTTCCACATGGATGGGGATGGGGAGGCCTCAGGAAACTTACAATTATGGTAGAAGGGGAGGAGGCACATTTTACACGGTGGCAGGGAAGAGAGATCATGCCAGAGCAGGGAAAACTGCCTTATAAAACCATCAGATCTCGTGATAATTCACTCACGATCACGAGAACAGCATGGGAAAATCACCCCTATACCGCCAATGGTTTTTATAAATAAAGTTTTATTGGAGCACTGCCGCACCCATTCTATGGCTCGTTTTTGTTTCACAACAGCAGAATAGTTGTGGAAGTGACTATTTGGCCAGCAAAGCCTAAAATATTATCACCCCCATGCCACCAACTGTTTTTATAAATAAAGTTTTATTGGAACACTGCCACACCCATTCTATGGCTCGTTTTTGTTTCACAACAGCAGAATAGTTGTGGAAGTGACTATTTGGCCAGCAAAGCCTAAAATATTACTATCTGACCCTTTACAGAAAAAATTTGCTGACCTCTCGTTCTTTCTTTTTTTGATTTGAATGGGTAGATGAATGCTGACCTCTTCTTTAGAGCACAAAAAGAACCTAGCTTAGGGGCCAGTTTTGCCTGCAGTGCTCCGTGACCCAAGAGATGGAAATCGGGGCGCCATCTTGGCTCATCTTCTCTCCTCATTGTTTCTCAGGGCTCAGAAGAGAGAGAGGCCTTTTGGCCTCTCGGGA
Source organism: Pan troglodytes (assembly GCF_028858775.2). Lineage (NCBI taxonomy): Eukaryota > Metazoa > Chordata > Mammalia > Primates > Hominidae > Pan > Pan troglodytes. Next base: position 90,443,133 of record NC_072413.2, read on the forward strand.
GGTGATGTTGGTGGGGATTGCTGTGAGTGTGAATTCAAGTCAGAATCCTAAGCTTCGTAGCAGGGTCTCCCCCACCTGCCTTCTCCCCTTTACCCACACCCCTGCTATTTGTTTCTTTTTACTTCTCTTCCCCAAAATGTTGACGATGAGTCAAATCCAGTAGATACCTGCCTCAGATGCCCTGGATGCAGCTAATGTATCTTCTACTTTCTTAATCCCAATGAATGAATGGTGAAATTGATGAGTATCACTGTTTTAGCTGAAGTAGCCAAGCCTTTCTCTTTTGCAAACAGGACATCCATAGCACTTTTTCTTTGAAGAAAGAAATGGCTTCCCCCAGTGCTTAGAGCAAAACTCATCTCTTTTTCCGTGGGTCCTGGTCCTTGCCTCTCCCTCCAACCTCACATTCTCTGTTTTCCACTCTCTCTATTCTACCTGTTGTTCCTCAAAGGCATCGAACACACTCCTACCTCAGGGCCTTTGCACTGCTGTTTCCTGGTAGATATTTTACTGGCCAATTTGCTTCTTTGTTCCCCACTAAGGTAAGTTATAGGCGAGGGTTTTCCTGGCTTCCTCACCACTGTATCTCTGATCCCCTCGGTAGTTCCTGGCACACAGGATGAGCTCAGTGAAGCCGTGCTGGCTGCTGAACAGAGGGATGGGCCAGAGAGAGGCTCCAGATAGAAAACCATTTTAAAACTGCTGATCTGTTCTTACTTCGTCATGAGACAGATGCTGAAACCAAAACCTAGAAAAGTTTCTTATCCAAAGTCACATGGCAAGTCAGTTCCAGAACCAGCCTTAGAATCTGGGTTATTTACCCCATGAACCTCTGAATGTCAATGACCTGTGCGTTTTAATGGTGCCAGCATTATTAAGTAGCATCCCAGGAAATGCTGGATCTCAAGTTGCCGTTTGTTTTGGCAGTGGATGGGCAGTTCGTCACTTTAGTGCCTTCCCTAAAATTAAAGGGAGCAAATCAGGATTGTTATTATTATTTTAAATTCTTAAAATGACGGTTCTGAGTGCTTTCCTTCTTGGCTGTTAGGGTTAGATCTTGCCTGTTGAGGGCAGACTCTGGTGCTAGGACAGAGAGCTGCTGCTTTAAGAAGAGATGCTTGAGAGAGTAGAAAAAAAAGTGTTTTTCCTGCTCTTAAATTTGCTCACCACATTCTGCTTCAACAAACACACAACAAAATGCGTGTGGGTTTTTTCCCTACATGCCAAGAATTCAGCAGACACCAGCTGGGTGTCCTCTAACTCAATTCGGTTCTGACACCGTACCTAGAGACAGCGGCAGCTCCCACCCACCAAGGGCTCCGTCCCACAAGACTGCTTCTTCTTTAGACGGCAGTTGCAAACCTCAAGTTGTTTTACCTGTGCTTCTGAACAACCTGCTATAAATCAGGGTTCCGATGACCCGCTCTTTGCGCTCAATTAATTTGCTAGAGAGGCTCACAGAATTCAGGGAAACAGTTTGACTTCCATTTACCAATTTATTATAAAGGATATTACCAAGGATACAGGGCCAGGTGCTTTGGCTCACTCCTGTAATCCCAGCACTTTGGGAGGCTGAGGTCAGAGGAGCACTTGAGTCCAGGAGTTCAAAACCAGCCTGGAAAACATAGTGAGACCCCCCCCCCCCACCCATCTCTACAAAAAAAAAAAATAATAATAATAAACAGAATTAGCTGGGTGTGGTGGTGTGCACCTGTAGTCCCAGCTACTTGGGAGGCTGAGGTGGGAGGATGATGAGCCCATGAGGTAGAGGCCACAGTGAGCCAAGATGGCACCACTGCACTCCAGCCTGGGTGGCAGAGTGAGACCCTGTCTCAAACAAAAAAGGATACAGATGAAGGGATGTGTAGGGCGAGGTATCGGGGGAAGGGGTACAGCGCTTCCACGCCTTCCCTAAGCATACGACCCTCCAGGAGCCTCCATGTGTTCAGCTATCAGGGAAACTCCTTAAGCCATATCCTTTAGGGTTTCTATGGAGGCTTCATTACATAGGCGTGAGTGATTACATCATTGGCCACTGGTGATCAATTCAACCTGCAGCCCCTCTCTCCTCCCTGGAGGTTGGGGGCTGGGGCTTAAAGTCCCAACCCGCTCATCCTGCCTTGGTCTTTCTGGTGACCTGCCCCCATCCTGAAGCTACCAAGGTGCCCCCAGCCACCAGTCACCTCATTAACCTGCAGAAGACATTCCTATTATGCCCGAGGTTCCGGGGGTTTCAGGAATTGTGTGCCAGAAACCAAGGGCAGAGACCAAATATAAGTTTCTTATTAGATCACAAGAGGAATGAGCCCCAGTGGCCTGAGTTTTCATCCCCTCTACTGCTCAGCATGTTATCTCCTCTCTGGGCCTCAGTTTCCCCATTTGCCAATAAGGGGATTGAGGGAATGAAATCTGTGGTGCTGGAGTTTTCCTGTGTGCCCTGCTCTGTCCTCCTGGCCTCTGCCCTGGCAGCCTGGTTTGGGGTGTGGTGGGCCCTTCGCAGCTGCGGCAGGGACCCTCACCGACCCTGCCTGTCTCCTCTCTCCTTTGCAGGCTCTGTATATGTTCTATGCCTTGGCCATAGTGTGCGATGACTTCTTTGTTCCGTCTCTAGAGAAGATCTGTGAGGTACGTGGAAGGGACTTGGGACACCTTGGTGAAGCCTTGAAGACATGTGGGACATAAATGCCAGGCCAAGAAGGCCAGGGCTGGTGTGGGGAGCATGCTGGTGGCAAAGACTGTCACACCGAGCACTTAGTGTCTGCCCCATGGCGAAGCCTCGCCAGAAACCCTCAAATTGGTCTTGGTGGATGGCAGCCTCTCCCAGAACTTGGCAGAAAAAAACGCTCCCAGTGTGAGATCACTACCCAGAACCACTGGGTCCACAGCAGGCTGTTGGCATGTGTGTCCAACCTGGCTAAGTACAAAGCCCAGGCAGGCCTGCCAGCTGCAGTGGAGCATTGCCTGTCACCAGCTGCAAGTGGCAGGTGACAGGTGGGCCCACCCCCACCCCGCCAGGGGGACGCCAAGCTGCAGCAGCAGGGAATTCCCCTCTCTCCTGACCTTTGCAGGCTGGTGTTTTCTCCCCACAATTATTTTGTTAGTTTTTGACTTTCTTTCCTTATTTCTCCTCATACACAAGATCCCAGTGTATCTCATTGCTCCACCTTATTCTTGGCTTCTAGTCAAGGAAGGAAATTGACTTCCGTTTGCAGCACCTCCTGTGTGTGGAGTGCCCAGGGCTTTACCACCCTTCATCCCTGTGAAATCTCTCGCGTGTTTGAGGCCATGTCTTCATGGTGACATTTGCAGCTGGGAGGGTGGGTTGTTCAGGGCAGGTGCTTCCCCGTGACTTTCCCCCTGCTGGGCCCAGCTTGGGGAGCTCAGTGTCCTTGCAGAATTGGGACTGGCTGCTTTGGACCTGGGCCCCCCACGCAGTGACCTGGCAAACGTGTGCAAAGGCCTCCCCTTACCCCACATCCCCTCAGATGGAGCCATGTGCTCGCCTCCATCCAGACGCTTGTCAGTGAGGGAATGGAGCCAGGGGAGGAGGGTGAGGAACAGAGTCCAGAAATGCCCACTGGGATGATCGTGTGGGAGGGTCCACCCAGGGCCCCTGTGGAGTGTGCGCTGCAGCGATGGCGGTTATTAAGTGTTGTTGCTTCTGCCTTCCAGAGGGGGCCCTTGGGAAGGATACAGTCAGCTGATCCTTACTGAATACACACCTAGGACCCACCCACTAGGCTGAGAGCTTGGGGAGGCCATAGCAATGGGGTTGATGGGAGCCTATGGAAGGTGAAAGGTGGGTGACTACAGTGTAGGGCCTCATACAGTGGAGGTGCATGCACCCCCTAGGGTTACCTGTATCCCTAAGAATAGAGGTGAGCAAGGGTGGTGGTCTTAGCTCTGTAGGTAAGGCCAATGTCAAGGGCTTAGTGAGAGACATTAAAGGACAGGGGAGCCAAAGGGAGAGGGGGAGCATCTCTCTTGGGGGAGAAATCTAGGAAGGCTTCATGGAGGAGGTGGCATTGGGTCCAGGTTTCAGAAGTGGGAAGGAGTTTAGCAAGCAGAGAGGGAAGGGAAGGGAAGGGAAGGAAAGGGAAGGGAAGGGCATTCCAGGCGGAAGGAATGGCCCAGGCAAAGGCAGGGAGGAGGGAGGACAGGAGGCAGCATGGTTTGGGTTCTGCTGAGAGTTTTGGAGATCCTTTGGTGGCAGAGCCTCTTCTGTGGAACCGTGCTGTTTGGCAGGGTTAAGGTGGCCGGCTTCTGCCCTGGAGATCAGTGCTGTGCCCCCACCCCAGACTCCGTCAAGCCCAGAGCTCTAACCCTTCTGAGGACCCCTCTAAGGCTAGCTGACCAGTGGGTTCCTTGGTGGACCCAGAACCCAGGGCTGCTCAGGGATACTTTGGGAGTTGGGGCTGGTGGAGGTGAGCCCTGTCCTGAGGGGCCTTCTGAGAACCACAGAGTGGGCGCCTCCAGATTGGTTTTCAGGCAGACCCTCAGTCTCCATGGTTTCTCCAAACATCCAAAGCCTCCAGCATTGCATTTCAGACCAGAGGATGGGCTCTGTGGCCAGACATGACCTGGACAGGCAGAACAGGCCCCAACCATGAGTTCCCATCCTGTCCCGTGCCAGCTTAACCCTGGAACCAGTACCTCTGGGTCTTTGTGAGCCACTGAATGTCAGGCCTGCCGTGGAGAAGGCCTTCCAGAATGCAAGGCCCAGCTGCGGGCCAGAAGCCTCCAGATCCACAATGCTGACATTCTCATTGAGGCCCCCAGTACCCAAAACTGGCATGGGAGGGGATGGTCACTAGACTAGTGTGTGCCTGTGGAGCACCACTCTGTGCCAGACCCTGTTCTAGGCACCAGGGATGCAAAGTTGGGAAAGACCAGTTGCTGCCCTCATCATCCGGTGAGGGAAGGCAAGCGTGTGGACCACAAACCCTCGTGTGAAATTCACGTTTCAGTAACAGCAGATAAAACACATCATGTATCTGAGGGAAGTGGCTAGCTCTGAGTGGATGCCTAGGAAGACTTAATCAGGGAGACATTATTTGGTCACGGGCTTGGAGGACAAACAGAAAGGAGATAGTTGGGGGCGGGGAAGGGGCTCTGAGTGGAATGCCTGGTGGAGGCTGGAGGGCAGATGGCAGAGGGCAGACAGCATGTGCCCAGGGGTGAGAGGCTGCGGGCAGACGAGTTTGCCTCTGGCTGCAGCACTGCTCTCCTGCATGCTCCTTGGCTGTGGAGTGTCCAGTGATGTCTAGTGCCCCCACATCACACCCTGAGGGTCTGTGGTCACTTCCGTTTCAGAGACTCCATCTGAGCGAAGATGTGGCTGGAGCCACCTTCATGGCTGCAGGAAGCTCAACGCCAGAGCTGTTTGCGTCTGTTATTGGTAAGAAATCCCCTCCAGCCTGAGACACAGGATCTAGAGAGTCCATTTGGTGCCCAGAGCAGTGGGGGCATTTGTCAGCTCTGAGCCTCAGTTTTCTCATCTGTAAAATGGGAGAATTGGAGAGGCAGTAAGTAGACTGGTGGTTTCTTGGGGCATGTGGTAGAGTAGGCTGCTGAGGGGTGATAAAAATGTTCTTTTTAAGGTGATAAAATATTCTAAAATTAGATTGTGGTTTTGGTTGCACAATTCTGTGAATATACTAAAACCACCAAATTGTATATTTAAATGGGTAAATTTTATAGCATGCACATTATATCTGAGTAAAGCTGCTCAGAGAAAAAGGGAAGATTGGAGTAGCTGGTCCCTGGTGGCATTTCCACCTCCCTGGTTCTGCCACTGCTTCTGCCATTGTCTTCTGCTTCATGGGTGCTCTGTTTGTTAGTAAAGCAACCCGCTTTCCTGTGAAAGGGGGACACTGAGGAAGGGGCAGGCTGGGGACGCGTGGCTGAGGCCCAGGGTCTGTGTGTTTCCTTTCCAGGGGTGTTCATCACCCACGGGGACGTCGGGGTGGGCACCATCGTGGGCTCCGCTGTGTTCAACATCCTGTGCATAATTGGAGTGTGCGGACTGTTTGCTGGCCAGGTCGGTGGTTTCTCCCTGGGCCCGGCAGACGCATGCCCTGAAGTGTGGGGGATGAGCCTCTATGACAAAAGGTTGGGGGTAGCAGTGGGGACGCCCACAGGACAGCTGAGCTGGATTCTGGATACATTTGGGGCCTGGTTTTGGCCTCCCCAACAGGGAGCATGAAGCTGGATTGTCATTGATAACCCATTAGATATCCTCAGAGCCCCAGGGGGAATGTTGGACTTGACCTCAGAGAGGCGGGCTCATGAGTGAGGCCCTGCCTTGCAGAGGGAGATGGAACTGGGCAGCCGACTGTGCCTGAAAGTGCCAGGGTCCAGTGGAGAGCGAGAGCCTCTGGCCTCTGCTGTGAAACACACACTGTTCTGACCTCAGAGGAATAGAGGGCAGCTTTGCCATGGCTTGAGAACATTACTTGGTTTCATTCTGTTCCCCAAATATAACAAAGAACAAGCGTGGCCTGGAGTTAGGAGGTGGAGCTCTGTGGGCATGCCCTGCACTGCGGGGGGAGGAGGCCTGGGCAGCTGCACCCCCTCCCCGCTTCCGCGCTCATAGCAGCCAACGACGGGGCTCTGCTGGCAGGTGGTCCGTCTGACGTGGTGGGCCGTGTGCCGAGACTCCGTGTACTACACCATCTCTGTCATCGTGCTCATCGTGGTGAGTTGCCCCTCTGCCCCCAAGGTCAGGTTGGCTGGGACCCTGCAAAGGCACAGGACCCCTGCCCATCTCTGCCCTTGGCACTGTGACCAGAGAGGACTCACAGCACACAATAGTGGGGTGTGCCAGCCACTCACTGTGGTCACAGTGACCAGCGCCCCGACCCCCAGCACTGTGCCTCCCTTTCCCCAAAACCTCAGACCCAAAACCTCTCCCACAGAAAGCAGGAGAGAATAAATCTTTGTCTCAAACTGCTGAGAAACCAGTCAGAAATGGTACAGCTGGGTCCTGTAGGCCAGGTCCTCTGCTGGGCTGTAGTTAAGGCCTTAGCCAGGGTAGAATCATCGCAAAGCCTGGCGGGCAGGGCTGCACTTGCAGGGTCACTCACGTGGCTGTGGGCAGGGCTTGGGCTACTGGCTGTTCCACAGGGCAGCTCTCAGCTGGGTGGCGGGCTTCCCTCAGAGCGAGGGCCAGAGGCACCAAGGTGGAAGCCACAGCCTTTTCCTAACCTGCTCTTGGGAGTGATACCTGCCATGTATGCCGTATTCTGTTTGTTGGAAGCAAGTCACCAAGTGCAGCCCACATGCTAGGGAAGCATGAATGTCACGCAGTGGGAGCATGGGGACCCCCCTACAGGCTGCCTACCACACCCCCCAAAAAATAGATGTCTGCGATGATTCTACAGATAAAACAATCTACGGATACATGATTTCAAAAAGGTCAACATATGCCGTAACTATAATACAAAGGAGAAATGTAATCTATAATAAAAGAATACATATTTCAGTATGTAAATGTTTTGGCACGGAGATGCCAGGAGATCCAATGAAGGGATTGGTTCCCTCCCACACAAAAACAATCTCTGAGACCGTGTAGTACAAATGCAAACTGATGCCCAAGTGATGGGCTGGCACCTAAGCCCCGTGGGTGGTGCCGATGTTGATGATGTGATTTTCCACAATAATGAATGACTCCTGATAAAATTCCAAACAGAGCAAAGTATAATCATTCCTTAATTTGCATGACAGTTACCTTACTAGAAAATTAAGGATTCACTAAAACGATGTAAAAACTCTTTGATTTATAAAATGAAGTGAAGGCTGGGCGTGGTGGCTCACGCCTGTAATCCTAGCGCTTTGGAAGGCCGAGGCAGGCTGATCACTTGAGGTCAAGAGTTTGATACCAGCCTGGCCAACATGGTGAAACCTTGTCTCTACTAAAAGTATAAAAATTAGCCGGGTTTGGTGGTGCATGCCTGTAATTCCAACTACTTGGGAGCCTGAGGCAGGAGAATTGCTTGAACCTGGGAGACGGAGGTTGCAGTGAGCCAAAATCGCACTGCTGCACTTCAGCCTGGGTGACAGAGCAAGACTACGTCTCAAAAACAAAAAAATGATACACCCTCCAACAACACTTGCACACCATATATACACACACACCCCATATACACACACATACACACACACACACACACACACACACACACTTAGCTATCTTTCAGTCTTTGAGATTTCTTGATTGTAGCAACTCTACTCCATGAATAAGGGGAGGCTTCTGCCAGGTTAGCCCCCAGCAGCTACTTGGACTGTTATAAAGCACAGGACGTATCTCTGGGGGTGGCCATGCTAAGCTGGGGCCTTGTGATACAGTACACTGCTGGCCTAGGCTACACTAAGGAAAGGCCCGTAGGTGAGCAGCTCAGAAATGGACCCATAACACATATAACAAGGCCAGTATAAATTGGCTCTGGGTGCCTGGGTGTCTGTGCTTGTTCTTGTTTGGAAATAAATATGTCCCACCCACCTCAACTCTGTTTCTTTTGCCTTACAGTTCATATATGATGAACAAATTGTGTGGTAAGTTTTTCAAGTGTATTTTTCATTGTTCTTTTTTGTTGTTGTTTCCAGCATCCTTATTTGTTGGATTCCCTGAATCGTTTTAAAAATTATTTTTATAAACTTAAGCTTATTAACTTGTGAAAGTGAAAAAAAGATATTCTAAGCAGTCATGCCTTTCTTTATTCTGTCAAAGTGAGAAAAATTGTTTCCCTTAATAGTCCCATCCTGCTAGGTATCAGGATATATTATAAAGCAAAAATTCTGAAAACAGTATGGTATTTTGCAAAGGGATAAGCATAGGCCAATATGGAATGCAGTAATGGGCCTATTTCTGGAATGGGGGACATTGCAGAGATGTCATAATAAGGCAGTGAGTTAGGAATAGAGTCTTGAATGCTGCAGGGACAACTGGGACTCCACACAGAACAACACAACATCAGATCCCTACCTCACACCTTATACAAGGGTAAACTCCAGGTGATTTAAAGATATTACTGTAAAACTGAGACTTTTTAGAAAATGTCAAAGAAAATATAGAGACTCATCTTTAAGACACTGAGGTAGGAATTGATTTCCTAATTAAGATACATAGCCAGGCATGGTGGCTCACACCTGTAATTTCAGCTACTAAGGAGGCTGAGGTGGGAGAACGGCTTGCACCCAGGAGTTTGAGACCAGCCTGAGCAACATAGTGAGACCCGTCCCCCAAAACAGATACATAAATCACAAACTTCTGAGGAACAGGTTGATGTTTCCACTCTATTTGATAGCATGGGAATGCATCTTACATTTGTAACTCATAAAAATTTTCTTTTGATTGCCAACGATTCAGAATCTGCGTGCATTCTATATATTTTTTTTCGAGACCCGGTCTTACTCTGTCGCCCAGGCTAGAGTGCAGTGGTGCCATCTCGGCTCAAGTGATTCATGTGCCTCAGCCTCCCAAGTAGCTGGGACTACAGGTGCATGCCACCACACCTGTCTAATTTTTTAATTTTTTGTAGAGATGGGGTTTCACCATGTTGGCCAGGCTGGTCTCGAACTCCTGGGCTCAAGTGATCCACCTGCCTTGGCCTCCCAAAGTGTCTGGATTACAGGCTGTGTCCTGTATGATTATTTATGGAAAGAGAGTCAGACAATCAGGCCGAGGACATCAGCCACCTGCCCTGAGCAGCTGTGTGCTATGGGCCCCCAGAAACCTGGTTCTGGTCCTCTCCTGGCCCCCAATCTGCTGTGTGGCCCCAGGAAAGCCTCTGAACTCTTGGGTTTCATTTTCGTCATCTGTAGACAGGGTTGAGATGGCAGTGGTTCCATGATCTGGAGGTTAGCAAAGGAAGAGCTCCCAAAACAACCGTAGCCCATGCTGGGCACATAGTGGGCTTTGGTTTATACGTGTCAAGTGAATGAACAAGCTAAAGCTTGTGTGCTGCTCCAGGGGCTTGTGGTCAGAGCTACAGAAATCCCCACTGCTAATGGGATTGGGTGGGATGCACCAGAGAGTAGTAATGGTTGCATCCCAGGAAGACCCCAGCCTTCCATGCACAGCATAAGGCCTGGGAGGCTCCTGTGCCACCTGCCGCATATTCAGTCAGCTCTCAGGCCCTACTTCCGGGACTTGGGCCCCTTTCCTCCCACACCCACAGCTTCTCTGGCTCCTGCCCAGAATCTTGGGTGACCACAGGGTCTCTCAGGGTCGAGTTTGTGTGACTTCAGGCCACTAGCCTCCGTGAATCCTGGGACATGGTGACCCTAGTCCCTCCTTTTTCTAGGAAGCTGAGGGAACCCCACCTCTGTCCTGCAGACCTCTATAGTTGAGAAGAGACCCCTCAGCTTTTCTCGCTTGAGCATCAAGAGGGCTGCTGGTGGCAAGACAGCCACAGGCTGGGGGATCTCTCTCACATGCCCGGGTTCTGGGCCCGGCACTAGGGGCGGGGGAGGTAAAGACATCCCGCCCTCCCTAACTTCTGGACCCCTCATTCCCAGCCTTCACCTGCCCCGGGCCCCGAGCTCTAACCGCAATCTCCTTTCTCTCTTTGAGGTGGGAAGGCCTGGTGCTCATCATCTTGTATGTGTTTTATATTCTGATCATGAAGTAAGTGCCCTTTCTCCTCCCCGGGGCTGCCGACGCCTTGCCCCCCTGCCTGCTATAGCCTTTTGTGACAGCAGGGAGAAAAACATCTGTCAGATCTTTGTCCTTTTAGGCCAGCCCCAGCTCTCTGGTAGACACCCTGCTGGGGGACAGCTGGAGTAGGGGAGGGGTGTCAGATGCTGTTCCGGGGGTGCCGTCCACACTGAGGCCAGGGGAGTCACGCTGGTGGCTGATGTGTGGACCACAAGGCTGCTCTCCAGACAAGTAGCATGCAAGGGCCTCTTTCCCGCCCTGCTCTGGGCAGCTTCTCCATGCCCCAGGGTAACCACTCACTTGTGCTGTCTCTAGAAGCCTTCTGATAATTTAATACCACTCTTTTCAAAAAGCCAGGCAGGTCTGCCCCAGGCTTCATAAAATGCCACTTCTCAGGGCCAGTGCTTGGTACAACTGCAGCACCACTGATAGTACTGAGGATGCAAACTCAGGCTATGCCACCTTGAGCCCTTCGAGAAGCTACCCAGGTCAGAACCATCTCAAAACTACCCATGAAGAATACTATGCAGCCAGAAAAAGGAATAACGTTCTGACAGTCTACCACATGGATGAACCTGGAAAACATTATGCTAAGTGGAAGAAGCCAGTCACAAAAGGACAAATATTGTCTGATTGCACTTACATGAGGGATCTAGAAGAGCCAGATTCATAGAGGTGGACCAGAGGTCAGTGCAGGCGGCTGGGGAGCAAAGAAGGAGGAATTAATGATTAGTGGGAATAGTGTTGTTTGGGATGATACAAATGGTTTGGGAACCGTGCTGATGGTTGTAGAACAATGTGAATGTAATTAATGCCACTGTTTTGTGCCCTTAAAAAGGGAAAGTAGTTAGAATGGTCAATGTTATGACATATATTTTTTTCCCACTACATACACACACACACACACACACACACACACACACACACACACATAAATCCCTACTCATGAGCTGAGCCATGTTCAGGTTCATCTTCCTCCTCATACCGCAATACGTAATTAAAAAGACAACACTCTGGGTTTTATGAGGATATAAATCCCACATTTATATAAAACATTTATAATGTTTTATAAAGATGGGTGATAAACTATCAGACTGCAAGAGCATTGTCCTTAAATGATCTCCACTCTGAGTGCCTTTCAGCGAGAGCCCGCCTGAGGTTCTTTGAGATGGAGAGACTCTTCCCTCAGGGGTGATGGCAGTGCTGGCTGTGAGTGTGCAGGGGGTGCCCGTGAGCATCCTGGGAGCAAGATCTGCTGCTGGGGGAGAGAGGACAGGCCTGGTAATGCCCCCTGCGAGCCTGCCCAGAGGCGAGGCCGAGCTTCCTTTATTAGGACAGGCTCCAGTAAGTAGGCCTCAGTCATTTTCTTAGGTGAAAGTTCTCTCATGCCTCCAGGAAGTCCACCACCAGCTCAATAGGAGCAGGTGCCACCAGACAACACAATGCTCCCAGGTCCCTGTCAGGAAACTGTCAGCCCAGTTGAAAAGCTGAGGCTCCACACCTCCCCTGCCACCCACCACTCCTGGGCTGTGCTGACTGCGTGCAGGGATGGGGTGTGATCCACCCGCTGCCCAGTTGGTGGGACTCCTTTCCATTGCCCTGACCTCCTGCCTCCCCTCGCTTCCAGGTACAATGTGAAGATGCAAGCCTTTTTCACAGTCAAACAAAAGAGCATTGCAAACGGCAACCCGGTCAACAGTGAGCTGGAGGCTGGTAATGATTTCTATGACGGTAGCTATGATGACCCTTCCGTGCCATTGCTGGGGCAAGGTAAGGCTGAGCAGACAGGAGTGGGCAGAAATGTGTCCTGGAAGCCACTCTCTCCTCTTTTGTGTACACACACACACACACACACACCCTCTCACAATGTCCCCCCTCTAAATTGTCACTCTCTTACCTTTGACCACAGGTGCCCTAAGTGAGGAGGGAGAGTCAGTATGGGAGATGGGGTTTGCTTAGGTGGGGCAGGGGTGGAGGGAAACTACACCAGGAAAGAGAAAAACCACAGCCACGTTTCTGGGCGCTTTCCCATGCCTTCTGGGAAAGGCGTAAGGCCTGCTTGGCTCTTCAGAATGCAGTGGTGTCCCTGACCCCTGTAAGGGCCCACGACAGGCAGCTGAGGAGCTGGGGCAGCAGAGCCAGCCTGGGCCTCCCTGCGGTTTCTCAAATGCCAGACCCAGTCCTGGATGGAGAACGGCTCTGGACAAAGCACGGGTTCTCGGGCTGGGAAGTGTTGCCCGGAGGAAAAACAAGGCCAGGAAAGGCAGACATGAAGCTGAGCAGGCATCCCCAGGCCAGCCTCAGACAGCCCCGCCGGGGAGCCTCTTCCCCTGGGGCAGCAGCCTCGTCTCCCCAGCGGCTCTTTGGCCCCCTTGTCCGGGAACTGGGGGTCTGGGCCTCCAGAGCCATCTCCTGTCGTGTCTTACTGAATTCTCTGAATCATCTGGGCCTGACCGATGGCTTCCTTGGAAACCTGAATAATCCAAGACCAATGACCAGGCGGCTCCCTTTGTTGGGGCAGCTGCCGGGAAGGAGAGAGCGTTCACTCTAGCCCAGACCAGTAGGAGAGCAGGGGCTGGTTCTTGCAATTGGTATGGAAAAACAGGTCTGACCTCCACCCACAGTGTTGGGCAAGGCCTTCACCAGGTGAGCGCCTTGCACTGGTGTCTGGGGGCTCTTTCCCCCGCATTCTCCATGGCCTGGGGCTAATCACCTCCTCTTTCAGGTGAACTCTTTTGTGATGTCAGTGGTGGGATGGAGTGGTCTCAGATGTGTCTGGGACATCTGGGGTGCAGAATCTGTATTTCTGTGCCCCCTCTCCAGTCATCATCCTGGAGCCGATGAAGGCAGGGGCTTCCTCCCATGTGCATTTTGGGAGTCTGTTCTGCCCTGTCTCAGGTAACCCCCAAGAGGGAGGAGTCTCTCCGTATAGAAGGAGGAAACCTGCTAGGGTGGCGGGGTGCGGTCCAGGCCACAGCCTGGCTGCTGAGGCCCACCCACAAAGGACAGAGCTGAGGAGCTGATGGGCATGGAGTTTGATTCGTGTGTCGTGTTTCATAAATGCTGAGCAGGCTACCCCAGGGGAAGCCCGTTTCCAGGACAACCTCAGAAGGGGAAGGAGCCATGAGGGCTGCTGTGTCGGATTTTAGCTCTATGGACGCAGTGGCCCCGAGACGGTCCCCACACACAGCCTGGTCCCCACACACAGGCTGGCAGGACAGAGGCTGGTTGCTGCCCTGTCGTATACATGGTGCTCCTGGGTCCTGTGGGCCTTCATGGTGAAGAAGAGAAGTATTGTGTGCTGAGTCACTCAGGCCAGTGGCAGATGCCCATCCAAGAGCCACCCACCACCTGTGGCCGACCCAGGAGACCTCCCAGGACCCTGCAGGAAACATTCCTCATTCACAGCATGGGGGCCTCAGCTCCTCACCTTCCCAGAGCAACTGGGCTCCCAGAGGCCGCCGCCTACACGGTGCCTTTTCTGGCACTGCTGTGACTGTCTCCATCACTCTGTGCCTGTGACAGTAGCACTTCCTTGCAAGTTTATTTTCTCCCAAATCTCTTTGAGTCCAGGACATTTTCTGGAAAACTGGAAGACTGGACACAGGACTGCCCCCAAGCACTGGGGAAGGAGGGAGAATCCCATCTTCCTGCAGCTTTTATCAGAGGGAATGCATTTAGATAAGGGCCAAGGGAGAAAACAGTCCTCAGAAAGTGTGGAGGGAAGTGGGGTACAGGCCTGGACGCCTGGAATTGGAGAAAGGGGAGACCTGGAGAGGCAGACATGGGGATTTCTTCACCCCACTTTTACTGCCCCTATCATAAGAGGCTCCCAGAGGGCCATGTGTGAGTCACTGTTCTGCACTGTCCCCTGCATAGACTCGACTGAAGCAGGAGGAAGGAGCCCCCGGTAACACCCTGGGCGGGACTGGGGAGGCCAGGGCTTTGGGGCTTTTCCTTTCCTAAGGGCGGTGCCATGGAATCTTTTGGCTGGAGATGACATCGGGGTTTCTTTCCCTGGGCCCAGCTCCAAGCAGGTCGCTGTGTGGCCACCCCACCCAAAGGAATGCACGGGTTGCTGGCTGGGAGATTCTTCAAGAGCACACACTCTCAGGCCCGATCAAGCTGTTCTCAGTTTTTGGGTTTCCCGTAGAAAACCCAAAGTTTTATCTTCCAGCTTCTTGACAGGAAAAGTGGGGAGAAAGCCTTTTCCCCACCACACTGATAAAAGGCGTTTGAGTACTGAAACGTTCTTAAAGGCTGTGTGGCTCGGCTCGCCAAAGCAGCCTCCTGGTGCTTCTCAGGTGGCCTTGAACACAGCCTGGGCCACCTGCCTGCCGGCCTTGCCCAGGAGGCACACTGTGGACCCTTCCAGGCTGCCCTGGCCCTGGGCACAGCCTTGGTTTGGAGTGGGGAGAGTTGGGGGTGATGCCTGGCCTGGGGCTGGACTGCTGGGAGAATGTGCTGTCATTGAGTTCTTTTCCCAGCAGCCACTCCGAGCATGGGCACACACCCTTGTTCTGTCATTGGTCAGGGGACACCAGGACAAGGTGTCCCGGGAGCCAGGCATCCTGGGGAAGGAAGGAGAATTCCATCTTCCTGTAGCTTTTATCAGAGTGAATGCATTTAGATAAGGGCCAAGAGAGAAAACTACCTAGAGAGTGTGGAAGGAAGTGGGGGTGCAGGCCTGGACTCCTGGAATTGGAGAAGGGGGAGGCCTGGCTCTTGTCTCACAGACTCCAGGCTCTCTCCTTCTGAGCCCAGTTGTTCCTCCAGCAGTACCTGGCATGGGGTTGGTTCTGTAGGATGGAGCCTGAAGCTGCGGTTTCTGTGGGTTCCGTCTTCCTCTGGGATGGAGGCTTCTGAGCAGGGAGGGATTTGAGCTTTCATGCAGCAGTGAGGGGCTGAGGGCATGAGCTGTGGCGGGGGCTCCTGCTCCTCAGAGTGGAAGCAGAGCCATCGAATCAGCCAGGACAGGAGTCGTCCCAAAGGCCAGAGGCCCCAAGTGTTGATGCTCCCCATAGAAGGAGCCCGCTAATAACACTCTCCAGCACATAACCCCTGGCATTTTCGCCACCACCAAGAGTGCTGCCCCAGACTCTCGGCACCCACCGCACGCTAATCATCTCTGGCAGTTTCTGTTGGCCTTTGTCTCCTTAACTCTCCTTCTCTTCTCAATTGTAAGTAGTCAGCTTTCATCCACGCAATAACACATGCATTTCAAGCAAAACAACCAACCATAAGCCCAGCCCACCGATGCGCTGCGCGCCTCGTTAGAGGTTAGCGTCCATCTCTGACAAATGCATGTTCTCCTGGCTTTGTTTTCTAACCCACACGCCTCCTGTCTGCTGAGCCTTGCTGCCTGTTTGGTGAGGAGTGTGTGTGTCTGGTGTGCTTTTGTGCTATTAACTCTTACACGGGTTTGCTCTCCGGACCTATTCCCTGGTTACCCTAAAATCCATAAAGGACACACCAGGAGCTGGTAACCAGTGCAGAGGGACAGTCCTATTCATTTTTATAGCCCTTTGGAGGGGAACACTCTGCCTGCTTCTGCATGCTGTGTTCATGAGCAGTTTTGTAACTAGACCCTCCTAGGGATCTGGAGTCAAATGTGAAATTCCCAAGGATACCGGCACAGTGCAGGTTTATGAAGATGGCAAGAAAGAGGTCTGGGGACAGGGAGTTTTGTTCCTCCCCATTGTGAGGGGAAGGAAAGGGTCAGAGAGACCAGCCTCCCTCCGGAGGGTGTCAGGGTTTATAGTCACTGGGCTCAGCCAGCGGCTCACCGTGCACCCTCAAACAAGCAGGCTCCTCTCCTGGGTCTGAGTTGCCTGTCTAGGTCCCATGATCTAAATCTTTGACCTCACTACTTGCCCTTATAAAGAACAAAGTTACAAGCATTCTCTCCTGCAGACAGAGCAGGTGGCCTCGTAGGAAGTTCAGAGCCAGTGCCTGCTGCTCTGCAACATTTTCCACCCCGGGGACCCTTGTCAATTTGCAAAATTTCATCTGAGCCTCTGTACATGGGGGAAAGAAAGGTTCCCTCATAGTCATGGGTGAAAAGTGGTAGGCCCCCGTCTGTATTGTAGGTTGGCTGCCCTGGTAAGGCTTAGATAACGAACTGAAAGACCCTTGTAATTAGCCAAGACTGGGCCCCAGAAGAGAGGGGAAAAGAGCATCAATCGCCCATGAGTGGTCCTGGAGCAAGGGGACCCACTGGGCTTCACACGCTAGGTCAGCAGGTGTTTCAAAGCTAGTGACCCACTTTGCCTGACATGAGGAGTTGAAGCCAGGCATCCAGACTTCCCAGTGGCTGCCAGTTGCCAGGACCACAGCCTAGGGCAGCTCACAAGGTGAGGGGAAGTCAGTGGCCCCAGCACTTGGGTGTTGTCCTCAGAGAGATCAGCACTAATCACGGTGTTGCGCTCAACAGTGAAGGAGAAGCCACAGTATGGCAAGAACCCCGTGGTGATGGTGGACGAGATCATGAGCTCCAGCCCTCCAAAGTTCACCTTCCCTGAAGCAGGCTTACGAATCATGATCACCAATAAGTTTGGACCCAGGACCCGACTACGGATGGCCAGCAGGATCATCATTAATGAGGTGAGTTTGCTTGAAGGACCATAAAAGTGAGCAGCCTTGGATGCAGGAGGCCTTGGCTTGTTAGGGCTCTTCCTGGTGCCATTGATCACTGCACCTGTTTAAGGAAGGATGCCCTGGGGCCTCCAGAAGCCTGCCCATCAGCCACAGGCAGCAAATTATCCTTTGAAGAGATATTTTAAAGCCTGCAGCAATCGAATACCTTGCCTGAGATATTTCACTAAGTATTTTGTCAGGCACTAGAGTAGAACTAATTGGAGAAAGGCCAGCCTGAAGTATGGATTATTTCTTTAAAATGTTATTTAGGGCAAAACAAAAAAGATGAGTTCACACCTGTTCTCTGTGGACAGAACAACTCCAGAAGGAAATCTAAGACACTAATGAGCAGCAGTGACCTCTGGGGCTTCCTTTTCACTCTTGCTGTGTTTAAATGGGGTGCTTTTATTTCTCATTTGCAGAGATAATGATTTTAATATTATTTAATGTATAAACAGTATAGCAAAGATAGGTTCGTTGCTCACCAACTTTTCCAGTCTTTGTTGCATGTGTGCATTTTGGAATTTTAAGTCCTTACTCTGAGAAGCAGATGGGTTGGTAGACTTCAAACTGTGATCGCTGATAATTAGTAGTTAACACATAGATTGTATGCAAGAACGATATTTCACAGTGCCTACGGGTTCATATTGTAAACATTTCTCTTTGATTTAATGTGTACTGTGCCCTCTCTGTAGAAAGTATATTAAGAAAAGGAAACACCTCTCCAAAGTTTTGAATCATTGTGAATCATTTCGGTCCAATTCAGTAAAATTTGAATCAATGAAATTTGACCGAATCCAGGCCGTCTTTCATGCATGCATTAATTGTATCCACTGGGTGCTGAGGGTGGGGAGGGTTGAATAACTTTTAAGGATTTAGAGATTGGGATTTATAGTATATTTTTCATGGCATATATAGCCGGGAAAGGAATAGGTTTTGGTAAGTTGCTGAGATACTGGTTATTATGCCCTAAATGTTCTAAGCTACTGGGAAGACTTTATCTTCCACCATGTTGTGATTGAACTACCTGGAAGGCAGCATGGAGAGCTGGAGAAGCCGGGTCCAGAAGGAAGGAATTCTGAGCTTCAATCTCACATCAGCCACTAGCCCACTTAATGTGAGGGTATTGAACAGGATGCTTTCAGCTCTAAAATTTCAGTGACACACACCGAAAGGCTGTATGTCCACAAAAGACATGTACACAAATGTGCATAGCTGCAGTCTTCATAACAACCAAAAAGGGGAAACTATCTGAATGCCCATCGATAGGCAAAGCCATATCGTGGGTTATTCAATATAATAGAATAGTACACAGCCATGAAAAAAAACTGCTGACTCATGCGACAAGCTGGGTGAATCTCATGGCTATTGGTTGCCTGAAAGAAGCCAGTCATAAAATATACATTAATACTTGAATCCATTTATATGAAGTTCAAGTTCAGGAAAAACTAATCAATGTTTACAAAAGTCAGCATAGTGGTTGCCTTGGTTACCTCTGGGGTAGGGGTATGTAGACTAGGAAAGTGCCTGAGGTGAGTCTTTGAAGGGGCTGGAAATGTTGTACATCTTGATGTAAAACATCATTAATCTGTACACTTAGTGTAAGTGTACTTTTTTTTTTAGGACAGAGTCTTGCTTTTGTTGCCCAGGCATTATCTCAGCTCACTGCAACCTCTGCCTCCCGGGTTCAAGCGATTCTCCTGCCTCAGCCTCCTAAGTAGCTGGGATTACGGGCGCCTACCACCACGCCTGGCTAGTTTTTGTATTTTTAGTAGAGACAGGGTTTCACCATGTTGGCCAGGCTGATCTTGAACTCCTGACCTCAAGTGATCCACCCACCTCGGCCTCCCAAAGTGCTGGGATTACAAGCATGAGCCACCGTGCCCAGCAGTGAGTGTACATTTTGTATAATGTACCTAAAAAATTAAAAATTACAAAATGCATGCAGGGCCTTTCCTGTGGCCATCTTCAGGCAGCTGTGAATGTCGCCGGGGAGAGCCCCGAATGATGGCTGTCACCAGGGCCATGGGCTGGGTTGTCGAGCTGGCAGTAGGAAGGGGTGGCCCAGGCCCTCTGGTAAATCCTCAAAGGCTTCCTGCTAACCATGCAAATGTCAGTGACCAAACATAGAAGGATTCCAAGGTCCTGGGGCTGATTCTTAGGCAAACCTGTCCCCAGGGATGTTGTTCTAGGCACCTGTAAGAGCAGGGTGCGTGTGAGGGACCCAGCATATAGCAATAGCATGATGCTTTATCACACGCCTTGGTGTCCGTCTTGCCTCCTGTCCACACAGCGGCAGAGACTGATCAACTCGGCCAATGGTGTGAGCAGCAAGCCGCTTCAAAACGGGAGGCACGAGAACATTGAGAACGGGAATGTTCCTGTGGAAAACCCCGAAGACCCTCAGCAGAATCAGGAGCAGCAGCCGCCGCCACAGCCACCACCGCCAGAGCCAGAGCCGGCGGAGGCTGACTTCCTGTCCCCCTTCTCCATGCCGGGTGAGTTCTGGGGGTACTGGACTCTCGGGCTACATTTTTGGGGGCTCCATTAGGACCAAGCCCAGGTCTTCAGGATGGAGGCATGGACTTGTAAGGGCGGCAGAGGGCTGGTGCAAAGGGTCGATATTAGGTCACTGGAATGCTTAGGAGGCGAATCTGTCCTCAGTACTGAACTGTGGGTTAGAGCTGCAGTGGGGTGCGGGCACTACCAAGTGCAGCAAGAGCCTTGGGCCAGAGAGCAGGGCGGCTGGAGGCCTGGAGAGCACCAGTGACCCCTAGTGACCACACTTAAATGTTCAGTGCAGTCGATCTTTTGTGCCAAGGAAAAGCAGTCCACAGTGTTATTTTTAGGGACATTCTTGCACTCTCTTGGCCCTTGCAGCAGGCCATTTTGCCTATGCATCTCTTTATTTGCTGGGACAGGAGATTCTAAGGCCACAAATGATCCTTAGACAGTCATACCTTGTGTATTTGAAGATATCTCCTACCTATAAATAAGTCCAATCAGACTGAGGCTCTGCAGCAAGCCCTCCAGGGTCCTCCCATCTCACTTGGAGTCTGACCTGTGAGGCCCCATGTCATCTGACTGCCGACTCCTGCTGACCTCAGCTTCTGTTCTTCTGCCTCTCCTGGCCCCTGCTCCAGCCACAGCGGCCTCCTCACTGTCATTCCTAGAACACACCAGGTGCGCACCTGCCCCAGGACCTTTGCACCTGCCTTTTGCTGGAATGCAGTTTCCCCAGGTATCCACATGCCCACTTCCTCACCTTCTTCAGGTCTCTGCTTAAATGTCACCTTTTCACTGTGACCTTCCCTGGCTACCGCATTTAAAATATTTTATCTTTTTCTTGTGTCTCTTGCCCTGCTTAAACTGTCAGCTCCACAAAGCAGGTACTTTTGTTTACTGCATTTATCTGCATCCCCAGTACCCAGGACTGGCCACATAGTAGGGGCTTAGTAGGTATCCGTCAAATGAATCCAGGCGTTCGTGTGTGAGAGGATCCCAGGACCCACCCCGCCTGCCTTCGTCTTTAACTAAGCCTTCCGTGAGGTCCTCTGGAGTCCTCAGTGGGAAACAAAGGCCCGAGCTAAGCTGTTTGGCCCCATTCTTGGAGGCGTTTTTCCTGATGTCCACCATCCTGAAAGGAGGCAAGATTCCAGAACTTTCAAGTCCAGAACTTGATGTTTTCTGAAAAGAATTCTGTGTTTAACATCAGGCTCACTGAGCACCTGACTTGGGAGGTGACTCTGGAGGGCCAGAGGCTGTCCTGCCTCTTGTCCCACCTTGATGGGAACACCTGCCTGCAGTAGGTGGCGTGGGCCTGGCAGGCTGGGGTGCCCTGCCCCCTGCTTTCATGCTTCCGCATGAAGATGCAGGCTTCATTTAGGATCACGGAGCTTCCCTGGAGTTTCTGGGTTAGAGAGAATCTCTGGGTTAGAGATTCCAGGGCATGCTCATCGCAGCTATCCAGGGGCTCTTCCCAAAATGCCAGGCCTGGTTCTGAACCTGAACATTCCAGAGCCTGGAGCAGGGCCTGGGGATCTGCATTTTCAAACCCTCTCCCTTTGCTTCCTGGGAGCTGGCTGGGTTCAGAATTGCTGGCCAACACCTCCCCGGCTTTCTTCACATTAAGGGCAGACTCAGAAAATGAAATGTGTTCCCTGACTGGGGTCACAGAGGAGCCCAGCCCAGGGGTTCAGGCCTCCCAGGCCTCCTCTGCTGACCAGAAGGCCGAGGGGATTGGTGTCTCAGCCCGTCTCAAACGCTTCCCTGGCATGCCCGCACACCTGCCCACCTGCTCTGTGGGGAACAGGGGCCCTGCTCAGCCAGTCTGGCTGGTGGGGAGAGAGGTCATGCCATGCTTGGGTCAACTCAGCCACCAGGGCTGTGTGTGGGACATGAAGAGCAGGAGAGGTGGTCTCCAGATTCCAGGTCCCCTTCCCAGATTACCTGTTTGGATTCACCAAATGAGGGAAGATTTCTACATGGCAGGGCGCTGGGAGGGCAGTGTGTCCACCCAGAGAACCAGCTCACGGTGATGAACCAGGACGGGCCCCGTGTTCACAGAAGGTCCAGGCACAGGCCGTGATTCGAGCCCTGGCCACCCCTTACAGCCCCAAGTTATCGCACCCCCAGCTCACTTTCCCTCCTGTGTCCACGTGGGGCTGGGGAAAGGTCAGAGCTGCAGTCACCGAAGGAATTTCGGTTCTTTGGGGCCTGGAGACCAGATGCCAGGGAGGGCCAGAGTGCCAGAGCAGGCTGCATTGAGGGAGATGCAACCACAGTCCAGGAAACAGCCGAGCTTATGAGGGGTGGGGCGAGGAGGAGCGACTTGCTGTCTGGAGAGTTCTATGTGCCCCTTCTCCACCCCTTGAAGTGGGTGGCAGAATCCCCATTTTGCAGATGTGGGGCCTGAGGGGGCCAGAGCTACCACTGCCCCGCACTGGCCACTTCACCTGAATCCTGGTATCAAGGCTGTCCACTGTCCAGGCGCTGCAGGAAAACCAGGGGAAGGGATGTGCCCGTTTTGGTCATCCTTACCTAAGCAAGTCAGCCATAGGTGAGGATGCCTCATCTTCCCATTCCTTAAGCCCAGAGTTTGACAGGATTGTGCAGGGAGGACCCCGGACCAGCCACGCCTTTGCCTTGTCCTTGTACTGGGAGCTGCTGTTCCATAGAGAAGTGGCTGTGCGGCCTCTGGACAGGTCACCTCCCAGGGTCAGAGGCTTAGAATGCAGCTGTCTTGCAAGGGCTGGAAACAGATGGCTCCTGGGTCCAGGTTCTCTGCACCCCTGAGTCCTCCTCTGAGGGGCTCTGCCCTTGCTTGGGGGCAGGACTTCCTGCTAGATAGGGGCCCGCCTTCTTCCTCAAGCCAGAGGCTCTAGGCTGTTCCCCTGGGCTCAGTGCATGCCTGAGCCAAGTTCCACACGTTTCCTCTGTGCGGGTGTCCTCCCTGCCCTCAGGAATAGGCCTCAGCTTCCTGCATCCCAGGGGAAACCTCCTTTGTGCGTCTGCGGATGTGTTTCCAGGTGTTGTCCCTGGAAACCACAAATGGCTTCCTTTTCTTCTTCCTCCCTTTCCCCTGTGAGGAGCAGGCGGTGGGAACGGAGTTGTACAGCTGCTTCTCGTTTAGGTGTGTACAGCTGCCTAGGAAAATTGAGGCCCGGGGTAGGCAGAGGTTAACAGGAAATTGGAACAAGTCAGTGAGACTCCGCCCCCGACAGAAATACCCTGTATCCAGCTCCTGGCCCTGCCACCACCCACCTCACCCCACCCACCCCTTGTTCAGGTTTCGCAGTGGCCTGGGGCTGCAGGATGGCTTTGAGGGTGTTTCTTAGGGGTGGATGCAGCTAGCGTTTTCCAAAGCTGGGGCGCTGGAAGGAATCACAGGGCCAGGGGAGGAATCACAGGGCCAGGGGCCGCGGGAAGAGGGGGAAGCCACCCTGCTGGTGAGCTCGGAACCAGCATAGCTTCGGGTGTCAAGGAATGAGTCTAGCCCCGTGCCGATGTGCAGATGTCGTGTGTTGTGAAGGACAAGCTGGGAGGCCGGCTCTGGAGTGCAGGAATCCTGGGTTCAAATCTCAGTTCTGCCACTCACCAGCAGGGTGAGTCTGGGCAAGTTCCTTCACCTCCCTAAACCTCCATTCCTCATCCACAAAGTGGCGGGTGACGGCACCTACCTCCCAGGATTGATCTGAGTAGCAAATCAGATACTTTAGTCAAGGTCTGTGCACTGTGTCTGGCACACAGTAGGTGCTCAGCAAATGTTAGTGTGAATCCTAGTGTGCTTTAACCATGTAGCTTCTGTTATCCTCTCCTTTTGGGACTACACTGTTCTAGAAAGATCGTAGGTTCCAGAATCCCTGGGGGCCTGGGACGATCGGTCATTCCAGGGCTCAAGGGGAGGGAATTATCGTGTACCAGGCACCTGTTACGTGCCAGGTCTGGGCTTCAGGCACTTAGCAGACAAGATGATCCTCTCAGTCAGTAAACAGTTAGGGCCCAGGCTCTGTTCTGGGCTTTGTGGATCAGGTAGGAACGGGACAGCCATGGTCCCTGCCCTCTGGGAGCTTCTGGGCTTGCAGAGCAAATCTGAGCAGATGACCACACAATGTTCTTTATACACTGTCTCCCACCCCTAGCATACAGCTGATAAGTGGGGAGGTGGGAGGCCACAGCCTGCTTCCTCCTCGCTGACCCCAGATGAGGGGTCGCTGGGATTGCCGGGGTGGAGCCCGGCAGCATCAGCAGGACCCAGCTTCGGTGCCCACCTGGCCTGATGGTGGATTTACAGGTGGACACCCAATACAGGCAAACTCTTCCCACTTTAGACCACAGAGGCTGGTAATTAGGCCTCCCAGGAGTGGGTGTGGGTAGGGGGAAAAAGAGGAAGAGGCGCTTTCTCCCGTGGAAACCATGGTCTGCAGTGCTGGCACCGCCCTGAAACGGTCGGCAATGACCCTGAGCCGCAGCCCAGCTGGGAAAGTCTCCTGGTGCAGCTTGTTTGCTTGTTGTGGCGCATAGCCTGGGGGATCTTGTGAGCCTGCTGAGAATGCTCCCTGGCCCGCCAACAGGACTCTCTCCTGCGCCCATAACGGTAAGGAAATCACATTGTTCTTACCAGGACGCTGGCCTTCGTGGCCACTTTTATTATAGCAGCCAACAAACAGCTACTGGGGACTTGCCATATGTCAGGCACTAAGCAGGAAATGGGGAATTCTTCTATTGCTCTGTAATTCTTATATTAGTCAGCTCAGGCCGTCCTAACAGAATGTCACCGACGAAGCAGCTTAAACAACGGAAATGTATTTTCTCACATTTCTAGAGGCTGCAAGTCTGAGATCAGGGTGCCAGCATGGTTGGGTTCTGTGTCCCTCTTCCTGACTTGTAGACAGCTGCCTTTTTGTTCACGTGGCCTTGTTTGTTTGTTTGTTTGGTACATGCATGTGGAGAGAGATCTCTCTCTTCCTCTTCTTCTGAGGCCACTATTGAATTAGGACCCCACTCTTAGGACCTTAATTACCTCCTAAAAGCTCTATCTCCAAATACAGTTGCATTGGGGGTTAGGACTGCAACATATGAATTTGGAGGCGGGTAGGGGGAGGAATAATTCAGTTCATGGCAGGATCTCACGGGGCATCTGTGCGCCATGCCCTTTTCTAAGAGCTTTACATGTATCCCCTCATTCATGCCTTGCCACAGAACGAGGTAGGGATGCTTATTATCTCCACTTTACAGAGAAGGAAGGGGAAGCACAGAGAGGTAAGTGATTGCCCATGGTCACCCAGCAGCTCTGCAGGTGCAATGAGCCGGGTTTCTACCCCGAGCACCAGACACTATCCACTGAGTACTGCCTCTTCATTCCAGGCACTTTCATTTAATCTTCACAGCTGCTTTGTGAGGGAGGAATATTATCCTCATTTATAGAGGCGGAAACAGGCTCAGAGAGGCTGCGGGGCTTCCCGAGTCACACAGCCATTGTGTAGGGAGTCACTTTTCCACTCTGTGCTTCCCAAGCTGTGAATAAGGTCATGAAGCCAGCACATGGCCTTAGGTATTACCCTCGGTCTGCAATGCAATTTGGCTCCTCTCAGTGAAGAAACCACGGGATAAGTGTGTGTTTCACAAAAGTCCAGGCCCTTGGAAGTTCTTAGAACAGTAACAGGAGGTAAAACGCACTAAGTACTTACTCTGGGCCAGACAGGGTGCTTTATTTTATTTTTATTTATTTATTTATTTTTTGAGACAGACTCTTACCCTGTCTTCCAGGCTGGAGTGCAGTGGCATGATCTCCGCTCACTGCAACCTCCACTTCCCGGGTTCAAGCGATTCTCCTACCTCAGCCTCCTGAGTAGCTGGGATTACAGACACATACCACCACGCCTGGCTAATTTTTGTATTTTTAGTAGAGACAAGGTTTCATCATGTTGACCAGGCTGGTCTCGAACTCCTGAACTCAAGTGATCCACCCACCTCAGCCTCCCAAAGTGCTGGGATTATAGGCGTGAGCCACCATGCCCAGCCGAGACAGGGTGCTTTATACATATTAAGTCATTAAACCCATTAAAACCCTAGGGAGGTGGATAATGTTATTGTTCCTATTTCACAGGTGAAGAAACTGAGGCACAGAGAGGCTGAGTTGCCCAGGGTCATACAGGAGGAAGGGACAGAGCTGGGATTTACACAATGGCCTCTGACCCCAGACCCCAGATGTGCTTAGGGGACAACGCTACCACCCAACCAAAGGACTCTTTGCTCTTCTTTTCTTGGGAGCTCGTAAGGGAATTGGTTTCCTCCGTCTGGGATGCTAGTCTTCTAGTGTGTGTGCAGGGTGCTAAATAATTTGTGTGTGTGTTGAGTAAACTGTGTTGAATTGGGTTGAATTAAGGGCCTTTGGAATCTCACATGCTGTCTTCAGGGCTTGGATGGTACCACCCAGCCTTCTCTTCTGTTATTATAGCAAAACCCGGAACAGGCAATCGGAAGATTTCGGGAAGCTTTTAGAGCTTTTCTCCCCATCCACCCCCATCTTCTTCAGTTTTAAATAGCTCTTGAGAGGGCTCTACTGGTGGGGAGGAGAGAGGTCTTTGTGGTCCTTTTAAGCTCAGAAGGCGGCACTGCAGAAATGGAACTCTCTTAACACTCCGCC
This sequence comes from Pan troglodytes, assembly GCF_028858775.2. NCBI lineage: Eukaryota > Metazoa > Chordata > Mammalia > Primates > Hominidae > Pan > Pan troglodytes. The sequence goes on from NC_072413.2 coordinate 90,469,574, forward strand.
TTCCTGTCCTTTCCTCTTAGCGTCTCGGCACGTTGGTGACAGCAGTGCAGGAAATGGGGATGCTGTGGGCTCATTTACATGTGCAGTTCCATACACAGTTCTCGTCTGTTCCAGGCCCCCAGAGACACACAGCACTTTGTAGTGAAAATGATTTTGTTCTTACCTTGGTCTCGGAAGCCACCGGAGAAATTGCACATTCGGTTGACTGTCTCATAAGTCAAGGTCAGAATTTTAAAGGAGCTTCCTTTTCAGTCACTCTGTGTGCGCAGAGGTATCAGTTCTCAGACAAATTAGAACAAAACCTGGCTGAGCGTCCTTATTTTTTCATATAACAGGTCTGTTTCACTTATCATAATATTCATTCCTTTAAAGTGTACAATTCAGTGGCTTTTAATATAGTCACAAAATTTTGGAATCGTCATCAACATCAGTTTCTGAACATTTCCAACACCCCAAAAGGCACTCCTCACCCATAACTGCCCTTCCCACCTCCCCCGACTCCCTAGCAACCACTAACCGACTTCTTATGTCTTTGGACTTATTGATTCTGAATATTTCATATAAAGAGGATCATGCAATTTGTGGCCTTTTGTGACTGGCTTCCTTCACCTAACATGATGTTTTCAAGGTCCATCCATGCTGTACTATGTGTTGGTACTTTATTCCTTTTTATGGCTGAATATTCCATTGGATGGATCATGAATGCCACATTTTATCCATTCATCAGTTGATAGGCATTTGAGTGGTTTCTACTTTTAGGCTATGAGTGGGTTTTTTAAAAGACCAAATAGAGCATCGTAGAAAAGAAAACTCAGTGTTTTTTATCGAAATGAAAGCAATATTCTTTTAAGTTTTCTGTGGTTAGCAGTAAACAGTCTCTGAATACTAGAGGGATCTTGGGAATTTTTAGAGTGGCCTTCTTATATTCCAAAGTGGGAAACTGAGAACCAGAGAGGACCAGCGGCTTGCCCAAGGGACAGTCTTGACCAGACAGAACCAGGCATCCAGGCCACCTGCCCTGGAAATCCACTCCGTGCCACCCCTCCGGCCAGGCCAATATAGTACATGCTGGGAGTGGGGAGATAAAGACCTGCCCGGGACCACGTGTCAGGGTCCTGAACAAGAATGCCAGCAACGAAAGCCCACCCAACAGATCTTCGCATGCCAGCAACAAGAAGCCCACACAAGCCTCCTTATGCTAAAAGAGGGATTTTTAAAAATAAGTTTACAGGGGTGTGCTGATGCTATAGCAAAACCCAGCATCCCCCAGCCCTGCTGGACAGTAGCAGGAAGGTGGTCGGTCCAGCCTCACCGCAATTCTGCTTTTCAAATCAGAGACCTAATTTGAATCCAGAACTTTAACTTCTGGGAGATGTCACCGTTAGCTTTCCAGCCTATGCAGATACACTGGAAGGAGGCTGGAATATGGGGGCTGCCAAGGATGTCACGCTTCATACGTCCCCTACACGGGCGTTGTAGTGAAGCTGAAGAAAAGCAGTGAAGCCATCTTAACGGTGTCTTCACATGGACCAGACCCAAGGGCTGCCAAGAAACCTGTGCAGCTTTTAGAGCATCCTGGGGGAGGCGAAGGAGGGCAAGGCCCCAGCCAACAACTACACAGCAGAGTGTCCTCCAGCAAGCACCTGCTCTGGCCCCAGCACCGTGCCTGACATCTTCTATTCAGTACTTAGAGTGTCTATGGCAGCCCTGCTGGGTAGCTGGTATTTATGGTATCCCCATTTCCCAGATGAGAACAACGTGTTCCCTGATTCTGTTGGTGTCTCTCTGATGCAGCCTCGATTTAATGCTCCCCAAGGCCTCCAAATTCAAGGTGAGGCCTTCAGAGGCAGGGCAATATGCTTGGTGCTTTTTGCATTTCTTTCATCTGCCCAGGGGTCCTTGAAGTGGGTGGGCAGGGACAGTTATCACTGTCTCACGGGTGAGGACATGGAGGCCCAGAGAGATTAATGGCCCCCCTAGTGCCACACCATCAAGAGTAATGGGACAGGACAACTTTGTCAGAAGCCTTGAGATCCCTGCGGTGAGATGCAAAGCGGGCCTTAACTTCAGGTCATCTTTAGAATGAGGGAGCTGGTGCTTCAACCCTGACATCCTTCCAGCTCTGGGACCCATTTACATCCAGTTGCAGAGCAGCCACAGAGCTTCAGGGTGGGGGCTGTGGGAGTGTCTGCAGTGCTGGGCCAATGGTCCCTGGAATGGGGTTCCTGGGATCGGCACCAGCCGAGGGAGCTCTGGGCCCGGCTTCTCCCTTGACTGACAGAGCCTGGTCTGCAGCTCCGCTCCTTCCCTCCCCACGAGGGCAGCTGCTTCGGCGAGGAAGCATACACAGGGTTCCCGTGTCACTCGACTGTGCCTGTGTGAGAGGGAGACCAAGCCAAGGCTGCCTCCCCTAGGAAGGCCCCCTCCCGACCCCCGAGAGCTCTCCAGGCCTTTATGTGGTGCTGCCAGGGAGGCGTCTCTTCCTGGGCCTTTGGTCTCTCTGCACCACCCCCAGCCCAGACAACCTACACCTGTGTGTGGCACTCAGCTGGGCCTGCCTCTGACTTTGCTGATACCTGATGTTTTTCCTCACATCATCCCTTTCATTCTTCCTCTTCCCCACAAACCTCAGTGTGACAGCTCAGTTCAACAGCAGGTCTTGACCTCTTCTGCTTTCTATTGGGCTTCTCTTTGCCCCTTGAATGCCCTGAGGGTCATCAAAACCCGCCCTGCAGGAGGTAGGACAGTGTTGCTAAGAGGCCTTAGCATTGGACACCCATGGAATTGAGTCCTGAGTCTGCCACTTCTAGCTGTGTGACCTTGGACAAGTTACCTGACCTCTCTGAGCTTGTTCTAGTCTCTGTAAAACAACCCAACCCAGTGCTGACAATAGTAGCTACTCAGCAAGCGGAAGTTAACATGGTTAATATCAGCAGTAGCTGGAATTAGAGTGCTGACTCTGCACCAAGCACTGTTCTAAACACGTCATGTTTGTTGGCTCATTTTCAGTCTCACAGTAGCACAGTGGGGTGGAGATTCTTGTTATCCCCATTTTATAGATGAGAAAACTGAGATACAGAGAGGCTAAATGCTTTCCTAAGCATCCTAATGCTGGCATATGTCAGAGCTGGGATTTGAACCTGGATACCTAGCTTACTGTTTACCACAAAGCTGCAGTACCCCTTAGGCAATCAATTTAATAAGTCTAAATTTAATGGTACAAAAAAATAATAAAAATACCAAAAATTAGATTCTAAAGCTTATTCACCCCAGGGAAGAAGAGACTGGGAAAACTTCAGTGCTTCACATAAACATAGGAGGATTTTTCTGTTTAGATCGAATCTATGAGCTAAAAGTATGGGGCTCTAATCTGACAGTTGACACCTGCCCACTGGTAAGTAGCAGAGGGACTTCCATGGGCCCTGAAATAATAGGATTCAGAGGGCAGGCAAGCTGTACAGTACATAGGACCAGGATTTAGACTCTGAAGACCTGCATTTGAGACCTGGTACTATCTCCCATTGTCTATGATGCTTCAGTCAGTCACTGAATTTCACCAAACTTCAGTTTATTTACCTGTGAAACAGGAAAAATACTCCCCAATGCTCATATGAGGAACAAAGAGAGTATTTGTGAAAACAACCTCTGAGGTGTGAGGCACAACACAAATATTGGTCAATGGTGAGGTGGTCATTCATAATCCAGCCTTGACGGTACTCCAACATCCACCTGCATCTCTCTCCCTCCCCACAAAGGCCAGCACAGAGGCCACTGACTGAGGAAGCAGGGTCTGTTTGTGGCTCTGCCACTAATCTTATGTGAGATTTTGGGTAGTTCATTAACCTTCATGGGACTTGGTTTTCCTCTTTATAAAATGGAGTTCACCAAGTGGGATTTATTCCAAGAATGCAAGGTTGGTTCAACATACAAAGACCAATCAATGCGATATATACCACATTATTAGAGTAAAGGATAAAACCAGATGATCATCCCAATAGACACAGAAAAAGCACTTGACAAAATCCAACACATTTTCTTGATGAAAACACACTCACAAATTTAGGAATAGAAGGAAACTTCATCAACCTGACTAATGGCCTCAACAAAAACCCCAAAGCTAACATCATACTTAATGGTGAAAGACTAAAAGCTTTCCCCTAAGATCAAGAGCAAAACAAGAGTTAAAAGTGGGTCTTGGGAATTTTTAGACTAGTTTTCTTATATTCCAAGGTGGGAAGCTGAGGGACAGAGAGGGGAGGTGGCTTGCCCAAGGGACAGTGTCGACCAAACAGAACCATCCAGGCCACTTGCCCTAGAAATTCACTCCATGTTGCCCTCCAGCCAGGCCAGTGCAGCATGTGCTGGGAGGAAAAGTAGGAGGTAAAGGCCTGCCTAGGACCATGTATCAGGGTCCTGAACAGAATACCAGTGACAGAAGCCCACCCAACAGATCTTCATAGGCCAACACAGAAGCCCACACAAGCTTCCTTATGCTACAAGGGGGGCTTTTAAGAATAAGTTTACAGGGGTGTGCTGATGCTGCAGCAAAACTCAGCATCCCCCAGCCCTGCTGGACGTAGTGCCTCGCCACTTCTATTCCACATTATGCTGAGGGCTCTAGCCAGGGCAAATAGGCACCCAGATGAGAAAGGAAGCAGTAAAACTTTCTGAATTCATGGATGACATAATCTTGTGTGTAGAAAATCCTAGGAACCCACACAAAAATAACACTATTAGATTTAATAAACATGCAGGATACAAGATCAATATATACAATTCAGTTGTATTTTAACACCTTAGTCATTAACAATCTGAAAATGATATTAAACAATCCCATTTACAATAGGATTTAAAAGAATAAAATACTTAGGAGTAAATTTAGCAAAAGCAGTACAAGACTTGTATGCTGAATTACAAAACATTGTAGAAAGAAATTAAAGACAATCAAATAAATGGAAATATGTCCTGTGTTCAAGGGTTAGAAGACTTAACGTTTTAAAAATGATAATAGTCCTCAGAGTGATCAGATTTAATGCAATCCTTATCAAAACCCCAGCTGACTTTTTTGCAGAAACCGACAAGCTGATCCTAAAATTCATATGGAAATGCAGGGGACCCAGAATAGCCAAAACAGTCTTTAAAAAGAACAAAGTTGGAGAACTCAAACTTCTGCCTTCAAAACTTACTACAAAGATAGAGTAATCAAGATTGTCTGGCACTGGCATAAGGATAGACATATAGATTAATGAAATACAAATGGAAGTCCTGAAATGCACCTTTGCATTTCAGGCCAATTAGCTTTTGACAAGGGTAATGACAACTCACTAGGGGAAATAATACTCTTTTCAACAAATGGTGCTAGGACAACTGGATAACCACATTGAAAAGAAGTCTGATCCCTACTGCTCACCATATACAAAAGTTAACTCAATATGAAACAAAAACCTAAATATAATAGCTAAAAATATAAAACTCTTAGAGGAAAACATAGGTATACATATTTGTGACCTTGTGTTAGCCAACAGTTTCTAACCACAGAATGGGAGAAAACATTTGCAAATCATGTATCTCTGTGTGTGTGTGTGTGTGTGTGTGTGTGTGTCACTTAAAACTCAACAATAAAAGACAATCCAATTTGAAAATGGACAAAAGATTTGAACAGACATTTCTCCAAAGCAGATTATACAAATGGCTAATAAGGGTATGCAAAGATGCTCACATCATTAGTCATTAGAGAAATGCAAATCTAAATGAGATATCATGATGAGATGCCATTTCACACCCACTAGAATGGGTATAATCCAGAAAAGGTAGACAATAACAAGTACTGGTGAGGGGATGGGAAAATTGGAGCCCTCATACATTGCTGGTGGAAATGTAAATAGTAAACATAGGCCAGGCGTGGTGGCTCACACCTGTAATCCCAGCACTTTGGGAGACCGAGGTGGGCAGATCACGAGGTCAGGAGATTGAGACTATCCTGGCTAACATGGTGAAACCCTGTCTCAACTAAAAATACGAAAAAATTAGCCAGGCGTGGTGGTGGGCACCTGTAGTCCCAGCTACTCGGGAGGCTGAGGCAGGAGAATGGCGTGAACCCGGGAGGCAGAGCTCGCAGTGAGCCGAGATCGTGCCACTGCACTCCAGCCTGGGCACAGAGTGAGACTCCATCTCAAAAAAAAAAAAAGGTTAAACATAGAGTCACCATATGACCCAACAATTCCCCTCTTAGTTCTGTATTTAAGAGGGATGAAAATATATGTCCACACGCAAACTTATACACAAGAGTTCATAGCAGCATTATTCATAATTGCCAAAAAGTAGAACAATTCAAATATCCATAAAGTGAAGAATGGATAAACGAAATGTGGTATATCCATATAATAGAATATTATTCAGCCCTAAAAAGGAATGGCATACTGATAGATGCTACAATATGGATGAGCCTAGGAAATATATGCTCAGTGAAAGCCAGACACAAAAGCCCCCATGTTACAATTCCATTTATATGGAACGCCCAGAATAGTCAAATCTATAGAGACAGAAAATTAATTAGTGGTTACCAGAGGCTGGGGGAAATGAGGAATGGGAATGACTGCTAATGGCTAGGGGTTTCCACTGGGGCGATGAAAATCTTCTGGAATTATATAGTGGTCATAGTTACACAACTTTCAAATATGCTAAAACCTGCCTGCTTGCACATTCTAAATGGGTGAATTTTATGATATGTTAATTATATCTCAACTGCTTTTAACTGGAGTTATTCTAGAGTGGTGGTCCTCAAAGTGTGGTCCTGGGACTGTCAGCATCAGCAGCACCTGGGAACTTGTTAGAAACACAAATTCTTGCAACTCCCTTCTCCTCTAGTCCTGCCAAATCATTGTGAGTGTGGTGATCTAACAGGCTTTCCAGGGATTCCGACTTACACTCAAATTTGAGAACCATTGCTTCAGAATCTGTGCTCTCCAGGTCATATAAGTGCTCTGAGCTCCCAGGTCCATGCAAATCTACTCTACCTCATCCAGTGATGCATGCATCCCCGCAAACCACAGGTTAACCACTCCCTTAATTGGAATGTGGAATTCATTCACTGTCCACATTAATTTGCTTGAGGTTTTTCATCAGCAACTGCATCTGTTCTTAATTTTTTTCTCCAGTCTGATTAGCCATCTGTTTTGTTACAGTTCATTTTCAAGACTTTTTTTTCACATAATTAAATTGTAATTTTCTACTTCTAAAGAGAAATCTGAGAGCTTAGTGAAAGGAATGACGGCAGCCCTCCGTTCTCTTGTTGATGTTTGTGTGTCAATCGGAGTCCGTGATGAACATTTCACTCCAATATTGCACCCAACGAGATGGAAGTGGGGGGCCAGGAGGGGTTCCCAATAGTGTAGGGGAGAATGTCCATCAGTATAGGCATTGTCCCATTACCTCTGCAGCCCCCAAAACTCTATTATTTCACACATGAATTAGTCCAGACTCCTAATGTTAAAGAACCCCTATTCAGGCTGGTTTAAGCCAAAAAGTTCACATGGTGGCAGGTTCCCTGAGAAAGTCTGCCTTCTGGCAAGGCTGGACCCAGGGTTCAGAGGAAACGACAAGACACCATCCATCTCTCAGCATTGCTTTCCCCTGGGTTGGTTTTATCCCTGTGTTGGCTTTCCTCCACCTAAGCTTACATCCCTTTGGGTTAGCCCCATGCACAGATGGTGCCTCTGTCTCTTAAGGATTGCATTCAGCTGCATGTAACAGAAAACTCAAGTGACAGAGCCTTAAACTCAAGGATTTTATTTTTCTCATGTAACAAGAAGTCCTGAAAGTAGGGAATCCTGAAGCTCTAGCATCAGTATCCCATTATTGTTGTCCATACTCAGCTGGTGGCTTTTGTCCTCAAGGTTGCCCACTGGCCTCTGCAACTCCAGTGACTCCCTACTCCTAGCAGGGACAAGGAGGACAAAGGGCAAAAGGCTCATACTACGGAGTCTCCTTCTCCTTATCCAGAAGAGAATGACTTTCCTGGAAGCTCCACCAAATAGACTTTAATTTGCATGTTGTGGTCCAGACCTGTCCGTAGCCACCCCTACCTGCAAGGAAGCCTAGGAAATTAAGATTTTTAGCTGGGAACCTACTGTCTCAAGGAAAAGAGAGTTCTGTTAGTAAGGAGGAAAGGGCAATGGGTATTAGAGGCAGTGATTCTTGGCAGAATTCCCAAGGTTGACCCTTGTTATATTACACACCCAACCCAGGGCCTATGTAACCCCATAATACCAGGAGGTCTAGGAGTCCTGTGTTGGATTCCCAGTACCTAGAATAGTTCCTAGCATGGGGAATGAACACACTAAATATTATGGAATGCATGATTAGCCAAGCTTGACTCTCATACCCACCCAGACGTCAAGGAAAGGAGTCAGCCCCTGTCTAAACTACATGAATTTAATGTGGAATAGAGGGTTGGTTCCCTAAAGGAAAATTGGCATGCTGTTACCATTAAAGGGGAGTGGATGCTAGCCAGATGAGAACAATGAATGCCCTCTACAACCTAGAATTGCCCAAAATCTGGAGAGACCAATTCACATTAGCAAAAAGTGAAAGTCACTTTCTGAAGTTAACAGTGTGTATTAAGTCTATGTTCTTATTTTCTGTATTCTTGATGCTCTGGCATCTGAGGCCTCCCTGCCTGGGGAGAAACTGCCCTTCCCAGGGCCCTTCAGTTCTTATAGATAGCAAACAGCTGCCTGCTGGGAGCATGACTTTCATGTGCAAAGCAATCAATCCAAAGCCCTACTCTGAACTGCTTCCTCCATCTGGCTCTTATACTCCAGGAGGCAACATTCCTCTCTGCCTTAGTCATCCCAGGGCAAGGTACAGACAACCAGATTCAGCCCCAGAGCTCCCTGAAGTTATTCAGTTCTCTTTTTTAAAATTTTTCATTTCCATAAGTTTTGGGGGAACAGGTGGTATTTGGTTACATGAGAAAGTTCTTTAGTGGTGATTTGTGAGATTTTGGTGCACCCATCACCCAAGCAGTACATACTGAACCCAATTTGTCATCTTTTATCCCTCACCCCTTCCCACCCTTTTCCCCGAGTCCCCAAAGTCCACTGTATCATTCTTATGCCTTTGGATCCTCATAGCTTAGCTCCCACTTATAAGTGAGAACATACGATGTTTGGTTTTCCATTCCTGAGTTACTTCACTTAGAATAATAGTCCCCAATCCCATCCAGGTTGCTGCAAATGCCATTAATTCATTCCTTTTTATAGCTGAGTAGTATTCCATCATATATATGTGCACATATCTGTGAACATATATGTGCATATATATATACACCACAGTTTCTTTATCCACTCATTGATTGATGAGCATTTGGGCTGGTTCCACATTTTTGCAATTGCGAATTGTACTGCCATAAACATGTGTATGCAAGTAACTTTTTCACATAATGACTTCTTTTCCTCTGGGTAGATACCCAGGAGTGGGATTGCTGGATTAAATGGTAGATCTACCTTTAGTTCTTTAAGGAATCTCCACACTGTTTTCCATAGTGGTTGTCCTAGTTGACATTCCCACCAGCCTGTAGAAGTTACTCAGTTCTAAGGCTGCATACTCACCCTCCCTTGCCCCATGAAAGCCACAATAAAGGCTTTTGCCCACACTTGCCTCTCACTCCTTGTTCCTCCTCACCAGCACTGGTGCTTCCTCATGTGGCCCCATGCGGCACACCCTGCCTCCTGTTTCTAGTTTTTGTGAGTACAAAAACTTTTTTTCATGACCATCATTTATATACCTCTGTGTCTTACCACACCTGATTAAAACAAATTCTGGCTACATTTAAAAACACATTTGATGTGGGTTTGGCAAACAGTGTGCATTTGAGCATGAACTTAGGACTCAAGGACTTGAAAGCAGAACCTTCAGGATATTGCTAGGACTCAGAAATCTGTGTGTGAACAAGCCCCCCAGGTAATGTGGCTGTTCAGTTGGTTTTGAGAACAACTGGTTTAGTCTCAGTCTCTCATTTGGAGGATGAGAGGCCAAGGCCCAGCCTGGTGGGCAAGTCTGCTCAGGAGACCAAATCCTGGGGCAGGAGATTGCATGATGAGCTCAGAATTAAACCGAGGAGCGAGATACTCTTGGCTAGCATGGATTGAAAAGCTCCTCCCTGCTGTTTCTGTCTTCGTAACTCTATTGCTTAGGATTCTGTGGTTACAAGTATCAAAACTAGCTAGATCTTGGTTTCAGCAGGAAAGGGGACTTTATGAGAAAGATACAGAGGTGTTTCCTGGAGCCAGGGCAGAGGTGCGGATGAGTCTCAGGACAGCTGGAACCAGGAAACATGATCGGGCAGCCCCTATCTCCCCATGCTCGTCTCTGTCCCTGATTCATCTCCTGACCTTCAGACCTGCTGCTTCTGCCTCTCCTCTCCTGATTTCACAATTTTAGCCACATGCACGCCGAAATCGGTTCCAATTTCAGCATCCTCAGGGACAGGCTCTGATTGACTCAGTCTGATTAGAACTACCCTTGGGCTAGTCACAGGCAGGAGCACAAATGTGCCTGGGAGAAATGATCCCATCTCATCAGGGGAGCTGGGCTGGTTCTGCCAGAGGTGTCCTGGGATTCTTACTGAATCAGAACTCTTGTACCCAGGCAGCTCTGTAGGCAGCATCAAAACCTGGGACACTTTTCAAGGCTGTCCAAGCCTCTTTAGCTTGATCAAGTGCAACTGGGTTCTCTAACTTTTCCATTCCAGTAATGTTTCCTGGTGATCTGGTCTCTTGGCATAAGTTCAGGAAATATCTAACTTCATCAGCATAATATGTGGGGCTTCTTTGCTGCTAATGAGCTTTTAGATGGTGATGATCACATTCATTATGTGGGATTTTAAAAACATGTTATGTTCAGATTATCTTTTCCGGATTCTGAGCGGGCACTTGTAGCCTCCCATACATTTAATATGTGTTGAGTTCTGCCATGAGTCAGGGGCGGGGCTGGGAGCTCTGCTCTCTTCCACAGCCATGCAAGAATCCAGCAGGCCCCTGCCTGCGGGGGGCTTCCAGTCTAGCTTCAGAACTCATACAAGTGACTTTCTTCCAAGCCAGACATTGAGAGCTTTGGGCTGACAGCTCCATGCCACATTTGTTTTGTTGTTGTTGTTGTTTTCTTTTGAGATGGAGTCTTGCTTTATTGCCCAGGCTGGAGTGCAATGGTGTGATCTTTGCTCACTGCAACCTCCACATCCCGGGTTCAAGCGATTCTCCTGCCTCAGCCTCCCAAGTAGCTGGGTTTGTAGGCACCCACCACAATGCCCGGCTAATTTTTGTGTGTGTGTATATATATATATACACGTGTGTATATATATATACACGTGTGTATATATATACGTGTGTATATATATACACATGTATATATATACATGTATATATGTATATATACGTGTGTGTATATATATACATGTATATATGTATATATACGTGTGTATATATACACGTATATATGTATATATACGTGTGTATATATACACGTATATATGTATATATACGTGTGTATATATATGTGTGTATATATATAAACACGTATATATGTATATATATGTGTATATATGTATATATGTGTATATATGTATATATGTGTATATATGTATGTATACGTATATATATGTGTATATATGTATATATACGTATATATGTGTATATATGTGTGTGTGTATATACACATATATACATATATACATATATATACATATATACATATATGTGTATATATACATATATACACATATATATACACATATATATGTGTGTGTGTGTATATATATATATATATATTTTTTTTTTTTTAGTAGAGACAGGGTTTCACCATGTTGGCCAGGCTGGTCTCGAACTCCTGACCTCAAGTGATCCACCCACCTTGGCCTCCCAAAGCACTGGGATTACAGGCGTGAGCCACCGTGCCCGGCCTATATTTGAACCTGTGTCTTTATTGATATACGGTCCTGGTAGTAATGGTGAGATGTGCCATTTACTGAGACTCTTCTATTGACAAATAGTATCATGTTCCCAAGTCCCCAGTGTACTGTTGTCACCCCCATTTTACAGTAAGGAAATAAGGCTCATGAGGACTGCTCCCCCAGTGACCCACAGCTGACGAGCTAGTAAACTGGATTTGAACCAGGTCAGATGCCAGACCTTTAATGTTGCTTACCTTGTCTTTGACCTTTGGGCACTGCGCTTCAAAATGCAGAGCAATTAGGTAACAAGGCAGTAAACAAAATGCCCAATTATGCAGAGCAGGCTGTTAGAATAAGACCGTGTACCACCACCTGCTAATTGTATGGTCCACACTGGTGCAGAAGGCACCAGGAGCTGTTACCAGCTGTGTTTGCAACCCAGTCGGGAGAGGTAGAGATGGTGGATTCAAGTAGTAAGGCTATGGGTCAACTTGGGTAGAGTTTCAATAATTCATAAATTCTTCAAAACCAAAGCAGTTACAGAAGGGAGAGATCACCATGGGCTGGCGGGGTTAACGGCTTTTCAGAAGAGTCAGAACATTGGGGAGGCTGAAGAGAGGCCAGATAGATGGAAGGCTGGGAGTTGAGAGGGTTGCACAGCACTAGCAATGGTGTCATTTAAGAAATCATTGCCTAATCGAACAGAGACCAGCACGAGCACCATGGAAGGTTTCCACACCGTGACCATGACCTACAGGAATATTTTATACACATACCTGGAAATATAAAAAGGAAACCAGTTTCCTGGAATAATACTGAACTCTCACTATGTACAGGAACTCTATTTTCTACTTTTTTAAAAAAGAAAATGCTGGTTGCCCTTCACTAAATTGATTTCACCATCCTCTCCTGGATCTCATCCAACAGTTGAAAAACATAGCAATGGAACGGGTTGGTTGAAGCACTGTTTCTTAGGAAACAATGGTGGGCCGTGACACTGGCCACGTGGGTGGGGCCAGATGGGGGTGGATGTTGAAACCGGATGCAAAACCCATAGCAGGCAAGAAAAAGACAAACACCTCATGCAATTTGGTGTCTGGGAACATATGAAAATTATCCTTCTACTGTGGCGTTTGTATATACCCGCAAAGACGTTCCTGGGCATTTAAGCATCCAGGGTTACAATTCCCCAAAGCGAATTCTTCCTCTACATACGGAGTTTTCTGTCAATTCTAGAAATACGCTAGGCCTTCCTCAGCAACCTAGATGAGTTGGGATGTGGACTCACCAGAGAAGAACCTGGAATTTTGGACAAACCAATCAAGGCAGGAAAGCTTTTGGCCATTTGTACAGGGACTACAAGCTACAGAAAGGTGTATATAGAAAAAGATCTAGAAAGAGATGGATGGATTTGCTTATTTCAAGCTAACCATATTCTCTTGGCTAATTATTATAAGCAGCTGATTTTTTTTTTAGTAAAAATTCTTTTAATGATTTAGGAAGATTCTAGCACAAATATTACAGAGCAAACACAGCTAGTGCCAGTCTACTTTGCAATTTTTAAAATTGAGATGTAATTTATATGCCATAAAATTCGCCCTCATAAACTAATTCATGGTTTTTGCTATATTCACAGAGCTGCGCAGCCATCACCAATATATAATTCTAGAATATTTTTATTATCCCACTTTCATAGTCCCATGAGCATGACTGCCCATTCCTCTTCTCTTCCATACCCTGGCAACCACTAATCTACTTTCCGTCTCTATGAATTTCCTATTCTTGACATTTTATATAAATGGAATCTATCAATATATGGCCTTTTGTGTCTGACTTCTTTCACTTTTTGTAATGTTTACAAGATTTGTCCATGTGGTACCATGTATCAGTACTTCATTCCTTTTTATGGCTGAATAATATTCCTTTGTATTTATATGCCACATTTTGTTTATCCATTCATCACTTGGTTAATATTTGGGTTGTTTTCATTTTTTGCTATTATAAATAATGCTGCTGTGAACATTTGAGTAAAAGTTTTGGTATGGACATATATTTTTATTCTTTTTGGGTAAAACTAGGTGTAGAATTTCTGGGTCAAACTCTTTGAGAAACTGTCAGACTGTTTTCCAAAGCAGGTGTACCACTTTACATTCCTATCAGCAATGTATGACGGTTTCTATTTTCCCACACCCTCACCAATACTTGTTATTTATCTTTTTTATTCTAGTAATACTTGTGGCTGTGAAATTGCCTTGAATTACATTTTCCTAATGACCATTTTCTTTGGAGAACTGTCTATTCAAACACTTTGCCTTTTTTAAGAAAATTGGGTTTTTAAAATTGTTGAGTAGTAAGAGTTCTTTACATATTTTGGACAATAGACCCTTATCAGATATATTATTTGCAAAATGATTTTTTTCCATTCAATAGGTAGTATTTTCACGGTCTATCTTTTCCTTTTTTTGTTGTTGTTTTTGTTGTTGTTGTTTTGTTTTTCCAGACAAGACCTCACTCTGTTGCCCAGTGCAATGGCAATCATAGCTCACTGCAGCCTCTAACTCCTAGGCTAGAGCAATCCTCCCACCTCAACCTCCCAAGTAGTTGAGACTAAAAGGCCATCATGCCCAGCTAGTTTTTGTATTTTTTGTAGAGATGAGGTCTCACTATGTTGCCCAGGCTGGTCTTGAACTCCTGGCCTCAACCAGTCCTCCCACCTTGGCCTCCCAAAGTGCAGGATCGTAGGCATGAGCCACTGTGCCCAGCCTTTCTTTCCTTTTTTTCTTTTTTCTTTTCTCTCTTTTTTTTTTTTTTTTTTTTTGAGACAGAGCCTTGCTTTGTCTCCCAGGCTGGAGTGCAGTGGTGTGATCTTAGCTCACTGCAACCTCTGCCTTCTGGGTTCAAGTGATTCTCATTCCATTCCATTCCATTCCATCCCAGCCTCAGCCTCCCAAGTAGCTGGGATTACAGGCATGCACCACCACACCCGGCTAATTTTTGTATTTTTAGTAGAGACAGGGTTTCACCACGTTGGCCAGGCTGGTCTTGAACTCCCAACCTCAGGTGATCTGCCCATCTTGGCCTTCCAAAGTGCTGAGATTACAGGCATGAGCTGCTGTGCCCAGCCCCAGCCTCACTTTCTTAATAGTATTCTATGAATCACAAAAGTTTTTAACTGTGATAAAATATAATTTACTTATTCTTTTGTTGCTTGTGATTTTGGTGTCATTTAAGAAATCATTGCCCAATCCAAGGTCATAAAGAGTTGTGCTCATGTTATTTTATAGTTGTAGCTCTTATATTTAGGTCTTAATCATTTTTTAATTCAATTTTTGTGTATGGTATAAGACAGAGCACCAGTTTCATTCTTTTGCCTATGGGTATCCAGCTGTCTCTGCACCATTTGTTGAAAAGATTATTGTTTTCCTATTGAATTGTCTTGATACTCTTGTCAAATATCAAGATATTAAATGCCTGGGTTTATTTGTGGACTCAAAATTTTATTCCATTCTTATGCCAGTAAATGTCGAGTCCATAAATAAACCCTTAAATATCTGGGTTTATTTCTGGACTCATAATTTTATTCCATTCTTCCAGTAGCAGTCTCTCCTGATTACTGTAGCTTTGTCCTAAGTTTTAAAATCACAGTGTGTAAATTTCCCAGCTTTGTTTTTTTTTCCCAAGACTCTTTTGGCTATTTGGGGGTTCCTTATATTTTCATATGAATTTTAGGCTCAGCTTGTCAATTTCTGCTCAGCTACCTGGGATTTTGATAGGGATTGCATTGAATGTATACGTAAGTTTGGGGAATATTACCGTCTTAACCATTTTAAGCCTTCCGATTCATAAACAGGATTTCTTCTCATTTATTTTAGGTCTTCTTTAATTTCTTCCAATGATGTTTGGTAGTTTTCAGCATACAAATTCTCTACTACTTTTGTTGCATAAATGTTAGGTTTTTAAATTTTTTGATGGCATTGTACATGGAATTGTTTTCTTAATTTTATTTTTGGATTGTTAATGTAGAAAAACACAACTGAATTTTGTAAATTTATTACATATCTTACAAATTGGCTGAACTTGTTTATTAGTTCTAATAGGTTTTTATGGATTCCTTAGAGTTTTCTATATACAAGATCATGTCATCTACAAATAGGGATAGTTTTACTTCTTCCTTTCCAATCTGAATCACTTTTATTTATTTTTCTTGCCTAATTTTCTTGGCTATAATCTCTAGTTCAGTGTTGAAGGAGTAAGAGCAGACATCTTCATCTTGTTTCTGATTTTGCAGTGAGGTGGGGAGGGGAGGGTTGCAATAGCTTTCAATCTTAATCGTTAAGTACAAGTGCTAGCTGTGGGTTTTCCATAGATGCCCTTTATCCAGTTGAGAAGGTTCCCTCAGTTCCTAGTTTGTCGAGTGTTTCCATCAAGAAAGAGTGTTGAATTTTGTCAAATGTCTTTTCTGTGGCAGTTTAGAGGATTGTGTAGTTTTATCCTTTATTCTATTAATGTAATGTTTTACACTGATTGAATTGTATATGTTAAATCAAGCTTTCATTCCTGGGATAAATCCCACTTGGTGGTGGTGTATAATCCTATCTATATGTTACTGGATTCCAGTTTGCTAGAATTTTGTTAAGGATTTTTGCATCAATATTCAGAAGGGATATTGGTCTGTAGTTTTCTTTACTCTTGATGTCTTTGTCTGCGTTTGGTATCGAAGTAATACTGGCTTCATAGAATAAATTGGGAAGTGCTCCCTACTGTTCTATTTTTTGAAAGAGTTTGAGAAGGAGTCATGTTAATTCTTCTTTAAACATTTGGTAGAAGTCACCATGAAGCCATCTGGTCCTGGTTTTACTTTAAGGGAAAATTTTAAATTGCTGTTTCAATCTTGTTTTAAATCTATTCAGATTTTCTGTTCCTTTCTGAGTCAGTTTTGGTAGTTTGTACCTTTGCAGAATTTTGTCTGTTAGGATTCTTCGTAGTATTCCCTAATAGTTTGTTTTATTTTTGTAATGTTCATAGTGATGTCCCTGTTTTATTCCTGATTTTAGTAATTTGAATCTTCTCTCTTTTTTTCTTGGTCAGTCTAGCTAAAGGTTTGTCAATTTTATTGATCTTTTCAAAGAGGCAACTTTCAATTTCTTTGATTCTTTGTATTTTTTTTATTTTCTATTTCATTTATTTTCACTCTAACCTTGATTCTTTTCCTTCCTTCTGCTTTCTTTGGACTTCATTTTCTTTTCTTCTTTTATCTTTCTTAAGGAGAAAGGTTTGGACATTGATTTGAGTTCTTTCCCTTTTTTAATATAGGTATTTTACAGCTATGCATTCCTAAGTACTGTTTTCACTATATCCCATAAGCTTTAGTATGTTACATTTTTTTGATTCATCTCAAAGTATTTTCTAATTTTTTTGTGCTTTCTTCTTTGACCCTTTATTTAGGAGTATGTTATTTCATTTCCCATGTATTGGTGAATTTTCCAGTTTTCCTTCTGTTATTGGTTTCTAATTCTGTTCCATTGTGGTTGGAGAACAGGAGATTATCTGCTGTTCTAGGGTTTGTGGTTGTTACTCTTTATTATTGCTGCTTGTTTAATGACTTTTCTAAACTAATTCTGTAAAATTCATATTCTTTGTTGTGTGTGGCCACTGAAGTCTCTGCTAGGTTAGCCTAGAGGTCAGCTAATGATTAGACAGAGAATTCCCTAGGTTCCTGGATCCAATCGTTCTCCCAGTCTTTGCCAAGGGACTCTGTATGTGTTTTGGGGCATGCCTCCAACACTCAGGCGGGTAGTTCACAACTCTATAGTAGCCTTTCCTTCTTATTGGCACAGAGCCTCAAAGTTAGGCAGAGATGAAAGCTTACAGCAGTCTCGAGTCTTTCCTGAGCATGTGAAGAACCCTGGGCACAGCCCTGTGCATGCTCATGGTCTGTTAGATTCCCAGAGATATCTAGGAGCTTTTCAAAGCCCACTGTGGATGTCTCATTCCCCAGCTTTTCCTTTTATACTTTTTGGTTAACCTATTGTTTGTCCCAGCTGTCATCTGCCACTTCCAGCAACATGATTTAATAATTGCCTCTAATTGTTTTTGACAAACACCTCCAAGTAAAAAGCTATTCACACTGGGTAAGCTCAGATTCTGGTAAAATAAAGACAGCCTTGAAAGTGGAGTCTTCTAAGAAACCACCAGACAGGTCAAATAATAACAATTCTGTGGGAATGAACTTGGGAGGTCCTCCAACCTTGTTCTGCCCCCTCTTGTGGCTGCTAGCCTGCTGTTTTTCAATGTGGTTGTATGCTGCTGGATTTCAAGACTACTCCAGACCTGGCAAGAAGGAATAAAAAATAGGGAAAGTTAAAACTCCACAGAGTTCACTGTTCTTACTAAGGTCCAACTGATTTTTTTAAATAGACATTCCCTGGATTGCTGCAAACCTTAGGTTAATTCTGGAGCTCTGAAAATGTTGATTCTGACAATTTTTTGCTGTTGTTCTCAATGCTTCTACAAAAAATAAAAATTGCAGAAGTCCTTCCTCCACCATTTCATTGATGAGCAGGCCAGTTTTTAACCTGCTTGTGCACACCTATATTCAGTGGCTTATTAAGGAAACTATGCTTACACTCAATGGCTAATGAGGCCTCTTTTCCTCCATTGAATTGTTTCTGGATTCCCTTGGTAGGAGCCAGTGAGATCTGGACTGCAGCCAGGGCACACATTTAGTCTTGCACCAGTCTTGACCACATGACCTTGGGACAAAGGAGCTGAGATTTCCAAAGCACCTGCTGTGTGCCAGGCCCCGTGTGCTGGGTGTTTTATGTACACTCTGTCACATCATTCTTGCAACAACCAAGAAGGAGATAACTTTCTCATTTAACAGATGAGGAAACCAATAAGATGCAAAGCACTTAGCACCGTGCCTGCAGCACATGGCAAATGCTGGATGTGTTGATTATTGCTGCCCTGTTGTTGTTACATCTAAGCTATTATTGTCAGAGGAGGAAGTAGAGTTGGGATTCTCAAGGTCCTTTGACTTCCAGCCCAGGGCTGTCTGTCTCCAAAGCCCAACCATAACTCACATCCCCATTCCAGCTCCTCTGGGTGAGTCTGTTCCCCCTCGGCCTCACTTTCCTTATCCTGTCAAATGAAGGATTTGGAATGACTTAAGTTATTCAAGCAACAAACACTTACTGAATTGTCTTGCCACTTCCAGGGTGACATTATGGAGTTCTGTGATTCTGCAAGGTCAGTTGCCTAGAGTCACATCGGTGGCATTCTCTTATTTAGCTTGAAGACTAAATCGACAGGTAGACTGGCAGGTGTGTTACCCAGTGTCTTTCTCTCCCCCTCCTTTCTCACTCTGCCCCTTCACCCTGCAGAGGCCAGAGGGGACAAGGTCAAGTGGGTGTTCACCTGGCCCCTCATCTTCCTCCTGTGCGTCACCATTCCCAACTGCAGCAAGCCCCGCTGGGAGAAGTTCTTCATGGTCACCTTCATCACCGCCACGCTGTGGATCGCTGTGTTCTCCTACATCATGGTGTGGCTGGTGAGTGGGGGGAGCAGGGGGTGGACTGTGTGCACAGCCAGGGAGAGGTGGAGAGCTGGGTTCAAGGCTAACCACAGGTACTGCTGTGCCACCTTTGGGCGAGTCACTGGCCTCACTGACCACAGCGTATTTCTCAGTAGAAAAGGGTTTGAATGAGGTGCATGACTCTGTGTCAGGTACCCGGAATGCAGAGACACAGCACAGTGCCTGCCTTCGAGTGTGAGGGAAGGGGACCAACCTTTGCACAGGCAGCCTAAATCACACTGTTCTGGTGTTACAGGCAGAGCAATATGACAGGTGGATGATCACCAAGCCCCCTTGGTTTCCAGGGTCCTAAGGGAATGCGAAGGAAGGAGACTGGAGTCAAGGGAGATGAGGTTGAACACAAGGCAGCTTGTTCCTTGCTCCTGCCCAGGAATGCTCCTCCCCCCACCGATGTGCTGGTGCTGGTTTAAGCACTTCATATAAACTCTTTCTTATCCTCATAACAGCCCCATGGGATGGGTGCTGTTATCTCCATCTAACGAATGGGGGAAATCGAGGCATAGAGAAATTGAGTAATTTCCCCAAGGTTACACAGTTAGTGAGTGCTAGAGTTAGGATTAGGACCCAGGTATTGATCTCCTAAGCCCATGATCTCAACTACTACCATAAGCTGCCTCTCAGTTTGCTACTGGACTTTTCAGATTTCGTTGGATGGGAGTTTTGCAGGCAGAGAGGCATTGGTGTAGCTCCTCATAAGCTCCTATGGCCATACAGGACAAGTCCCCATATAAACCTTTCATCAGCTGGGCTGGGCTGGGTCAGGCCACACAGGAGCCTCCTTCCCCACTCTCTGTATACCACCTAATGGGGTCCCTTCTTCTCCTCCTCATTCCCAGGAGCAAAGAGAGGGGAAGCAGTTCCAGCATGGCTGCAGTTCTGTTGATTGTGAAACTCACTCTCAGCCCCTTACACCCTAGTGGTTAACATCGAGTCCCTTTATTCTCCTCCTAATGCCTGACACCAGCAGCAGAGAAGGCAAGCGATCTTGACATGAGAGACAGCAGGGCCAGTAAACGTTCCATGCTGGCCCAGGGGCCACCTTTCCCTTAACTCCAGAGAAACCGTGTCGTTTGGTGGGGAACAAAGGTTCCTGGATCACATGAGAACAGCGCTGAATCCTAGTCCTACCTCTTGCAAACCACGGAAGCTGGTGACTCCCTCTATGAAGTGGGCGTGATCATCACTCTCTTACAAGGCCATTGGGAGAATGAAAAGAGAGCCCAGCACATTCTAGGCACTTGGCCAATCCTGTCTCTTCCCTCCCCCCAACCCAATCACGCCTTCCCCCATCTCTCCCAGAGCATTACTGGAATTCTAAACAGTGTATGGGAGCCATTTTGCCTGTGCTTTCCTGAAATCCCACCCTTTGGCCGGCTCCCTCACCTCAGATGCTTCCTCAGGCTGATCAGAGACCTGCCGCAACCTCTGTGAGTGTCCTTACTCATGCAGCAGCCCTCCTGTCCCTGTAGCAGAGCCTCCCCAAGACACCAGCTGGTGGAAGTCGCTGCCCCCAGCCTGTTCCCTTTCTCCCTTTCTTCTGGTACCTGCTTAGAGCTCTGTATCCCAAAAGGAAGCTCAGGACGGACTCTGTGACTCCTGGTACTGGCTTAGAGCTCTGTATCCCAAAAAGAAGCTCAGGATGGACTCTGTGATTGTGTTTCAGTGAATGAAACAAGTCATGTAACTCAGGAGAGGCAGAACCACTCCAAGCCTCCAGGACCCCAGCATCTGCCCCAGCCCCAGGCACTCACACTTGGAACACCCTGGCCTTGGTTCAGCTGAATGGGGGACATGGGGACACTTGAACATTCAAGTCCCCCAGGACCTCATTCATGTCCCTCCTGACCACTCCCTTTCACACCCTACTCCCAGCCCAAAACAGTTTGGTTAGACTGTGTCAGAAGCATCCAGTCGTTAGCCGCTTATTGAAACCAACAGCCAATTAAGGGTGATTACCTGGTAACAGTCAGATGATCATGAGCGTTGCTGAATAATACACAGTTTGGCCGCTGAGTAGTGTGATTTCTTATAGTGCCCTTCTTGTGTTGAATTAGTGTTGTGTACATTATACCCAATTTCAACCTAATCTTACTTCATCTTGTTCAAGCATTGTGATTTGAGTTTGCAGCATGGCTGGTTGCTCATGACAGTAAATATTAGCCATTTTCACCATGAGATGCAGCAGTGCTGTTTCCATGCTTCCATGATGAAGATTAAAGTCCCCACAGCCCACTCCATATGGGGGATGGGGAAGAAGATTTGGAATTAGTTACTATCTAAACTCCCTAGAGACTGGGTGTGGTGGCTCACACCTGTAATCCCAGCACTTCGGGAGGCCAAGGCAGGAGGATCACTTGAGCCCAGGAGTTCAAGACCAGCCTGGGCAACATAGTGAGACCCTGTGTCTACAAAAAATTAAAAAAATTAGCCAGGCGTGGTGGCATGCACCTGTAGTTGCAGCTACTCAGGAGGCTGAAGTGGGAGGATTGCTTAAACCCGAGAGGTTGAGGCCACAGTGAGCCATGGTCAATCCACTGCACTCCAGCCTGGGCTATGGAGCAGAGCAAGATCCTGTCTCAGAAGAAAAAAAAAAAAAAAACTCCCTAGAAAAAGATGACAATCAGAGATAAAGAAAACCGTGCCTTAAGTGAATTGGATTTGCAATTTTTAATTTTTCTGAATAAAATTAAAGGCCAGTTCATCTTACATTTTAAAGAAAGGATCCAGCGATTTCTCTTACTGAAGTGTATTTCCAAAACAACATTACAAGTAAAAAAAAAAAAGTATTTCATGACATTTGAGTGGGTGAGAGAATCAGGAAAATCAAATTAATGAATATGTGAAATTCTTCTCTAGTTACAGAAAATAACCATATGATTAAATCAGTTCTGCTAATTTTCAGTGAGACAGGATACTCCAACCCCCACCACCTTGATGTATAAACCCCACCCTTGTTTCTTAAACCAGGGTCATGGGGTCACAGGAACCACTTTGCTGGGGCACTCTTACCTATGGGTTTGAACTTCAAATAGCCTCATTCTGGGGGAGTAGAATGGCCTTGACAGTAAAAGTCTATAAAGAAGGCAGTGTCCACGTTAGCCTTGATCTCTGCCTATGCAAGATGTGCCCACCTCAGCACCCTGCGCTTACTTTCACTATGTCCTGGTGAGGCTCCAGCAAGCAGTGAAGCCCCACCTGTCCATCCCCTGTACCTCCACCTTTTATTAATACATCTCTCACCCCCAAGGCTTTGGAAGAATGATTCTTGAATATCAGTGTCAAAAGGGAGAGGCCTTGGAAATGGATTGTCCATTTCCCCAGAACACTTGTGCAGTTGGGGAAACTGAGGACCAAAGAGAAGAAATGACTTCTGTAAAGTCACACAGACAGTCAGGGCAGAGCCAAGACCAGCCGCCAGGGTCCTGGACTTGAATCTGCTTCCCGGTCTGAAGCCTGAGTGTCGGAGGGCTCAGAGGGCCTGGGCATGGAGTCCAGGGTAAAGCAGGGTTCATGTGGCATCCCTGGTCCTGAGCACTCTGGATGGTATGTGCACACTCAAGACCTTCCTTCTTTCCATCCTTTGGCTTCTTAGCCTCATAGTTCAGTGGGGGTTTTTTTTGTTTTGTTTTGTTTTGTTTTGTTTTAAAAGAGGCAGCCCCAGTAATTCTAAAATAACTGTTTCCTACGCTTACAGTGTCTCTAATACTAGGAATATTTCTTTAGTCCACACACTGTTGGTTGAGAGTTCATGTCTCCACCCCACATTCTGCAGGTGACTATTATCGGATACACACTTGGGATCCCGGATGTCATCATGGGCATTACTTTCCTGGCAGCAGGGACAAGTGTTCCAGACTGCATGGCCAGCTTAATTGTGGCGAGACAAGGTATGGATTATGCCCCAGCCCTCATAGTCATGCAGTGCAGGCCACTGTGTCCTCGTCCCTGCCTGACTTACAGTTGACCAAGTTGTGGCTCTTATGACTGGCAGTTGTCAAGTCCTGCTATGGAGAAAAAATGCGACATCTAGAAAGCATCATTTATTAGATTCCATCCACAGAGAGAATGCTACCAAGATGAACTCCTCCAGAGCTCTATCTAGAAGCTTTTGCTAGTGTGGTTGTATAAAAACAAAAATGTTCTGAGGTCAGCAGTCAATGTGAGATTGAACAGAGGCCAAGCCCAGACTTTATACAGCAAATGAGCTAATAACAAGAAACATTCTGGTCCCAGAAAGGCAAAGCACTGGCATTCTATACATCCAACTCCCCCATTCTTCTTCTGACCTCTAGAACGTGTATAATGTTTTGGTTTGTTTGGTGGTTTTCGTTTTGGGCTTACTACATGGCATGGGCTGAGCAACACAAGGAGTGAGTGTATGAGCTTTGATGGTGGAACAAAAGAGCTGTAACAAGTGCTGGTTTTACTGACTTCTCCTTTTCTGCTAGCCAGGTAGCATCCCAGCATGGACATCCACAGATCTTCCTCACAGCACAGAGTTTGAAAGTATAGGGATGGGGATGGGTGAATAATGGCGTAAAATCTCACAGGAGACAGGAGAAGAGAACAGTGCCCAAAGAGAGAGGTTGGCTTTGGGAAGAGAGACAGGACGTGTTATTCCTCCAAGATAAAGGGTTGATTGGTTGGTTAGTGAGTTGCGCCTAAGAAACCACGAGATGAGGGGAAAGGAAGAGTGGGAGTACGTTTGCTGGTCGGCAGGGCCCTGACAGCGAATGGGGACAGTTAGGGACAGCAGCTGAGGGAGGAATGGAATTTAACTGAGTGACCTTTGATGTGAGCGTGTTAGTTTCCTAGGGGAGTCATAACAAAGTGCCACAATGGGGTGCCTTAAAATGACAGAAGTTCATTGTCTCACAGCTCTGGCAGCTAGAAGTCTGAAAGTCAGGTGTCAGCAGGGCCATGGTCGCTTGAAGGCTCTAGGGGAGGACCCTTCCTTGCCCCTTCCTAGCTTCCAGTGGTCACGCAATCCTTGGGTCTCCCTGGCGTGTAGCTGCATCACTCCAATCTCTGCCTCTGCCTTCACACCGCATTCCTCCCTTGGTATGTCTGTGTCGACTTCCTCCTCCTGCTCCTCCTCCTCCTCCTCTCCCTCCTCCTCCTTTTCCTCCTCCTCCCCTTCCTTCCTTCCTTCCATCCTTCTCCTCCTCCTCCTCCTTCTTCTTCCTCTTTTTTTTTTTTTTTTGTGATGGAGTCTCACTCTGTCAC
Source organism: Pan troglodytes (assembly GCF_028858775.2). Lineage (NCBI taxonomy): Eukaryota > Metazoa > Chordata > Mammalia > Primates > Hominidae > Pan > Pan troglodytes. The sequence continues at coordinate 90,494,344 of NC_072413.2, forward strand.
CCAGGCTGGAGTACAGTGGCGTGATCTCGGCTTACTGCAGCCTCTGCCCCCTGGGTTCAAGCGGTTCTCCTGCCTCACCCTTCCGCGTAGCCAGGACTAGAGGCACATGCCACCACACCCAGCTAATTTTTGTATTTTTAGTAGAGACAAGGTTTCACCATGTTGGCCAGGCTGGTCTCAAACTCCTGACCTCAAGTGATCCACCTGTCTCAGCCTCCCAAAGTGCTGGGATTACAGGCATGAGCCACTGCACCCCGCAGACTTCCTCCTTCCTATAAGGAGACCAGTCATCAGATTAGAACTCACCCTAATTTAGTATGACCTTACCTTAATTTGAGTACATCCTCAGAGACCCTATTTCCAAATAAAGTCACATTCACAGGTTCCAGATGGACATGAATGGGGGCAGGGTACTCAGCCCAGTACAGTGAGTACAAGGAAAGCTGGTGAGCACCGGGGCCCTGGCCGATGTTCAGCGACATGAACTTGGTGGGATTCAGTCATGCCGGCGCCGGCGGTGCACAGATGACAAGTTCATCCCTAGCCAGAGTCAGCTGGGTGGACACAGTGGAAGGTCAAGGGACAAGGAAATGTGCAGTTTAAACAACTGGCCCTGGAGTTCAGGCTAGGGAGGGGCGTTAGGATGCTGGAAGTTTAAGGGCTTGCAGGAGTGGGGAGTGTCCCAGTAAGATCAACAAAGGGTCTCTGTTAGGACCAAGGGACAGATGGGGCTCTGAAGCAGCACATCATCTCAGAGTGGCTACAGTGAAATGTGGAAGTACAGAAACTGAGGAAGGGTGAGGCCAGGGGCGGGGGTTGCGTAATTGTCCTCAGGGTAACATTGATATGATTGACAGGGACTCCAACAAACATGGTTAAAAATAGCTTCCTGGCTGGGTGCGGTGGCTCATGCCTGTAATCCCAGCACTTTGGGAGGTCGAGGTGGGCGGATCACCTGAGGTCAGGAGTTTGAGACCAGCCTGGCCAACATGGTGAAACCCCGTCTCTACTAAAAATAAAAAAAATTAGCCAGGCATGGTGGTGCACACCTGTAATCCCAGCTACTTGGGAGGCTGAGGCAGGAGAATTGCTTGAACCCAGGAGGCAGATGTTGCAGTGAACCACTGCACTCCAGCCTAGGCGACAGACGGAGACTTCGTCTCAAAAAGAAAAAAAAAATAGCTTCCTGATGACAAAAGATCCAGGAACCCCTGTTCAGAGCCTGCTGTACAAACCAGGAGGCTGTGCAGCACGTGCTCTAACCAGAGGCACCATATCCTGGCCTCCCCCAGGCCCGCAGCACATAGCATGGTCCTATCCCCGAGCATCGGCTTGACCTGGGAGCTGATGAGAAATGCAGACTCCCAAGCCGTGCCCCAGACCCACTGAATCAGAATCTGCATTTTCACAAGACCCCCAGGTGATTCCTGTTCTCACTAAAATTTGAGTCGCACTGCCCTAGAAGTCCTCAAAGGCTCACACAGCTGCCGGCAGCCCCGTTTGTGCAGAGCGGGAAGTCCACCAAACCTGAGACCCGCTCATCCCCTCCTCTGCAAACTCAGGCACCTTCCTACCCTCCTGACCTGCTGGAGTGCCTGCCTCTTCACCAGGTGCAACTAACTGGGCCACAACAGTTGCTGTGTGTTCCTGCATCTTACCGGACACTGACAGACCAGAAGTCCAGGTTCCCAGAGACGCCACTCCTATCAGGACTAAGCTAAGAGATTTTGAAGTCACTCAGAAAAGTGCCTGGGGCAGGCTGGGAGGAGGAGTGTAAGGGGTCAACAGATGACAGCAACAAGCAGGGGAGGAGGAGGTGACCTAGCTATGCAACATGGGCGGGCTGGCAGTCGAACAGAGATGGGCCACCTGTGTGGGTGCCGATCTGAGTTGCCTGCCGTATGTGCCAGCTACCAAAGCAATGTTGTGGTTCTAGGCATGTGCGTTTCAGGTTTGTTCATTCCAAAAACGTGTGTATGTGTGCCAGGTTAGGACAGTGGTGTGGAAGTATGGCCAAGTGGCCGGGTTAGGGCAGATTCCAGCCAGTACGAGTCTTACTTATAAAAGTTTGCTTTCTTAATTATATGCCTCTCCAGTTACTAACTTCCTGATTGTGTGGCTAGCTGGATACTGGACAGCTGGACAGGAAGGGGAAGGACGAGGACATGGGCCCCAGCCTCTGATGTGCTTCTAGCCTGGTTGGGGAAAGAGAGCTCACCCTTCAGAAACTACCAGAGCATACAATCCGATATCCTGTGATTCCCAGGCAGGGTCGTGGGTGCTGTTGCCTGGTTCCCAAATATGCTTCAAGGCTTGGTAAAAAGGATGTTGTACCAGGGGACCTTGGGCCGCCTGCAAACCGTGCCCTTGGGCACATCCCAAGCCTCAGTTTCATCTTCTGTCACGTGAGGTTATGCCCCACTCCGGCCTCCAGCCCAGGGTAGCTGGGAACATGAAGTGAGGCGCAGTGGCCGGGAGTCCTCATAGAACATCAGCTGACGAGCCTGGCAGGAGAGATCATGAAGGGCCCGCATGCATCTGCTAGGCTGTCGTTCCCACAAACGGGGTGCCGTAAACAACGGAAGTGTATTGTCTCGTGGTTCCGGAGGCCAGAAGCCTGAAGGAGAATCTGTCCCAGGCCCCTCTTGCCTCTCTGTCCTTGGCTGTCTTCATCTTTGCCCAGGTTCTCCCTGCGTGTCCAGTTTTCTCCTTTTTATAAGGACTCTTGTGTCCTGAAAGAACCTCCTTAAAAACAACTAAAACCAAGAACTTCTAGGGCTGTTCACACATTGTTCAAGTCACCCCAAGATCGTTCTGGCACGCTGAGCTGAACACCACCATCTTTGTTCATTCTCTCTCTAACGGGCAAAGCAGGATCATCGAGTTGAAAAATTGTAAATAATGAGTATATTTATCCCGCTATTTATTTTTTCAATAACTGTGAAAAAGCACTCCTGCACTGTGAATGCTCTGTGACATGAGATTCTTCGTTTAATAAAACTGTCATTAAATTTGAATGAATTGATATTATTGGTTACTGAACACTGGCATGAGTTTATTTTTATTGTGAAGAAAAAATCCAGTCATATTGGATTAAGACCCTAACGACCTCATTTTAACCTGTTACTTCTATAAAGACCCTATCTCCAAATAAAGCCACATTCTTAAGTACTGAGGGTTAGAACTTCAACATATGAATTTGGAGGGTCACAGTCAACCCATAATAGTCCCCTTCAGGCTTCAGGAAGGGCATGGATCTGAGGCCTTATGAAAAGGTTTAGAAATGTAAGGTCCTTGCAGAAGGAATTCCTTTCCAAGGAATGGCACTGATAGAACAGTTAGGAGAAAGAATACAGGCTTCTGGTGACCTGCTCTTATAAAATAAATGTGTTGTTGTCCCCTGCAGGCCTTGGGGACATGGCAGTCTCCAACACCATAGGAAGCAACGTGTTTGACATCCTGGTAGGACTCGGTGTACCGTGGGGCCTGCAGACCATGGTTGTTAATTACGGATCAACAGTAAGTTCCTCTCACCTTTAACAGATGTGTTTTACCCAGAAGGATAGTGGCGTTGGCCCAGTTCCAGCGAGAGGCTCTAGGAGACGACCTCCTCCTCTCCTTGGCACTCAGACACCCATTTTCCATGGCGGCTTCTAGAGCACCTTAGAGATGTCTACACTTCCACTCCTCACCTCAGCCCGCTGGCGTGCCTCTCCCCATCCCAGGCCGTCTCCTCAGATGAGCAGGGTCGTGACTTGAATCCATATTTTCCTGACCCTCCACGACCATGTGGTCAGCTGTAAACACCTGTGTTTTCCTGATGAGGGAATGCATTGGGCCCAGGCATGCTGGGATTTCTGGATGGATTGGCTCTGAGCAGTCAAGAGATTCAGGGCACGTGTGTTTGATTTTCCAGGTGAAGATCAACAGCCGGGGGCTGGTCTATTCCGTGGTCCTGTTGCTGGGCTCTGTCGCTCTCACCGTGAGTCTTTACAATTCCAAAACAGATGCCTCATGCATACTTGATTTCATCTGATTCCGCCTCGTCACTTACGTGACTCTGTACACCCCTGTCACTTCCCTTGGTAGTGAAGGATAAAGGCAAGAAAATGTAGACGTTCATAGACACACCCAAGTCCAGTCTTTGCCAAGAGCATTGGCACTCTCGCTGTGCTTTTGCTGAGTACATAAGAAGTCCCCAGAGGAAGTGAATTGCATTTCCTTTCTTGCTGCCTGGTCCAGTTCCTCTCTAGTGCCAGTAGGAGAGAGATCCTCCCCTGCGCATCTGAGCTGACAAATGGGAGGCATGACATCCCTCAGGATGGCACGTCGGAATAATTGAGGCCTCCCTACCCTACATGTCCAGGTCTGTGCTGAGAACTTGACTTCAGCGTCACTTTATTCTATCCTTACAACCACCTGATGAGGGAGGTGCTATCATTCCCATTGCAGAAGAAATCGGGGCTCAGGGGTTAACTTTCCCAAGGTCACAGAATTGGGCAATGGCAAAGCTAGGATTTGAACCCAGGTTGGTCTGTCCTTAGGGAACTCTGACTTTTTACTCGCAGTGCTCCAGTGAGGTTCCTGGGATCCAGCCCCAGGAAGCCTTGATCGAGGGACAAGGAGGAAGGCAGTGGAAGGAAAGGTAGAAGGATCAGGGAGGAATGTAAGATAATTCTGTGCTTTAACCCTCTACCCCAAACACACACACACACACACACACACACACACACACACACAGAGAGAGAGAGAGAGAGAGAAAGATTTGCCCAGCCAGGGGTCCATAGGAGCCTTGGAAATTGTGCTAAGGAGACAAGGGAAAAGACCATGGTGCCACGCTCTGAAGCACAGGGGTCATCCAGCTAAAGCCCCCGTTTGTCTCTAGAGAAGGCCTGGGCAAGGAGGACCACATGCCTACGACCAGCCGGGAGGAAGTGACGTGCCTGCCTGGGGAGGGCCGGTCCCATGAGGGCGGCTGCTGTGTGTCCCTGAGTCAATGCGGCTAGGACAGAGACTCGCCCTTTCATGGGGCAAGTCTAAGCCCTCTAGGGCTTATTCTGGTCAAACTGAGGATCAAACTGCAGCACCCCGCTACACTTGCCCACATTCTGCAGAATGTTCTAGGTTTCCCCACATAGGTGTCGCTTTCCAGTAGAAATGCCTCTTGTATTTCTTTGCCCTGCAAGCCCAGTTCCCAAACTCTGTCCTCCCAGGTCCTCGGCATCCACCTAAACAAGTGGCGACTGGACCGGAAGCTGGGTGTCTACGTGCTGGTTCTCTACGCCATCTTCTTGTGCTTCTCCATAATGATAGAGTTTAACGTCTTTACCTTCGTCAACTTGCCGATGTGCCGGGAAGACGATTAGCACTGAGTCGCGGCCCCTGGGAGCTGATCTGGACACCCTGTGACACTGGCGTCCTCCTCTCCCCTCCTTCCCCCACCACAGGTCTCTCCTGCATAGGCAGCCACTGTCCGTTCTTTCACACACTGGAAGGAAGAGCCATCGTGGTCTTTGTCTGGCCACAGGCCAGGCTGCTGGGCATCCTTCTCCTCCTTGGAGTTCCGCCCCTGCAAGGCTGGATTTGGGGGCCATTATCTGAGCAGCTTCAAAGACCCCTGAGCTGCCAACCACGGAGATGTGCCAAGCATCTCATCTCTCCTGCACACTTTAGTCAGAAGGACTTCTGCATGCAGTTTGTCTTTCTGTTCTGCAGGCAGCCTCAGAATTGAGGTCATTTGTGAGCACGAGATCTCATAGGGCAGGTGCAAAATAGGAATGTTGTTCTCAAGTGTCACCTCCAGCCCAGAGGTGGTTCCTTAGGCAGCATGTGCTCCTGGGAGCCTCTGACTTTTGCTGGAAGCACCCACAGTTTGGAAGGGGCAAGACCTCAACCTGTTGGGGTTTAGGGCCCATGATGGCAGACATTCTACCCCTTTTCCTGGAAAAACTGGAAGAATGAAAATAATTTTTTTCTGTGGAAGAGAGAAAATGAGTGAATATTCTTCTCACTTTTATTGATGCATTCAGAGAATAAGCAATGAAATATTAAAAAATGAAACATCATATAGGTCATCATACTTGAAAATTATCATTCCATATGAAAGGATCATGATACACACCAAAAAAGTAATGATCGTAAAGACACAAATCCTCTGTACGCCATCTTGCATTGGCACTGAGGTGTTTGGTTTGGAATAGGGAAAAAGGTAAGAGACTAACGTGGAAAGGTGCTAACTCAGAGACTGGAGATTATAGTTTACAGCTGTACTTTCCAGATCTTCTATGTGACACAATGCACTGTCCTTGTGGGTTTGTCATTTATTGGTTAATGCTCTAGTTTCAAAACCACCCTGTTGAAAGTTCCAGTTATTTATATGCCCAACAAATTTCATAGCCTGCTGAACTGAACTGAGTGTGTCAGAAGTGCTGGTTAATGACGAGAAGAGATTGCCTGAAAAACAACAAACTGCTTTCTGGTTAGCTGAAGGCAAGTGTGAAAATCAGAATTTAGAATATTTAGAGCTAAGCTTCTGGAACCACGTAGTTTCTACACATGGCAGGCCAAGAATGGGAGGCTGCCTCAAAACTAGATAGAAAAATATAAAATAATCTTCGACCACTTGATAGCTCTCAAATATATATTTAAAAGATTTATGAATACAAACCATTTATGGTTTATGATTTCTAAAAAGAAAGCACAATTAATTTTATAGAGAGGTTTTTTATTTTTTTAATATTTCTATTGCAAAAGTCTATCCGATTTGATGCACTTTGAATATTGAGATATTTTGCACGGATGAATGTATGGGAACTACCCATGATGATGTAAGAGGAAAGAACATTTTTTTGTGATTCACCAGACATCACTTTAAACTTGGTGATGAGTTTAAATCCAGTAGCTAATCCCTTCCTGAGACTCAAAGATCGTGACCCTGGTTGGAATTTCTGACTGTGCTCTTTAGGGCCTCCTGAGTTTCAAAAGGAGGAAGTGTTCGTGCTTGTGTCCCTGAAGTTCCCTGTTGCATGAGCCTGCGACAGGACCTCACCCCCCACCACCGGGCTTCTATTTGGGATTCACATCAGTATTAGTATCGTAGCTACACCAAGTTCAGGCTTCTCTTTTTGTTTTTTTACCTAGAAATTGGGCTCAGTGGTCTTCAACTTGAGGACGAGGGTGATTTTCCTAAGAAATCAGCAAAGAGGGAAGGCAGGGACCCTGTAGATTCACCAGTATAAACTTTAGCTGCAGGGATTCCAGAACCCTCGGGACCACTCTGTCACCTTAATAGCCAAGTTCTCCTGGTTCCTCCGATCTTACAGGCTCATCCAGGTTCCAAAGTGCTTCTGTCTCTGTTTTGATTCTCCAAACTGCTCTGTGATGTATGCAGGGATTATTCTCCCCACTTAACAGAAAGTAGTGTCTTGGAGAGGTCAAGGGTCTCTAGTTCAATGGCCAGTCATAGCAGAAGGGAGGCCAAGCACCAGTCCATCACCCCTCCCAGGCCAGCCTCTGTAAGTTGGCCACACTTGGGGAGTGAGTGTGGGTATGACTTTACCCTCCTGGTTGGTTCTTACTGTTTGAGTCAAAACCTCATCAATATATCATTGACTCCTGGGTTCCTCAGGTCATTTCCTAATATCTGTCCCTATCCAATGCATCTATTTTATCTTGAAAAAAGGACCAAAAATTATTTTTAGCTATGACAAGGCACAGGCCACGTGGCCCCTGATGGCGTCCCCGCTGGTTTTCAATTCTCTGAAGCCTTGTGTAGCTTTCAGAGCACACGTATCCTAATTACCCTCCTCTTCCTCAGCAGAACCCATTTGAGATTCTAAATGAATACTCTTAGTCTCTAAAGTTGCAGTTAGAAACTAAAATAATGTTTTTTAATATGTAATATGCTCCTCTTGGCTAATTTTCTTTTGACTTTAATGTGCCAATGTAACTTCCTTTAAAGGATCTATGCATTTATTAAATCTAGAAAACTATATGTACACTGTAGGTGGAAAATTCTCTTTTTTAACTAAATATTTTTCCATCACAAGTTTAAAGAATTGCATGATTAATTAGGCTTTCATTTTTAAATTACGCTTTCATCACTACGCAGGATTACTTTATTTTATTCCCAAAGCTCATTAGCATGGGATAATTACTCTGCTACAGAAATAGGCAATTTAAAAAAATGAATTTAGCTCTTCTCATTGGGGGCAGAAAAGAAAAAAAAAACCATTGCACTCAGATGGAAAATGCCTATAGACACAGGAGCAGGTGGTTCCTGTGGACTTCTGCTTTGGAATTTTGCCTCACCAGGTCAAGCGTGGTTAGGGTGGAAGGTGTCCAGTATCTTGAAAACCTGGCCCTGGAGGAAGGTTCTGGGTCAGCTGCAATGAGAGACTGGTGATTAAGGGCACCGTGGGCAGGACACAGTGCTTGCCTTACCCACCCCATCCTTCCTGTTACCCACAGTCTGCTGGCCTCCATGCCTCTTCCCCTTGTCACTTGTGTCTCCTCCTTATGCACAGAGCTGGCTGCCCTTATGAATTTTCTTTTCTTTTTTTTTTGAGACAGCGTCTCGCTGTGTCACCCAGGCTGGAGTGCAGTGGTGCCATCTTGGCTCACTGCAACCTCCGCCTCCCAGGTTCAAGCAATTCTTGTGCCTCAGCCTCCCGAGGATTACAGGCGTGCGCCACCACACCCAGCTAATTTTTGTATTTTTAGTAGAGACGGGTTTTCACCATGTTGGCCAGGCTGGTCTCAAACTCCTGACCTCAGGTGATCCACCCACCTCGGTTTCCCAAAGTGCTGGGATTACAGGTGTGAGCCACCACGCCCAGCCTGCCCTTGTGAATTTTCACCTGCTCCTTACCCCTCACCTGTTAGGACTGTTTCTTGCTTTTGCCCCTGTCGGTCCCCTGCCTTAACAGACCCAAGCAGCTGATAATGCACCAAGCTTCCGTGACCAGGTGGGGTGTGTCTATCACCCAAGGGCAGTCCTACAGACCCTGCAGTCCTACAGACCCTGACCAAAGGCCGTTCCTGGGCGGCCCAGGGTCCAGGTTTCTTCCACCTGCTCTTCCCTGTTAATGGGGATTTGCAAGCCTAATCGCATCAGCAGGAGCCCATCTCTCAGAGAACCCGGACTCCCCAAGCAGACTGGGATTTTGGGAAGGGTGTGGGGGGTGTCATTGCTGGATACCCATCTTTCTGCCTGTCCTTTCTCCTCTCTGAATCCTGGGGCCCCTCTCCCTCCTTAAAGCTGGAGTGGACAGAGGGACAGGAGAGGGACAGGAGAGGATCAGAGCTCATCCCCCCTGGGAAAGAGCAAGAGCGAATGAATCCCAGCGCCAGCGGCTGAGGCTGCCTTCCGCGCCTTCCCTCCATGGGGGACGGGCGAGTGGGGCTTAGGAAACTGGAACAGGGAAGGTTCTGTTGCCACACTTTGGAACTTTCCCCCTGGGATTCAGCAGTTGAGAAGCAGAGACCTTTCTGCCCTGGGTGAATGGGTCCTTGGGGGAGGGGTTGGTCTTTTGTCTCACATCCCCATCTTTCCTTTCCTTCTGGGCCATGCTCCTCCCTGGCTGGAAAAAGGTGGCTGTGCTGTCCCTGTGATCCACTCTCAGCAAATGCGTGTGGCTCAAATAAACAAAGAACTTACCTGTTAGAGTGAAAATCCTCAGGAGATTGTACCCAAATGCCATGCTCTAAATATTCATGGTCTCTCTAATGCCCTCCAGACGTGATTTCCATGGGAACCATCCTCCCCTGGGGGCAGTTAGCAGGAGTACGTGGGGCACGTGAGGTGGTCCTCCTTTCAGCACACCGTGCCCATAGAAACTTCTAGAAATTTCTGAAAATGCTCTGTGGGCAGCTCTTGGGTGGCAGTAAGTCCGTCAACCCCCATCTACACCGGGCCTGAAGCGCTGCGCTTGCTCTCTTTATGTGTGTGCACCCGAAGGATTTCCTGGTCTCTGTAGCTGATCCTGTGAGCCCCTCAAGCACGAAGCCTCCCTTGGGGCTTCTCAAAGCATGGAGAGGGGCCCTTCCTGTCCTTTGGGAAAATCTTCCCCACTGTGTCAGTTATATGGGAACAAGAGTGATGGGGTCTTTCTCTAGGCCTGTGCCACAGGACAGAGAACACGGGATTCTGCTGTTCGCTTTGAGCCACAGCCTTTACCAGCCCGGCTTGTGTGGGGGGCCCCTTCGCCTTGCTGCAAAGAGCTGTTCCCCAAAGGGCATATCCATAGGGTACAGGTTTTAAAAAGGCCTTTTTTTTTTTTTTGAGACAGGGTCTCGCTCTATCGCCTAGACTCAGTGCAGTGGCGCCATGTTGGCTGGTTGCAACCTCCACCTCCTGGGTTCAAGTGATTCTCCCACCTCAGCCTCTCTGGTAGCTGGGACTACAGGCGTGCGCCACCATGCCCAGCTAATTTTTGGATTTTTAGTGGAGAAGGAGTTTCACCATGCTGACCAGGCTGGTTTCGAACTCCTGACCTCAAGTGATCCGCCCGCCTGGGCCTCCCAGAGTGCTGAGATTACAGGCGTGAGCCACCGCACCTAGCCAAAAAAAAGGCATTTTGATTTAGGTTGCTGTGTTTGCTTGTTGATAAAGAAAACTCAATTGGGACACTAGTTTTGTGCTCAGCTTTAGGCCGGGTAGCTAATGGGAGGGTGTCCAGCCTGTCACTGTGCTCCCAGCGCAAGGAAATGGGTGCCCACCTGGAATCAGGAGAAGAGGCTTTTCCCTCCTGTTCTGCAACCAGGGTGGAGCTATCTTTCCAGGGAAGCCAGCTGAGAGGTTTTAGGGCTTTGGTTATTTTATGGGGGTTTTAAACCTCCTAACTTTTCAATGACAAATGGCTCCCAGGTGCCATAGTCTCTGTTAAATCCTCAAACATTCACAAGCACACACTGCCAGGGGCACGAGTTGTCTTTCACCTGCATGTTTCTAAGGCTCTTTATTCAATCTCACGGTGTCAGTGTCCAGTTGTCAAAGTTATGAATCTTCCTCCTGCTTCTTAACAGGGCTGACAGTATACTCTCGTCTAGTCTAGGAACATGTCTGCTGCTGGGATACCCTGGTACCAGGATTTGAGGGCCACGGGTGGCATCTCTGAGAGCTGAAAATCCACAGAGTGCCTGTGGGAAAGCCAAGCCCTTGGCTGTGTGGCTTTTCTATCCCTTGGATTTACAGGTCTGGGAATTGGCTGCTTCTTAGTTATAACCCCAGTGACAAATGCTGGCTTAAGCCACACCTGTTCCCACTGTTGCTAGAATTCAAACAGTTGCTTTTTTTTTTTCTTTTTGAGAAAGGGCCTCACTCTGTTGCCCAGGCTGGAGTGCAGTGGCTCGATCACAGCTCACGAAAGCCTCAAACTCCTAGGCTCAAGTGATCCTCCTGAAAAGTAGGTAGGACTACAGGCACATGCCACTACATACAGCTAATTTGTTTTCTTTTTTTTTTTAGAGACAGGATCTCGCTGTGTTGCCCAGGTAGGTCTTGAACTCCTGGCCTCAAGTGATCCTCCTGCCTTGACCTCCCGAAGTGCTGGATTACAAGCGTGAGCCCCTGCACCCGGCCCAAGCAGTTGCTTCTTTTTTTCTTTTTCTTTTCTTTCTTTTTTTTTTTTGAGATGGAGCCTCACTCTGTCGCCCAGGCTGGAGTGCGGTGGCGCGATCTCCACTCACTGCAAGCTCCGCCTCCCGGGTTCATGCCATTCTCCTGCCTCAGCCTCCCGAGTAGCTGGGACTACAGGCGCCTGCCACCACACCCAGCTAATTTTTTGTATTTTTGGTACAGACAGGGTTTCACTGTGTTAGCCAGGATGGTCTTGATCTCCTGATCTCATGATCCGCCCACCTCGGCCTCCCAAAGTGCTGGATTACAAGCGTGAGCCACCGCGCCCGGCCAAGCAGTTGCTTCTTATGCAACATGTTGGTTGGGACTTGTCCACGGGCCAGGCCAATAAAATTCTTAATCCTGCAGAGAGTCAGTACCCTCATCACCCCATCACTGGAAAACAAATGTTTTAAGCTATCAAGAGAGGGAATGTGCAGCTTTTGGTTTCTAGATGCATGGTTTGGTGTGATCTACCTTTGTGCCTAAAGGGAATGTCCCAAACAACAGAGCCTTCTTTACTGTCACTCCAGAATTCTCTACACAGAATTTCCCAAGTCCATTCAGGACAGACGCGCAGTCCTCTTTCAATGGAAGAAGAGAGGACTTTTCCCCTCCTGAAAAATGACTGGAGTGTGAACAAGGCAGCTCTGTTTTTCCAAATAAGTTGTTCTTGTGAGTTTTTTCTGGCCACTGGGCATCTCTGCCCTCACTTTTCATCCCTGCCCTCTAAGCTGCAGACCCCATGACCACACTGTCTGCTTCCTTGAGCTTCCTGCACGAGGCTTGAACCTGGGGGACCTGGAGACCCTGCGGACAGAACTGTGGCTGAGCCACTGTGACCAACTCTTGGGGAGCTCCACAGTGTGGGTTGCTGGTCTGTGAGGCTGAGTCTCCATTTCAGAGCACATACTCCCTGGCAGGGCGCCTCTGCCTGTGTCTCCTGCCCAGCAGCCGCCAGCAGGGAATAGTTGCTGGTGTCTGAGCACAAAGAGAGCTTTGATTACCTAGAGAGGAAAAAGGCTGTCAGCCAGATGCAGCCAGGCCCAGGGGTAGATACAGGAGTTGCTAAGGAAGGGGCCGAGCCAGGAGAGGCCAGGCAGATCCACAAAGCCCAAGGGGATGCAGGCTGGGTGTGGTTTCTGAGGGAACCTACCAAATAGCAGGTAGATGGAATCAGAGGACTCTTGTGTCCTGAAAGAACCTCCTTAAAAACAACTAAAACGAAGAACTTCTGGGGCTATTCACACATTGTTCAAGTCACCCCAAGATCGTTCTGGCACGCTGAGCTGAACACCACCATCTTTGTTCATTCTCTCTCTAATGGGCAAAGCAGGATCATCGAGTTGAAAAGTTGTAAATAATGAGTATATTTATCCCGCTATTTATTTTTTCAATGACTGTGACCTCCTGCACTGTGAATGCTCTGTGACATGAGATTCTTAGTTTAATAAAACTGTCATTAAATTTGAATGAATTGATATTATTGGTTACTGAACACTGGCATGAGTTTATTTTTATTGTGAAGAAAAAAATCTACAGCAAATCTAAACTAAACCTTTCTAAGAAATCTAGCAGTCAGTATTGTAATGCAATATATCAAAATCTGTACACTGTCAATAAAATAAATGAGCACAAGTTGTCTTTCCCTAAATACAGCTTCTATTCACGTTTTAATAGACACACACATACTTGTATTTTTGAAAGAATTCTATACACTGGAATAACAGCCATTTGAAGCCATTTCTATTTGCATAATTAAGAAAAAATAAACTTCAAAAAGGATAAGGGTCGCAGCTTTTTAATGACAATGGTTGGTAATAGATGGAAACAGAGCAGAATTCTCATCACTTTCCTTGGCTAGCATGAGTGGCTCCAGAATGACCCAATCTTACCTCAGCAGCTTCCTGGGGTGGGACCTGTAGGTGGCCCCACATTGGAAGGACCCAGCTTGGTTGTCACCACCTTAGAAACCCTCAATGATTTTTTTAAAAGGAGCCCCCACCTTTTCCTTTTGCAGTGGGCTCTGCAAATTACATAGCTGGTCCTGCTCATCAGAAAGAAGGTCTGTGTCACTAGCTCTTACGTCATGGGAAATTGAGGTTTGGGAGTAGAGGTTTTGGTTAATTCCTTCATTCTGCAAAACATTCCTGAGTCCTAGCTGCCATGGGTGTCACCACAAACTTTAACATGCACACGAATCAGTTGGGTATCTTGTCAAAAAAGCAGATTCTGGTTTAGCAGAAATGGGATGAGGCCCAAGAGGCTAGAGTTCTAGCAAGTTCCCAGGTGATGTCCATGCCACCTGTTGACATTGAGCAGTGGGAAGATAGATCAACCCTACTCACACCCAAGCCTGCTCACCGACGGGGCTTCTTATCGGTCTGCAGCAAGATGAGTACAGAAATCAAGAGAGAATATAAACATTGATGGAAATGTGATGAGTAATTCTGTTGGAATCTGGTTTTTTATTGCATCTTTCCAGTAATTTCTTTATATTGCATTACAAAAATATCAGTCCACAATGGATTAAAATTGTTTTAAAATATTGTTTGAATCTTGCCCACAGATAGTTCAAGAAGTTCTACTTTAGATGGGCTAGAAACCCCTTTCATTTTAACTCATTCCAGTTCATGTACGAGATAGGAAGTCAATTACGAAGTAGGAAGGACCCTGTCTTGGTCATTTTAGTGCGTGGGCTTTGTGGATTCTGCAGGCCTTGTACTCAAGGCTCTGGGCATCCCAGTGTCCCTCATGCTATCTGGCACTTCATCGCTTACAAAGCCAATGAAACAGAATGGGTGTCCTCCCCCCTTTACAAAGGGGTCTCTAGGCTAGTGACTGTGAGAACCAGCCTGAGAAGCCACGGCCCCTTCCATTGCCCATGGCTGCCTGGAACAGACGAGGGAGCAGCGGTTTGGCTGAATCTGATCTGCCTGGGAGCTCGTCCCCTCAGCTGCCTTCACAGCCACAGCTGTCTCTATCAGCTTGGTTTCTTTGCTTTTTGTTTTGGATTTTCTGTTTGTTTGCTTGTTTGTTTGAGAGACAGGGTCTTGCTGTGTTGCCCAGGCTAGACTTGAACTCCTGGGCTGGAGGGATCCTCCTGTCTCAGCCTCCCAAGGACCTAGGATGACAGGCCTGGGCTACCACACCAGGCTTTCTCAGGTTGTTTTTGATGTTTCCTAAAAGTTGCTCCAGGCAATCGCAAGTTCACACAGGTCCTGGTGCAGGTGGTCTGCTGGTTCTCTGGTTCCAGGAGCAGGCCTCTCCCAGGCTTCTGTCACCTGCATTTGCTGGCTGGTGTCCACCAGGAAGAGCAAAGTCGTAGAGTGGGGAGGAGACATGGGAGTGGGTTCTGACCTCTCTCTGTCCCCACCAATGGACTCTCTTCCACGACTCAGTCTCCACTCACTGCCTGTGAGGTCTGAACATCCTGTCCTCTGCCTTGAATGTCAGATCATGGTAACCCTGGGCTTTTGCTCTCCTTGGCCATTCTGCAGGTTTTAATACTGTAGATAGTGTCCTCCTGAATAAACAAATTCTCTCTTCTGATTCTCCTCCGCTTCTGCTGCTTTTTTTTTTTTTTGAGACAGTTCTTGCTGTATCACCCAGGCTGGAATGCAGTGGCACGATCATAGCTCACTGCAGCCTTGACCTCCCAGGCTCAAGTGATCCTCCTATCTCAGCCTCTTGAGTAGTTGGGACTACAGGCGCATACCACCAAGCCTGACTAATTTTTATATTATTTTGTAGAGATGGGGTTTTGCCGTGTTGCCCAGGCTGGTCTCAAACCCCTGGGCTCAAGAGATCTGCCTGCCTCGGCCTCCCAAAGTGCTAGGATTACAGGAGTAAGCCACGGTGCCCAGCCTCCTTTGCTTCATCATTTCTCATCTCCTCACCTGGCTTCTCCTCCACCTGCTCCTTACGTGAAAGTGTTTCCCTGCATTCCAACCTGGAGCCTCTTTCTCCTGCCCAGTGGTTCTCCATGCTGGCTGTCCACTGGAGTCATCTCTGGACTTGAAAACACACGGACACAGAAACATTTGTTGACTTCCGATGGCCTCAGTGGGTGACCTGAGGTGACCTGTCTCATATTTCTAACATCATCACACAGGAATGTCCCTTCTCCCTCTTTATCTTGCATGACTCTGTGCCTGTCCTCCTGCTACTCCCTCTGCTTCAAACAACTTCCCCAGTTCTCTGTCTTGCAGAGGAGAGCCCATACTTCCTTCAAGGCCTTCCCAGACCCGCAGGCCAGAATGAATCACCTGCCTCTGGTTTTTATGATCTTTTGTTTGTAAGCTTGCTTCTATTGTTATTTGGTAATCATTCATTTGGAATGTTCTTGAACAAACTCAATCTGAAATATTCTCACCTGTGGCCCCCACCAAACATGGGTACCAATCTGGGGATGTCTAAACTCATCTCTCATACTGGCCTTTGAAACCTAGAAGCAGCACAAAGGTTTTTTTTCACACACTGATTCATTCAACAAACATGTACTGAGGGCCTACTCTGTCCCAAGCATCATGCCAAGTGCTGGCTGCAGAGATAGAGGGAGCTAAGTGTCCCCCAATTCTGGGAGGAGGTGAACTCGGGGGCTGCAGGAGCCCAGAGAAGGGGCACCCAACCATCTCAGCAGTCAAGGAAGACATGGACTCAAGCCAAGGCTTAAAGAATGAAGGGTGTCAAGGGTGATGAAGGGGAGTCACGCACACACACATATATTTAAATCACAGCAAACATTTTGTGATTTAAAAGGAGGCACTGAATAACTAGGAAAAAGTATGATATAGAGATTATGAAAGAATTCCAAGTAGCTCAAACCGGAAACTTCATGGGGGCTACGGTGCACTGAATAACACGCCCCAGAAATGTCCACATCCTAATCCTCAGAAGCTGTGACTATGTTTTCTTACATGGCAGAAGGGAATTTGCAGGTGCGATTAAGTGAAGGATGTTGAGATGGGGAGATAATTTTGGATTATATGGGTAGGTTCAAGGTCATCACACTGTGCTTATAAGAGGTGGCCAGGAGGGTCAGAGAGAGGAGATGAGCTGATGGAAGCAGAGGTCAGAATAATGTGGGGTCCATGAGCCAAGGAATGTAGGAAGCTTCTAGAAGCTGGGAAAGGCAGAAAATGGATTCTCACCAAGTCTCCAGAAGGAAAGCAACCCTGCTGACACCTTGATTTTAGCCCAGGGAAACCCAATTTTGGATTTTTGACCTTCCGAGCTGTAAGATTATAAATGTGTGATGTTTTAAGCCACTAAATTTATGGTGATTGTTAGATCAGCCATAGGACATAGCACAGGGCCCAGGAGTGAGAGTGGGAAGAGAGAGATGCAGGTGAGGGTACGTCTGAGAGTGGGAGGGCCTTGAGGGGCAGCCAGTGGGGAGCCACTGAAGGCGGCTTCCCAGAGCAGCAGCTGCTCTGGATTCCAGTTTCTGAAGGGCCACCCGATTCAGTGTGGAGAATGGCTGGGATGAGGGAATGGTAACAAGACCAGAACAACACCATCAGCCAGGAGCTCAGAAATGAGGTGAGGCCGTTTGCGGAGAGGAGAGGTCGTCTCAGGGCAGATGGTCAGTGTTTGCAGGGTGACTCGTAGGTGCATGTGGAGGTGCTGTCACCCACAGAATTTGGGAACTGATTATTGAGAGAAGGGGGAGAGAGGAGGAGAGCAAAGCTCCCAGCCCTCTGACAGGGAAGCCCAGGGAAGGAGCAGGTTTGGGGCATGGGAGATGATGAGTCCCATTTGGAAACGTGGCATCTGGCAAGTCTTTGGGATTTGGGCTGCGTGATTTGGCCTCTCAGAGACCCTCATCTCATCCCCTGCAAAACTAGGATGGTGAACCTCCTGCAAAGGGTTGTTGAGCCCATTATATGAGATAATGCGTCCCTGTCACCTGGCCTGGTGCCTCCAACTTAGCCAACACCTATGCATGGCCGCCACGATGGCAGGCAGAACACAGACACTGTGCAACAAAGAGGAACTGCTCCCCTCAAAGCTTCCACTCTTGTTCCCTTGCTGCCTTCTCTCCAGAAGGCTGGTCTCCCCAGGGCGAAGGAGGGCATGATCTGGACCTCTTAAAGTTTGAACACCGGGCTTGGGCATGAAGGGGATTCTGGAGCCTCGTGAGTGCCTCAAGCCTGGGCGCCTGGGATGAAGGTTTATCCTACAATGTGGGAGACAGCTACCCACCTTGAGGCTTGGCCCTGGGGCTTGGGGATGGAAGAGGAGATGGGATGGGAGCCTCTCAAACTGCCTTCTCCGGGATTTCGGCTGTGGAAGGAAGAGTGTGTGAGAGAAAAGCTGTGGGAAGCAAAGGGGGCCTAGAGCTCTCGCCATGCTCCCCCTTGGGCCTCTGGAAGAAGCACTGGGCATGGTGGTCAAAGCCAGCTGGGCTGGCCCACAGAGTCCAAGGGAGGGCAGCATGGTCAGGCATGCAGGGAGCCAGCTTCCCATGTGTGGTGCTGCTGACCTGCAAGCAGGGGCTGACTTGGGCCTTCTGGGCCAGAGAGCTGGATGTGGCAGAGGGGTCTACGGGTCCAGTGAGTTGCTGGAGGCTGAGCTGACACAGTGCAGCCACTGGGCTGTGACCAAGCTGGGACTGAACTTCCTGTGTCCCCGGCAACCCCTCAGGCTGGGGCAAACTAAAATAGTCAGTCACCCCAGGCCAGGGCCGGCTTCTTGGAGATGTTACCCATGCAGTTGCACAGAGCTGGTGCTTAGAGGGGGCCCACACTTAGAAGCGTCCTGCGCTAGGCTTAATGCTCTGCTGTTGCAGTCTGTAATTCTTGAAATCTGTACCTTTTTTTTCAGGAGGGGGTGAGTGTTTTTATTTTGCACCGGGTCCCAAACATTTCGTAGCACATCTTCCCATAGGCCAAGGTCACCCATGAGGACCACACCCTGCATGTCAGAATCTGCAGCTTCTGTCAACGAGACCCTTGGGCAGTGGGGACATTGAGTCTCCCTATCTGGTCCTTGTCCAAGGCTTCACTAATTAGCGGCAGCTGAATTGAACCCAAACTTCTCCAAACATGCCTCTTGGCACCCCTGTCAGGGGTAGGGCACCAGGCAGAAGGCACTGAAGAGCCCACCCAACTAGACATCTGTTCTACTCTTATAAAAATCAATAAAGGAAAAAAATTAAAAATAAATCAATAAAGGGAAACTGACATGTGTCATGAACTTACAATGTGACAGACACTGTTAGCCACTTTCCATATTACTCCTCACAAGCAGCCATGGAGTAGGTATACCTCTACCCATCTTCCAGAAGAGAACACCTAGGCCCAGAGAGGGTAAGAAGAAACTTGCCTAAGGTCACACAGCCAGCAAGTGGGGCTGAGACAGGAACCTGGGCTTGTGGTTCCAAAGCAGCCAGAGCTTCTGCCCCTCCCTGCCCCACCCCGGCACCCAGCCAACCTCAACAGCTCTTTAAGGAAGCGAGTCCCCATTTGGGAGTGTTCTTACCTGAAGTCCCAGAAGCCTCCTGCTGAGTGCACACCTGTCTGCCGACTGCCACCAGGGATGACAGCAGAAGCCCAGGCTGGGACTGTGGCTGAGAAGACCAGTGTGGGATCAGATTTCCCCTCAAACTGACTGGCTTGTTGCCACACCATAATTTCAAATGAACCACCCTGGTTTATTACACTGAAACACACTTAAGAACACATTTGATTTTCAGAGGAAGTAAATATCCCCAAAAAGGAGAAGCGAAACAAAAACAAATCACATCCTTACCCCCAAGTAGTTATGGAACATCTTTTTTGCTAAGCACACTATACAAGGAAGTGTCAGAGGCAGTCCTGGTCCTCCAAGCAAAAGACAGGCGAGCAGGATTAGCAATGATTAGCAATTGCAGCACCTCTCAATAGTGGGCACTTAAGTTTTCCTAGGCGGTGCAGGCATACCTCAGAGACATTGCAGGTTCGTTGGTGATTCAGTTCCAGACCAATTCAATACAGCGAATATCACTTTATTGTGCAAGTCATATGTATTTTTTTGGTTTCCCAGTACATATAAAAGTTATATTTATACTGTAGTCTACTAAGTGTGCAATAGCAGTATATCTATTATGAGAAACCAATGTGCATACCTAAATTAAAATATGCTTTATTGCTAAAAAATGCTGAAAATCATCTGAGCCTTTTTGCTGGTAGAGGGTCTTGCCTTGATGTTGATGGCTGCTAACAGATCAGGGTGGTGGTTGCTAAAGGTCAGAACGGCTATGGCAATTTCCTAAAATGAGACAAGAATAACGTTTGCTAAATCGAAGGACTCTTCCTTTCGTAAAAGATTTCTCTGTAGCGTGCAATGCTGCTTGATAGCATTTTACCCACTGTAGAACTTGTGTCAAAATTAGAGTCCATTCTCTCAAACCCAGCTGCTGCTTTATCAACTAAGTTTACGGAATATTATAAATCTTTTGTTGTCATTTCAACAATGTTTACAGTGTCTTCACCGGGAGTAGATTCTATTTCAAGAAACCACTTTCTTTGCTCATCCATAAGAAGCAACTCCTCATCCATTCGTTTTATGAGATTACAGCAATTCGGTCACATCCTCAGGATGCCCATGGAATTCTAGTTCTCTTGCTGTTCCCACATCTGCAATGACTTCCTCCACTGAAGTCCTGAACCCCTCAAAGTCATCTACGAGGGTTGGTATCAACTTCTTTCATACTCCTGTTAGTACTGATATTTTGACCTTCTCCCATGAATCACAAATGTTCTTAATGGCATCTAGAATGGTGAGTCCTTTCCAGAAGGTTTTCAATTTACTTTGCCCAGATCCATCAGAGGAATCACTATATGTGGCAGCAATAGCCTTAGAAAATGTATTTCTTAAATTATAAGACTTGAAAGTCTAAATTATTCCTTGGCCCATGGGCTGCAGAATGAATGTTGGTGTTAGCAGGCATGAGAACAATGTTAATCTCCTTGTACATCTTCATCAGAGCTCATAGGTGATCAGGTGCATTGTCATTGAGCAGTCATATTTTGAGAAGAATCATTTTTTCTCTGCAGTAGGTCTCAACAGTGGGTTTAAATTTTCAGTAAACCAGATGTGCTCTTTACTGTAAACCAGTAAACAGATGTGCTGTCATTCGAGCCTTGTTATTTCATTTACAGAAATAGTGAAATGTTATTTCATTTATAGAAATAGTGAAATGTTATTTCATTTATAGAAATAGTGAAATGTTATTTCATTTATAGAAATAGTGAAATGTTATTTCATTTATAGGAAGAGTTGATTTAGCAAAATTCTTAAGAGCCTGAGGATTTTCAAAATGGTAAATGAGCATTGGCTTCAACTTAAAGTCACCAGTTGCATTAGCCCTTAACAAGAGAGTTCAGCCTGTCCTCTGAAGCTTAGAAACCAGGTATTGACCCCTCCTCTCCAGCTGTGAAAGTCCTAGGTAGCATTTTCTTCCACTAGAAAGCTGTTGTGTCTCCACTGAAAATCTGTTGTTTAGTGTAGCCGCCTTCCTCAGTGATCTTAGCTAGATCTTCTGGATAACTTGCTGCAACTTCTGTATCAGCATGTGCTCCTTCACCTTGTACTTTATTTTTTATTTATTTTTTATTTTTATTTTTTTAAATACCCCTTGGTGATCTGCACACCTTGTACTTTTATGTTATAGGATGACTTCTTTCCTTAAACCTCATGAACTAACCTCTGCTAGCTTCAAACTTCTCTTCTGCAGCTTCCTCACCTCTCTCAGGCTTCAGAGAATAGAAGAGAGTTAAGACCTTGCTCTGACTAGGCTTTGGCTGAAGGGATTGTTATGGCTGGTTTGTTCTTCTATCCAGACCACTCAAACTTTTTCCAACTTAGCAATAAGACTGTTTTGCTTTCTTATCATTTGTGTGTTCCCTGAAGTAGCTTCCACTAGACAAGAAGCTTCCCCAATAATACAGTTTGGGGGCTGCTTGGAAAGCTGTTTGTCTTCTCAGCAACTTAGCACCCTCTCTCTGAGTTTGCCCACCCCTCACAGCCAAGGTGGGTCCATGAGATTACTCCTCCTGAGAAGCGGGAACTGGGACTGTGAGGTGCTGATCAGTTTCAGTATAGCTGCAATAGAGACACGTATTCTTGGGAGTTGCAGGATGATCTCTCAGTAGAGGAGGGAAAGAAGTCTGGGACCTGCAGAGGCGGGACAATGAGGCAGAATCCCAGAGAGCCACGCTGAAGAAGGTCTCTATTGTCCCATGGGAGAGACCCCCAGCATGTCTATCTGGGCCCCTTCCCTTCCAGAACTGGGGGAATCCCTGACCACCCATGGGGACCACAAGGCACACCTATACCTGTGTCAGATTCACCTTCCTGCCACACAGAATCTCAGAACAGGCAGAGGTAAGAGATCCGGGCAGATGCCAGGCCAGCCCCCGTGGGGCAGCTCGGCTCTCAGAGGTGCTTCTTTAGCCAGTACAATGTTTAGAAATTAGGGCCAGGCACAGTGGCGCAGTGGCTCACATCTGTAATCCCAGCACTTTGGGAGGCAGAGGCAGGTCGATCACCTGAGGTCAGGAGTTTGAGACCATCCTAGCCAAGATAGTGAAACCCCGTCTCTACTAAAAATACAAAAATTAGCTGGGTCTGGTGGCAGGTGCCTGTAATCCTGGCTACTGGGGAGGCTGAGGCAGGAGAATCACTTGAACCTGGGAGGCAGAGGTTGCAGTGAGCCAAGATGGTGCCACTGTACTCCAGCCTGGGCAACAGAGTGAAACTCCGTCTCAAAAAAAAAAAAAAAAAATTTAGAAATCGGAAACTTTCCATTAAAAATTCCAGATTTTCAGCATTTTTTAAACTGTAAGGGCTAGGGTGCTCAGGCCCTCATTCCTGTTGGACAGCTGTTGGTGAGAATGGAGAAGAGGCTGTCCCTTTTGCCTGGTTCCCAGTTGACCCCAACCCTACCCCGTCGCAGTTTTATTTCCATCTGTCCTGAGGACACTGATTGATTTTGCAAAAACAGAGCTTGTCTCTGTCCGTCTCTCTTTTAAAGATTTCTCCAAATCTTTAAAATGGAGGAAATGGACATGTAAAACCTTGTTGGGGGTCAGAAGAAGATGGAACCCTCGCAAGATGAGCTGTTTTCTGATGATCTACTTTTGCCAAACAAAATATCCCAAACAGCAACCATTTTATTGGTCAGGAATTCAGAGCATGAGGACTTGGGAATGAAAAGAGGACCCAGGAAGAGAGCAGAGGGCAAGCTTGGCCAAGGTGCACCATGGGCCACAACCAAAAGGGGCTGCTCAGATTCTTGGAATTGTGACCGTCTCCTCTATGGTCATTTATCAGCAACAGGGTCATGGCGGGGCTCCATCTGGTGTCCACCTGAGGAATTCTGGCTTCTCAGAGCAGGTGAGCATTGGGGCTAGGCCCATGGAAGCCAGGCTTTGAGAGACTTGTCCTGTGTTTCTCAGCAGTGATCCAGGGAGCTGAAGGAAACCTTTCAGATCAGCCTGGGAGGGGCTGAAGGACTGTTCTAGGTGCAGTAGTTATACAGACCGCTTCCCTGGGGTCCAGGGAGGCCTGAGAGTGGCCTGCAGACTTGTTTTAGAAACAACTAAGGAATAATGATGGGGCCCTGGAGGCAGGGGTCTTCTTGTCCATCTCATTTGTACTCACTGTGTTTATAGATGAGCAAGATGAGCCTTTGGGAAGAGACTTGCTCAAGGCCACCCAACCAGAAGCCGCTGGGGTTGAAATTGAACATGGGTCTGTCCGCAAAGCCCATGTTTTCAAACAGGGCTTTGAAACCCTTGGAAACATGCTACAGCCCTGTTGAAGGAGATGGTGGAGGAGATGACTCATTCCCATCCAGGAGGAAATAATTCAGCCTCTGGAGGAGAGGAAAAGTCAGTGGGGGGTGGTTATGACCTAACGAAGGGAACCTATAGGAATCTGGGCAGAGGGGGAAGGGGTGTGAGCTGGAGTAGTCAGGGTGGCCTCCTGGAGACTGTACTTTTTCCCCCCCTTAAAAAAAACAGCTTTATTGAGGTATAATTTGTATACTGTACAATTCACCCACTTACAGCATACAATTCAATGGTTTTTACTGTAGCCAGAGTTGTGCAACCATCACTACAATGAATTTTAGAACATTTTCATCATCCCATAACTCTCAGCAGTCATTCCTCATTTTCTTCTCTTCCCCAGGATTCTGACAATCACTAGAGTATTTTCTGTCTCTCTGGACTTGCCTATACTGGACATTTCATATAAATGGAATGTGGTCCTTCGTGACTAGCTTCTTTCACTGAGCATAATGCTTTTGAGGTTTATGCATGGTGTAGCATGTGCCAGTACTTCATTCCTTTTTCCTTTTCATGGCCTAATAATATTCCACTGTATGGATGTATCACATTGTGTTTATCCATTTGTCAACTGATGACATTAGATTGTTTCCACCTTTTGGCTAGTATGAACAATACTACTCTTTATAGTAGTATTATATACTATATACATAGTATATACTATTATAAACTTATACATGAACACTCATGTATACGTTTTTGCATGAACATGTTTTCATTTTTCTTGGCTACATAACTAGGAATGCAATTACTGGGCCATATGCTTAACTTGACGTTTAACTTCTTGAGGAACTGCTAGACTCTTTTCCAAAGTGGCTGCACCATTTTACATCCTAGGGGGGAGGCTGGACATTTCGTGTATGCTCAGATGTGAATTCTTTTCTTTCTAACTTCTAGAAGGCAGGCTGATTTGGTGGAAATCCAGGGAAGATGGAGGAGGAGGGTGTGAGGAGAGAGCAGCAGGGCAGAGAGGCCTGGGGATCCTTTCACCAGAGCCCTGGGCTCTGTCCTGTCTGGTCCTCACTTGCCATATGGCCTTGAGCAAGTCACCTCCACTCTCTAGGCCTCAGTTTCCTTATCTCTAAAATGATGGTATTAGACCTGGACGATTTTGCCCCCGGAGGACACTTGTGATATCTAGAGACATTTCTGGTCGTTACAGAGAGAGGCTGATGCTATGGGTATTTATGAATCACGGAGAGGCCATGGATAGCGTTAAACCTCCTGCAGTTTTGAAGGAGGTTTAATAACAAAGCATTAGCTGGCCCCAATAACAAAGCATTAGCCCCAATAACAAAGCATTAGCCGGCCCCAAATGGCAGTAGCAGCCAGGTAAAGAAATCCTGCATGAGACTGAGGTGACCTAATAGGGTCCAGTCCTGCTCAGTCACTCTGGGAAATGCTCTGGGAAAAGACTGGGCTCGGGAGGCATTTTTGAACACCCAGGCACTTAGAAGAGGCCTCACGGTCCCACCTGGGGTTGCTGTGGGTCTTGCATTTGTGTCAGCTGTCTGGCGTTCTCCATCTGCGGTACCCGGCACAGGTGAATTAGATGCCAGGCTTGATGGACGAGCAGTCCGCCTTGTTGAGGAGTGAGCTCCTTGTCACGGGAAGCATCCAAGAGGAGGCGGCGTGCACATCTGTCAGGAATGCGGAGGAGGCGCCCTGGCTCTGGTCTGAGGTTGCCCTTGAACGATTTCGAGGCTCCCTCGGGCAAGGCTGTGGCTCCGAGTGGGACGAACTCCCCGCCAGCTCTGGGCCTCCTCACCTGCCGGCCCGCGGTCGGCGCCGGCACAGGCGGAGGGCGTCTTCCTTCCCCTGCGGCCCCAAGCCAAGTGGAAGACTTTTCTCTAAGTTTCCCTCTCCGAAGCCCCGCGGGCCTCCCGCGCCCCAGCCCCAGCCACAGCCTGTGGAGGCGGCACCCCGAGGTTGGGCGCCCGTGCGGCGCCTTGGCCCCAGCACCCCCCGCCCCGAGGCCCGGCCCCGGGGGCGCGGCCGCCCGGGCCTCCGTGTGCCCCAGGGGGCTCCGGGCCGCGAGCCGCTGCCGAATGGCTTTTGACAAAAAAACCCTTGACCACCAAGGCCAGCCTCTTCCTGAAAGCCCCGCTCGCTCCGATACAGGAAGTAGAAGGGAGCGAGCGCCCCAGAGCGCGGCGGCAGCGGCGGCCTGGCCCTTCCAGAGGGCGAGAGCCAGGGACATGCGGGCGCCCGGGACTCCGCGTTCCGCGCGGCCCGGCGCCTGAGCGCCTCCGTTCCCCGTCCCGGAGCTGCCGGCGGCATGATCCGACACGCCGGGGCGCCCGCGCGCGGGGACCCCACGGGGTAAGTCCGGGCGGCCGCCCCCTCCTCCCTCGCGATCCCCACGGCCCGCGTCCTGGCCGCCCCACTCCACTTCTTGTCCCAGAGAGTCCTTCGGGTGCATGACCTCGGGGTTGTCGGGCTGATATGGGACCCCCACCGTGGCCGAGGCCAGATCCCGGTTCTGCGGGGCAGGGGGCGGCCCTGGTGACTCCGCTGGACCCGACGTTGGCTAAACTTTCAAGGCCAGGCATTTCACTGGGAACCCAGTGCACACTTCAGGCTGCTGGCGGACGGATTACGAGGGAGTGCGTCTCTACCTGTCAGAGCCGGGGCTGCCCGCGTAGACGCGGCCCCCTCCCCGGCGTCTGCCCCGCCTGAACTTTGCAAACAAAACTCGCGGTCCCAGCCCCGCCAGCCTGCTGCACCCGCTGCTCTGCGAGTCGCAGCGCGCGCCCTCGGGTACTAGAGCCCCGCCGGGCGTGGGGTCGGAGACCCGGACCCCCGCAACTTTGGGTGCCCGCGGCCCAACAGCTGACCGGCCCTCCTGGACCGAGGGTCCACTGGGCCCTTTTCCCGCCGCCCCTCTGTCCTGGCCGTAGACGGTGACCTTCGGACCGGCCCTGGCCGAGCCTAGTGCTTGGGTAGGGTCCAGGGCGCACGGGCTGCGCGCGGGCTGTGGGATCCCGAGGGAGAAGGCGCAGCGTGGAATGCACGACGCCGAATGGCTTGGGAACTGACTTGGAGAGGAGTCCCCGGTGGCTAAGTCCCCGCTCCGCCTCCTTGTCGCCCCCAGCCCCACCTCGCGAGCTCGGGCATTGCTCGGGGCTGGGCTCTGGGAGAAAGTCCTCTCGCCTTGCCCAGCTCAGAGGGCGTCCTGAGAAGCTTCAGGTGTTGTAGAGACGCCCGGTCGGAGGCGGATTCCCGGGGAAAGCCTATTTCTGGGTGCCCAGGAGCGCGTCTGGGGAGGCCATTCCCAGCTTTTTGGTTTAAAAGTCCCGGGCCTACTTCTCTGATGGACACCCTGCCGCTCCCTGGCTTGGCAGTGTGACCTCATCTCCCAGGCCCTCAGTTCTCTGCTCTGTGAAACAGGAGAGTTGGGCCCATCTTGTGCAGTCCTGAACTGGGGGACAGCTGGAGGTGACTGGCTCTCACTCAGCTGGGAGGGGGCCTTAAGCTCATCTAGATCTGAACGTCTCCCTTCCCTTCTTCTCCCTCCATCCTGCCAGCCCGGAAATTCTGGATGCTGGTTTCTTTCTCTCGAAAGCGACCTCTGCAAAGACAAATGCCATCCGGTGGGAAGAACTGGGAATTCGTTGGGGAAGAGCCCCCCAACCCTCACACCCACTTGCAAGTATCTGCCACACCCAAGATGGCAGGGTGAAGCCGGAGAGGAGTTTCTCAGGGAGGAAGGGGAGGTGAGGGGCCAGGGCGCTGGCCTCACCGGCTTCTCATTTTCCCCAGAGATGACCTAGTGTGACCCACTTCCTCTTGTCTTTTTTTGTTCATTACTGGGTCGGTTATTTAAACTCTCTGTATCTCAGTTCACTTATCAATAAAATGATAAATAATAATAACTACCCCTTAGAGTTGTTTTGAGGACTAAATAGACAGAGTTGAATACATTAGACTATATGGTAAACCTTTAATCATAATTATCACCATTATTATCATTTGTTGGGTATGATCCCTCCATTTGCCAACTGTGTAACCTTAGACAAATGACCCGGCCCCTACCTCACCTGTAAACTGGGGGTACTAGCAACACACACCACATAGAATTGTTTCGTGGATTGGCTGAGTTCATAGCTAAGTAGCTGCCCCCAGGCAGCTTAGGGGAAACATCCGTTCAGGCCTGCTTAGAACTGTGCTTGGTACATTCTAGCACTGTATGAATATTGGTTTGTTGCTAAAACATGGCTTTGTTTTGGAGGACCTTTTGGGTTGGAAGGACTTTGAAGGGTAGAGGATTTGCTGATGGATTGGAGGGAGAGAGGAGTGGAGGATGACTCTGGTGGGGCTCTGTCTGCCCAGGGTCCAGTGCATCAGAGACAGATGCCGAACTGTGCGGAGTCTGCTGAGAGTGGGTTCTCAGAGTCCACTCAGGCCAGTAGCTTTCAAGGGGTAGGGAGAGACCTAGCAGGCACCCCCATGCAGCCCCATCATGGCAAGTAGACCAGTCACCTTTTCACATCTTTGCTATATTAAAGGTCTGCTTAAGATTTCATTTGGAAAAGGATTCCACTGCTGGAAAAAATGTGGCTGTCATTGACCTAATCAATCCCCTAATTTAACAATGAGGAACCAGAAACCCAGAAAGGGGAAATGGGTTCCCTGGTATTGGGGGAGGTGGTGGTGGAACTCATGTCTCCTGAGCCTTGGTCTGATCTAATACAGGGGTCCTGCTGGAGCCCTGAAGAGGAGCCCCTTAACCACTCCAGGCTGAGACAGGGGGCTCTTCTGGGTGGGGCCCACCTACAGCAGGGCCAGTGATGGATTCAGGGTGTGAGCTCGCAGCTCCAGCTCTGTCCCTTGACCTTGGCTTCCTGGATTCAAGGAGCTAATGCTCCCTGGAGGTCCTGACTGGCACTTAGCTAGGAGACCTAGCTCTTTCCAGATCCTAACACAGGCTCTGATGCACAGGAGCAAAGGGTCACCTCACCATCTCAAGTCTGCACTCCTGCCCCCCCACCCCGAGAAGCCCCAGTACATCCTCTGAGAAGCTGGGAGTGCAAGGGGCTGGGGGCGCAGGGTCCCCTTGGGTTGAAGGAGTCGCAGCACATTTATCCCCGAGGCCCTCCTCATCTCCCCTACCCCCTTGGTGCCCCTCTATCCTGGCCCTGGGTCCCTGATCCGTGATCTTCACTGAAGCGGCAAGTGTGAAAAGCTTGAAATGCCACAGGGCACCCGCATTTTAACCCAGGAGATACAGAAATCAAAACTGGAAACCTACCAGGAATTGATCTCAGCTGGAAGCGGAGAGAGGCATGATATTTGAAGGAGGACACCCAGACCCTGCACCATCCCCTTGGGCCTCCCTGGAGCTCCATTTTGGAGACAGGAGTCTGAGGTGGTCTGTGGTGCCTCCCAGTCCCTTGCCAGAGCAGAGACGGAAAGAATGGGTGACAGATGGCCACAACCTCTGTCTCTGTAACCCCCTGGAAGATTCCACCTGTCATGGCAAGACATGGCAAGCTGTGTCATCTAGGCAGTGATGAGTGAGCACCGTTGGGTGGGCAGCTCGGAGGAGGGGAGTGCCTGAGCAAAGGTTTGGGAGGTGGGAAAGTGTGGTGGAGGGTCTTGTGGGGCAGGGAGTGCACCCTTCAAAACCCAGAGGTACATGACACACATTGCTTTACAAAGCGACTGTTATCAGATAACAGGGGTTGAGGAAACGGAAGACAAATTTTGGCTGGGGAGAGAATTTCAGAAGAGGGGCAAAAGTATAAAGGGGGCTGCCCACGGAACCCCATCCTTGGGGCCTGGGTCATCTAGGGGATTGGGGGCATCTGTGTGTTCAGAAAGAGCCTTAACACGGGGTAAATGACACCCAAGGCCCCTTAACGTCCTGTTGGCCCCCAGCTATCTGATCCTATTAGGGAGTAACCTTTGGAAGAGAGTGGGAGGCCATGCGTTATCATCTTGTTATTGGGTAATTGGTTGGTGCTGCTCTGATGGCCAACTCCAGAATGTCCTGTTGATACAACTATTGCCCCGAACCAGCATTTATTCTGAGAACCAGGAAGTCGAACTTCTCCTGCCCACCAGGAGTGTCTGAAACATGGATGTTTTCCCCCAAGATTGGAGCCAAAGATGAAAATCACAACTTTGATGATTTCCAAACTGGATCTCCCCTCCGTCCTACCCCACAGTGGGCCCTTCTGGTGGTTTGGTTGTTGCCAATCAAGCTAGAGGGACTCTCAGGCCAGGCAGGGAAAGTGGTGTGTCCCCCAACAGCCCCCTAATTGCCCTCAGGTGACATGCTGTCCTATTTAAAAGGTCCCTCAAGAAAGTCCTGCCCTCTGTACCCCAGCCCAGCCCTGCTGGAAGCCAGTGTACAGCTTCACGTCTTCTGTCCTCCCCAACATGCAGAGCTTGTCTGTGGTCTTGTACCTTTGCCCATGAAGTTCTTTCTGCCCTTTTTACAGGGCTCACCTCTTCCCTGTAGCCTTCTATCCGTGCCAGCTCACAGAGATTCCTCCTTTTTGAATATTCATAGCCTTTTTCACATGAACTGCTTGTTTGCCTAGCAATTTGAAAGAAGCCAAAACCTCTTTAATATCATGACTTCCTACTTCAGTTACAAACTTCCAAAGAAAGGGGTCAGGTCTTTTAGTTCCATATCCTTGTGTCCTACATGCACTTGGCACTCCATAAATGCTTGAGGCCAATAATACGCTGATTGAAGGCTGCACAGCCTCTTCTTTTGTGTCCCTGGAGCCCCTGAATTTCTGGAGGTGTTTACAAGGTGGCCTAGATCACAGGGCGGGGCTAAGTAGGGGGAGACCCAGGGCTTGGGGGGCTAGGAGCCCAACTCCATTCCGTAGCAGCTGGTGACCCCCACCACAAGGCCACCACGCTCCTCTCCAAGTCTGGAAAGCGGAGGCCACTCAGGCAATTGAGTAGGGACCCTGCTTGGCCCCAACTCCCCTAATTTTATCCTCCCCAGCTGTGCTCCTGATACTTGTCAGGGAGAAAGGATGAGGGAAGGAGAGGCCAGCCCTGGATACTGTGTCTCAGCCGGAAGAATGGAGAATAGCTTGGTGTACAGACTTGGGGGAGCCCTGGGGCATCAGTGGGTCCCAAATGTGGGTCTCTGGACCACTGAGAAATTGGGAAAATAAGGGTGGCCTGTGTGTGTGTGTGTCAGTGGGGTGTGTGTGTGTGTGTGTATGTGTATGTATGTGTATGTATGTGTATGTCAGCATCAGCGTCAGCCATGGCTGCCAACGTGTCTTTTCTTAGGCAGAGCTGTCTTTTGCTGGTTTGGAAGAGGCGTGGGTGTTTGCATGTTGTAGGTCATCAGTAGGGCTAGCGAATCTGGGGTCCTGTCTCCTCTAGTATTTTAGGATTTTATTCTAGGAAGCTGCTCCCTTCTCTCTGGACCTCATTTTCCCATCTGAGAAAAGAGCTCCGTGTTCTCAAGGTCCCTGCTCGCTCTGACAGTCGGCTCCCTGAGTTACCAGCTAGCAGGCAACGGAAGCTGGTGTCCTAGAGTAATAGCATTCAGGGGATCAAAGTGCCCATTGGAGCTGAAGTGGCCCATGGAACAGTCGAGAACATGCAGGCACTTTCACAAGAAACAGAGACCCATCCAGGAGACTTTTGGCTCATTACCCTGACCAAGCTACCTGGAAGGAAATGGTTTTTCTTTTTCTTTTTGTTATTGCTGTGGTTTTATTTTGAAAAACCTAGTCTTGAAAAAAGTACATTTGGTTTTGGGAGCCCACTTTGGGGCAGGACCCATGGCTCCTTGCCAAGTGGACAGTGAGCTGGGAAGGTTTCTCAGGCGGGGAGCCCTGGTGTGGCTGGAGTAGCCTCTCGAGGGTGGCTGGGCTGGTAAGGTGGAGCCTGCCTGGCCATCAGCTGTGGGAGCTGTGGAGGTGCTGAGGACATCGCAGACAGCCGGGGATAGGGGGCCTGGCTGTTTAGAGGCCGTCTGTGAAGCCTGCCCCTGTCAGGGTTGGAGTCTGAGGGGCGGCCCTACCAACAGAGGATGAGACAGGTGTCCAGGCTGAGGGAGGGCGCTCTCTGCCAGGCCTCGGTCTCCCTGACCAGGGCTGCCCAGAGATAGCCAACGCGTCCCTGTGCAGGTGGGGGCGGCAGTGATGCTGTGTGCCTCCCTCCCCACGCACAGTGTAGTACAGTGAAGCCAGTCCGTCCCTCCTGCCAGCGTGGCCTTGATGGAGAAGAGAGGAGTGACGGGTACATGGGAGGCCTTCCCTCAGCCTGGCGTCCACAGGGCAGTGGGAAGGCATTACTATCTGTGTGGTGTCAGTGTTTATACAAGAGTCTGGAAGCCACCACTGTGTCCTCTCCTCTCCTCTCCTGCCAGTAGGGCCTCTGTGCAGCCTTGGCATGTCTCCTCTCCACAGGGGTAGGGGTTGGAGGGACTGCCCCCAAAGCAGAAACAGTGCTGATAGTCAGAAGCTTTGAACATGGCTGCAGAACCCCCTGCCCCAATTTGACCTCAGTAATACCCAGGGGTGCCCCCACCTCAACCAGTACATGTTTAATGGAATGAACGAGCCTGCAATGAAATGTCGGTTCTCTTTTTAGCAGAAATGGCCTAGGCCGTGGTTGTGGTCAAGGCCTGTTGTCTGTATGTGACGTGACGGCACACACTCAGGCCACATCCTATGGGGTAATGGTGCTTGCATCCCCACCTTCTGGAACTGAGAGAGCCCCAGAGCCTGGCTCTACACACAGGCCTGGAGCCGTGGGGAAGCAAGGATTCCAGTAGAGGGGAGTGGGAGTGGGGCCTTTGAGCCCATCCTCGAGGGGCTGCCCTAGGGGGGCTCTCCTAGAGGATACTCCCCTGTGAAGGTGGCCCCCATTTTGCTACTGACTCTGGGATCTTTAGCAAAGCTGAGAATTTTTATTCCCTGGTTAAGAGATGCGCCACCCTACCTCCCAACTGACATTTAACGCGGGGTGTCAGGGACTGATGCGAAAGCCTGTTTTCTGAAAGATAAGCTGGAGAGAGGAGTGGACAGAGGGCACCCCAACAGTAGCAGAGAAGCCTTCCCCTCCTCCAAAGTTTCCCAGAGCTAAATTGTTCTGTGAGTCAATAAGTGTGCGTCTTCACCCATCTCCACGGACTGAAGAAATAAAGGGCTTTGCGTCTGAAATTCACAATCTGATGATCTCTGGCTACAGGGAACAAGCTGTCAAGAAAGAGTCACCAGGGACCTTTTCCCCTAACCTCCATGTTCCCAGCTTCCTTAATCTCAGTCAATGTCAGAGATTGATAATGTAAATTTCTCTAGGGATGTTGCAGTTCAAAGCAAGGACTTATCTCTCTACCGATGGCACCTGGTGACAGCATTTATTATCGTTGCTTCTTTCTGTTCTTGACATTTTTGACAGAGCATCCACCTAAACTATATTCAAGGACTCTTCTCGCAATGGATATCTTCTCATTTATCTTCACCCATCCTCCTAATCATCATCCAGACATCCACCTGTCCATTCTATTCACCATCCATCCATCTAGCCATCTACTTATCCACCCATCCATCCATACATCCACCCACCCACCCACCCACCAACCCACCCTTCATCCATCCATCCACCTATCCACCCATCGACCTATCCACCCTCCCACCCTTCTATCCATCCATTTATCTATCCATCCATCCATCCATCCATCCATCCATCCATCCATCCACTCACCTACCCTTCCATCCTTCCATCTATCAATCCATCTATTTACTGAGCACCTGAACACCTAGGAGTTTCCAGTTTATCTACTAAGGAAAATGATTTGATTTGGATGTTTGTCCCCTCCAAATCTCATGTTGAAATGTGATCCCCAGTGTTGGAGGTAGGGCCTGGTGGGAGGTGTTAGGGTCATGGGGGCAGATCCATCATGAATGACTTGGTGCCATCCTCACAGTAATGAGTGAGTTCTCAGTTCACATGAGATCTGGTTGTTTACAAGAGCCTGGCACCTCCCTGCTCTCTCCCTCTTGCTGCCTTTCTCGCCATGTGACATACCTGCTCCCCCTTCCCCTTCCACCATGATTGGAGGCTTCCTGAGGCCTCACCAGGAGTAGATGCTGGCACCATACTTCTCATACAGCCTGCAGAACCATGAGCCAAAATAAACCTCTTTTCTTTATAAATTACCCAGCCTCAGGTATTCCTTTATAGTGAGGCAAAATGGACCAACACAGAAAATAAGAGAAATATGTGCGTATTTAAAGCACAGCATACTGTATAAAAAGCTGCCGAACTTCTGTTACAGTTGGCTGTGCAGAGTGAGTAGGGAGGACTCCTTGACAGAACTGGCATTTGAATTGGATCTTGAAAGATACGTAGGATTTTAACCACTGAAATCAAGCATATGCAGAGAAGCGTATTGCAGATAGGAGAAACGCACCGAGTGGGAAAGGACAAGTTGTGTGTGGGGGCCCTAAGAATCTGGGGTGGGGGCAGAGAGAAGATTCCATGTGTGATGGGCCTGGAAAGGTGGTTGGGGCCCCCTTGGCTATGGGTGGGCAAGTTTGACTTTTACCATGGTGGTGAAGACCACAGTTCTGTTCTTCCGGGCAAGACACTGAAATGGAACCTGCCAGAGCACCTTCTTCCCCCTCCTCTGTTAGGTAAAAGTCAATCTCTATCGCCCACTGTTGTTGCCAGGGTTACCTGAGATGATGATGTTCTTGTCTCTTTGGGTTGTGAGACCGGTGGGGGGCTCTTACCTGTATGTACGTGGTGTGTGTGTGTGTGTGTGTGTGCACGTGCTATTGATTTTCCAAAAAATGTATTGTAGACTTTAAAAGTTCATACACAGACACACCCAAAACAGGGAAATTTAAAGCATCAAACATTTTTATCACCCGGTGCAAGTACGTGTTACCTTGTGTTCTTTTTTCACTGAGTGTTACCTCTGGTACACATTCCTGTGTGCTGTGTTGTGGACCTATGTTGCCTACCTGCCGTCTTCGATGATGTCATCATATTATGATCATTTTAATGGTCAGAGTTATTTCATGTGTCTATCTTGACTTCTTTCCAAGTCCTCTCTGTTTTAAATGAAGCTCCTGAAAACTTCTGTGGGTCTAGGGTTTAGGGACCATTTCCTTGAGATCTGTCACCATCCTGGAGCCTTTGAGTCCAAGAGTGAAGCGGAGCCTGCTGATTGGCCCCTGAATTTTTGCTGGGTGTAAGTTTTAGCTGAACATTTCCCAATTTTCTTGCAGCCAGGTGTGGCCATATGACTAAGTTCAGGACAGTGAGATATAAGTGGGGAGTATAATTTGCTTGGAGAACCCCTTAAGGGGGGTGTCCTTCTCTCCTTTCCTCTCTCCTGTTGCCTGAAATGCAGATGTGATGGCTGGAGTTGAAGCGGCCATCTTGGACTCTGAGACAAACTTAAGCATAGAAGCTATGCAGGATAGAACAACACTATATTATAGTAAGGGTCCCAAACATGTCAGACCATCATCCCAGCTACAGACTGCTTACCAGTTTTTTATGAGAGGAATACATACTATCTTGTTTGTTTGTTTTATTTTATTTTATTTTTGAGATGTAGTTTTGCTCTTGTCACCCAGGCTGGAGTGCACTGGCGATCTCGGCTCACTGCAACCTCTGCCTCCTGGGTTCAAGCAATTCTCCTGCCTCAGCCTCCCGAGTAGCTGGGATTACAGGTGCCTGCCACCACTCTTGGCTAGTTTTTGTATTTTTAGTAGAGACGGGGGTTTCACCATGTTGGCCAGGCTGGTCTTGAACTCCTGTCCTCAGGTGATCCACCCATCCTGGCCTCCCAAAGTGCTGGGATTACAGGCGTGAGCCACCGTGCCTAGCCATACTATCTTGTTTTAATTTCTTATTTTAGATTTTCTATCAGTTACAAGCTTAGTTCTAATGAACACAGAGAGCTTTCTATCTCTGTCACATAGCACCAGATTGTGTGCCCGAAGTACTCAGCTGCTTTGCAGGGTGACCTGCAAGTCCCCATTTCCTAGTGGAGGCAAGAAGGAGGAAGAGAGGGGAGAGAGGAGAGGCAGCTTTGCATCCACTAAGGCTCTTGTTTCAAGGACTAGATTGCAAACATTTTTTTTTCATATTAAGTGTTTATGAGTTTTAGATTTTGCCAGAAGCTTTGAACTGTTTATTCTGACTCTCAAATCCTTGTGCTTTGACAGGGCTAGGTTTGCTGCTGAAGGCAGCCATGCCTCTTCCCCCAGCCTCAGTTCTGTGCTTTAGGCTGAGAACTCGCCTAGGTTAACCCTCCCCATGCCAGTGTTCTCCAGCTCCTCCTGAGAGTTGGTGTCCCTCCCACACCAGCACAAGAAAGGCCTGGAGACCGGGTGCAGTGGCTCATGCCTGTAATCCCAGTGCTTTGGGAGGCTGAGGTGGGAGGATCTCTTGAGGCCAGGAATTCAAGACCAGACTGGGCAACACAGCAAGACCCCGTCTTTACAAAAAATTTTATAAATGAGCCGGGCATGGTGGTGTGCACTTGTAGTTACAGCTACTTGGGAGGCTGAGGCAGGGGGATCTCTCGAGCCCTGGAGTTCAAGGTTACAGTGAGCTATGATCACACCACTGCACTTCGGCCTGGGTAACAGAGTGAGATCCTGTCTGTATCCAAAAAACTAAACGAAAATAAAGACCCGGGGCCCAGTCTCAACAATGCCTGTGTTCTTGCTGGATGCTGCCAGGTCATTCATTCACTGTCTCTTCGTTGAGACAGTCTTGGGGTCTCTTGGGCCATATCTTGGCACTTGCTGAGTGTCAAGCTGGGTTTATGCTGACCACTGGCCACTGGAAGTCTTCAGTGGCCACTTCACCTCTTTGCCCAGCCTTGGGAAAGGTTTGTCCTGAAACTGCTGGACTTGAATTCCCCTTTCCAGGGACAGCACAGGCCTGTTCTGAGCCTGTAAGAGCCTGCCTGGAGCTGCTCAACAACAGCCTAAGACCACTCCTGGGACATAAGAGGCCCCAAGAATGGCCTGGGATTTAGCTGGGTGGGCTGTCTGGAGGAGCTGGGCCAGAGCCCGTTGAAGTGGCCTGAAGGACAGTGAGGGTCTTGTTTCCACTGGGCAAGGCTGCCCCAGCCCTAGCTCTGTAGTCCTCAGGCGTCAGAGCTTCGTGTCACTCTGGAAACTCTTCATCCAGCCCCTGCTTACAGATGAATTGGTGGCTCAGAGAGGGGAAGTGGTTTCCCCAAGGTCTCCGGACCCGTGGGCTGTCTCCAACCAAGGCTGTCTCCAAGGCTCTGTGCAGCACCCAGGCCGCTCCATGGCACGAGGCCCCAGAGATGGAATGTGGGCACATCTGCCTTCACTAGCTGCCTCCCTCTCTAGCCTCTGGAAGGGGCTGAGCTCTTTCCTGCCTCTGGGCCTAAGTGCAGGTGTCCCACCTCTACCTCTTGCAAGAAGCCTCCCAGGCTGTGTGAGGCCTGCAGGGCCGCTGTACACTGTTGCGCAGGTTGTTTACTGCTCACGTGTTCCTGGCTGAGGCAAAGCTGGGTAGGGGCTGAAATTTCATTCTCTTGCCAAGCCTTGTGTCATGGTAGGTGTGTATGGGGGTGGGGTGGGGGTTGACCTGCACCCATGGGCAGCAAGGAGCACCCTCTTCTAATTTATGCAGAGGCACCCTACAGGCTACCAAGGACCCCAGCCACAGAAGAGCCGGCAGCATGCTGGGCGCTCGCCCCTGATGCCTGTGGCAGCTCGTTCTGTGTGTAGCCCCACTAGACTGTAAGCTCCCGCCAGCAGGGACAGTGGCTTTTCCTGGCAGGGTGTGGGGGGATGGTATTGCCAGGTCAGCACCATATAGGGCACAGAATGCTCCACCAAGAACACTGGTGCTGAGCGAGAGATTGAGGGGAGGGAAGGAGGATCTAGTGCAGGGCTCGGTAACTGTTTGCTGAGTTAATATATGGTGGGTTGATGCCAAAGAAGGGGGTGAAGGGGAATTGCCCAGGACAGAGGGCCTCTGGGAGAGGGAATGGGGCCCGCTGGGAGGCCTGCCAGGGTGGAGGGGACTGTGAGCTGTGAACATCTGAGAAACAGGGTGGGCCGCCAAGGGAGAGGGTCCAGCCACAGGAACAGCGCAAGGTCGGCCACAGTGTTGGGGAGGTGCCAAAGCCCCCAATTCCCCTCAGCCATAGACTCTCAGGCAGCGTCATGCCCTGGAGCCCTGCTGTGGCCTGCATGGCACTGCGCCAGCCAGGATGTGATCACCCATCCTTGTCCCAGGGACCCTCTGTCTTGTGGGGACGCAGGAGTGATAGGCAGTGCTGTGGCCACAGGGTGCAGGATGGTCCTATGGAGTGCCGGGGGTCCCCGGCTGGCTGAAGGGCATCCTGCTCAGACTGGGGTGGCATCTGGGGAAACTTTTCCTGCAGCATGAGAGCCACACAAAGCCATGCCTGGGAGTTTCCCAGGTAAACTCGTGGTGGGGGTGGAGGGGCTGCTGCAGGCTCCGTGTGCCTGTCATTGACAATCTGCTGGATGGACAGGAGAGGTGACCAGATAGCAGAGGCTCTTGGGCTGTATCCTGAGGGCAATGGAGACTATAGGCAGGAATTTTTCCCCATTTAAAAAACTGAGCTATTGCCCGGGCGAGGTGGTTCACGCCTGTAATCCCAGCACTTTGGGAGGCCGAGGCAGGTGGATCACTTGAGCTCAGGAGTTCGAGACCAGCCTGGGCAACATGGCGAAACCCCGTCTCTACTAAAAAATTTTTTAAAATTAGCTGGGCGTGGTGGTGCATGCCTGTGGTCCCAGCTACTTGGGAGGCTGATGCGGAAGGATCAGTTGAGCTCGGGAGGCAGAGGTTGCAGTGAGCTGAGATCACACCACTGCACTCCAGCCTGAGTGACAGAGTGAGACCCTGTCTTAAAAAAAATAAATGGGCCTGGCGCAGTGGCTCAAGCCTGTAATTCCAGCACTTTGGGAGGCCAAGACGGGTGGATCTTGAGGTCAAGAGATGGAGACCATCCTGGCCAACATGGTGAAACCCTGTCTCTACTAAAAATACAAAAATTAGCTGGGCGTCGTGGCGTGTGCCTGTAGTTTCAGCTACTTGGGAGGCTGAGGCAGGAAAATCACTTGAACCTGGGAGGCAGAGGTTGCAGTGAGCCAAGATCGTGCCACTGCACTCCAGGCTGGTGACAGAGCAAGACTCTGTCCCATAAATAAATAAAAACTGAGCTGTGTCTCAGTGTCCTGGGACTACCATAACAAAGTGCCACAAACTGGGTGGCTTAAAACCATATAAATTTATTCTCTCAAAGCCTTGGAGGCCAGAAGTCTGAAATCAAGTTATAGCCATTCTCCCTCCAAAGGCCTTCTGGGAGGATCCTTCAAGCTTCTGGTGGCCCAGGCAATCCCTGGGGTCCCTTGACTCATGGCTGTACCTCTCCATTCTCGGCCTCCATTGTCACTTGGCTGTGTTCTCTCTGTGTCTGTCTGTGTTTCTCCTCATCTATTTTTTTTGAGACAGAGTCTCGCTCTGTCTCCCAGGCTGGAGTGCAGTGGCACGATCTCGGCTCACTGCAAGCTCCGCCTCCTGGGTTCACGCCATTCTCCTGCCTTAGCCTTCTGAGTAGCTGGGACTACAGGCGCCTGCCACCTCGCCCAGCTAATTTTTTTTGTATTTTTAGTAGAGACGGGGTTTCACCGTGTTAGCCACAATGGTCTCGATCTCCTGACCTCATGATCCGCCCGTCTCAGCCTCCCAAAGTGCTGGGATTACAGGCGTGAGCCACTGCGCCTGGCCGTTTCTCCCTTTCTTATAAGGACATCAGTCGCTTTGGATTTAGGGCCCAGCTTACTCTAGTAGGACCTCATCTTAGCATTACATCTGCAACAAACCTATTTCCAAATAAGGTCACTTTCTGGGGCGCTGTAGGACTGTATCTTTTGTTGGGGATGTGATGGGACCTGTAACAAACTGTAATTTACACGGAGTAAAAGTCACTCTCTTTAGTGTACGTTTCTGCACGTTTTGACAAACAGCCAGCCATGCAACTGCCACTGCAGTCAAGACAGAAAATTCCATCACCCTCCAAAAGCCCCCTGGGCCCTTTTGTAGTCAGGGCCTCTTCCTCCCCAGACCCCCGCGTTTCTGCTTCGTCCCTACGTTCTGCCGTTTCGAGAACGTCCTGTGAATGGAATCACAGTGCGTCACCATGTGCATGGCTTTTTCTCAGCCACATGCATTTGAGGTCTGCCTGGGTTGTCGTGTGACTCGAGAGTCCATTCCTCTTTGTCGCTGAGAATATTTCGTTGTGTGGATCTGACAAATACAGGCACTAACAAATGTTTGCATGTAGATTGTTTCATAGTGGAGCCACGCAGGCAGGCTTGCATTTGGGCTGCTATGTGAAGAAGGATGTGGGGGCAGCTCAGGGAGGGGGGCGTGGAAGGGGGCTGCTGGGGGGTCCTGGTAAGGGCTGGTGCCTGGACTAAGGCCTCGGCATCAAGGAGGGGAAAGGTGGGCTCAGGGACAGGAGGGCTCACTGGAGTGTATTGAGGAGGCTGAGTGAATGGAGCCTGGCAGGAGATGGGTGTGCCCCGTGGGGGCGGGGAGGCTGCTTTTATTCCCTCCCACCGCCTCCCTCCCAGGGAGATGGCCATCGTGGCTGAGTGTAGCTGTCTGGACATGTGGACATTGAGTGGTAGAACAGTACGGTGTGGTGGTCAGGGCTGTGAGCCCTGGAGTAAACTGCTGGGGTTGACGTTCCACTCTCTGCCTCAGTTTCCTTATCTGTAAAATGACAGCCTCTAATTCAGAGTTGCTGTGTATTACATGAGTGGACGTATGTAAGGACCTAGAACAGAGTCAAGAACGTAGTAGGCGTTGTTTCCATGGTCTTCTGAAGGGCCCTGGTTCCACACCCCCTTGTCTACTCCACTCACAGTTTGCACTGCCTCTTGTGACCCCGTGGGGGTGTGGACGGCATGATCATCTGGGAAATGGGGGGCAGGTCCCCAGCGCCAGGTCTGCCCTTGCTTACTGTGAGACCTCTCTGATCATTGCTTCTTCCATTCATGCAGTGTGGAGATACAGGGCTGCACTGTGTCCCGGGTGGAGTGTGAGCAGTGTGTAGCACAGCAGCCCCGCACAGTAGGCACTTCGCAGCAGGCACGAAAATGTGCGGCTTCATGATGTGTGCATGACATGATGGGGAGAGGCCTCAGTGAGCGGTTCGCGGGACACACTCCAGTTCTGGGGCTGGCAGAGGCTCCCCATGCAGCTGCCACAAGTAGCCCCTTTTCCTCCCAAATTTGTCCTCTGCCTCTGATGGAAGCTGACAGAGGTGATGGCCCAGCAGCCTCTGAGCTACACGGCCCATGGTAAGCTGGTGCCTGGCCTGAGCTGGTGCCTGGCCTGAGCTGGTGCCTGGCCTGGGCTCCAAGGAGGGAGGTGTAGTGGGTCCTGGTTCAAATGCTACAGCAGCCCCCAGAATCCAGGCTGGCTGCTGGAGACCCCCCTGCTCTGAGATAGGGTTCATATCCAGGTTGGCTATGATTGATACCAGCCTAACAAAGGGATACTTACAATCAATTCTCACTGTTCACAGATTGTGTGTTTGCAAATCAGCCTACTTGCTAAAATGCATTTGTAAGCCCCAGATCAACCTTTTTTTTTTTTTTTTTTTTTTTTTGAGATGGAGTCTCGCACTGTCACCTGGGCTTGAGTGCAGTGGTGTGATCTCGGCTCACTGCAACCTCCACCTCCCCATTTCACACGATTCTCCTGCCTCAGCCTCCCAAGTAGCTGGGATTACAGGCGCGTGCCACCACGCCCGGCTAATTTTTTGTATTTTTAGTAGAGACGGGGTTTCACTATGTTGGCCAGACTGGACTTGAACTCCTGACCTCGTGATCCGCCCACCTCGGCCTCCCAAAGTGCTGGGATTACAGGCGTGAGCCACTGCACCCAGCCCAGATCAACACTTTTGAAGCCATTCAAGGACATAGGCAGAGTGATGAAAAATTCCAGTTGTCCGGCGAGCACATTCCCAGCTGAGCTTGAACAGGGCGACACTCTGTTTTCCTTCAGCTCCCATGCTGCAAACAAGTGTCCTTGTCGAGGTCTATTTTGTGTCATGTTTTCTCATTTTCATGCTTTTTTTTGGTGGTTTCACTTTTTAGGCTCCGAAGCGTAGTGTTCAAGGGCTGCCTCGTGTTCCTAAGTGCAAGAAGGCTGTGATGTGCCTTACAGAGAAAATATGTGTGTTAGATAAGCTTTATTCAGGCATGAGTTAGTTCTGTTGCTGTGAGTTCAGTGTCAATGAATCAAGATTATATATTTAATTAGGTGCCCTTCAACAGAGACACACATAAAACAAGGTTATGTATTGATTGGTTGATAAAAATGTTGTGACCAGACGCTTGCAGGAACCTAACTTTGTATTTCCCCTAGGAGCAATGATTCAGTATTTGCTCAGTGTTCATGGTGACTTTACAAAACAAAACCACAATGAATGATGAGAATCAACTATATCTTCCTCCTGTAGATAAATCTGCCCCTAACCTCTCCCCTGCACTGTGCACACTTCTACCATCAGCAGCTCATGCCTCTGGGTTAAGAAGTGCCCAGTCTTAGCTATGGTCTTTCCTGAAAATGCACAAATCCTTGGGATATGCACTATCCCTCCAGTCTTGGGGCCTTGGTCCCCTCTCACCTTCAGTGACATTGAAGGGTTGGAAAGGACAGTTTCCAAGAAAGGTAGTGGTCAATGCTAATATTTTATTTTCTGTGCTTCTAACAGAAAGACTCTTGAGGGAGTAGTGTATCAATCAAGGCAAATAAAAAGCAGGGATTTTTGACTTTCACAGATTTGACACTACTAATTGCAGCGATTATGTCTGGAGCATTTACTCAGGGTCGAGTTTTTGTTTTGTTTTGTTTATCAGTTTTGTTTTGTTTTGTTTATCAGTTAATAGTCGTAGCCCCCTGAGGCTGAGACTGCAATGCCCAGTTTACAGGTGAGGAAACTGAGGCACAGCAAATGACTTGATCAAAGCTCTTAGCAATAGCAGAGCTGTGGCCACTTCTCAGTGGATTCAGCCACCTGAACCCAGGTTTCTCTGAGTCCAGAGCCTCTGCCCTAGCCCCTGAACTCCCTGCATCTCCGTGCTTTATCCCAAGGTTCTGGGGCCCTACTGCCTTTTCTACATCCACGTGTGCCTGGATCCTGGAACGGATGCTGCCGGAACCTCTGCAACCTTCCAAGCCCCACTGGGGGGATGACCTCCCTATCCTCTCCCCAAGTTGGTTCTATGTGGACAACCCAGGTGAAGAACCTGGGAGGCACAGAAAGGTGCATCCAGCCCCACCCACCATTCTCTGTCTTGTCATCTGCTGGCAAAGTCCCACCCTACAGTCACTGTCTTCGGAGTCTTTGGGGGTCATTGTAACCTGGGTGGGATGGGTGTGCCTGTCATGCCTCAGGACTCCTCCTTACAGCATCTTACCTCCTCATTTTCTCCCTATTGTCCCCAAAGTAAATTCACCAGTGTCTTCGTCAGCTTGGGCTACTGTAACAAAATAGCACCGATGGGGTGGCTTACAAACAGTGGCTCTGGAGGCTGGGAAGTCCAAGATGAAGGCAGCAGCAGATTCTGTGTCTGGCGGGGTCCAGTCACTAGACACCAAACCCTGTCATAGATGGAATGTCTGTGTCCCCACAAAATGTATGTGTTGAAATCCAATCCTCTGAGGGCACACAAACATTCAGTCTATGACAGCCAGTGTCCTCAGCTTCCTCTAACCTCTCACTCTTGAAAACTCACCCACAGTGACTTCACGCCTTAGCACAAGGGACTTTGCATGCTTTAAAATCTGATGGGGGCAGGTGGACATAAATGTTAACAGGGAACAAAAACCTGGTGGTAGAATTTCTAGCTGGGGGTGCGGAATCCACTTGGCTTTGCAAGGGCACCTGGGCCTGGCAGGCGGCCCCTGTCAAGAAGCGTCAGGACTGTAGTCGGCCTGGGGTGGGCACATGATACGCTTATTCCCCAGCAGAGGAAATGTGGTCACAGCAACTGTTAGGTGGGTTGCAGGGTGACTCAGTGTCACCAGGGGGTGGGAGCAATGTGACGCTGTGTAGTTTCCTGCAATGGGCGTGTCAGGGCTGCTATCCTTGGCCTGCACCCTCACGACACTGGCAGTGCCCGTGGAAGGGCAGTTATGGAGAACCTGCAGTGCGTTCTGACCTCCTCCCTAGCATAGAAACAGTGGTTCACTCTGCCAAAGCACAACTCCCGCCCCCCCTAGTTATTTTAAACCCCTCCCCCCAGTAAGCCCATGAAGTAAGTGGAGGCAAGTCTCCCATCTCTTATCTTTTTTTTTTTTTTTAAGACTGAGTCTCACTCTGTTGCCCAGGCTGGAGTGCAGTGGTGTGATCTCGGCTCGCTGCAACCTCCGCCTCCTGGGTTCAAGCGATTCTCCTGCCTCGGCCTCCTGAGTAGCTGGGACTACAGGCGCATGCCAGCATGCCAGGCTCATTTTTGTATTTTTAGTAGAGATGAGGTTTCACCATGTTGGCCGGGCTATTCTTGAACTCTTGACCTCAAGTGGTCCACCTGCTTTGGCCTCCCAAAGTGCTGGGATTACAGGCATGACTCCCTTCTCTTATCTTACTGCTAAGAGAACCTAGGCTTAGAGTGGGAGGGAGACTTGCTTAAGGTCACACAGCAAGCTAACAGCAACAGGCTAGAATAGACCCCAGCTAACTTTCCAGGATATAGGGTTTTCTGCACCACCCAGAGCTGCCCAGGATGAGTAATGTCCACAGCCCCTCTTTATTGAGCCATTGTTAAGCTCTAGATGCCTTAGTCCTTCTGGTCCTCACAACTAATCCCATGGGGTCATCTCATTTTAGACACTGAAAGCCCAGCCTCAGAGTGAAAGGCAGGGCACCCAGGCTCCTTGTCTCCCCTTCTGGGGGAAGTTATTTACCATGGTGCAACTCCTCCCCTCTCCCTCTCCCTTCTCAGCCTCAGCAGGGGAGGGGGAGGCTGCCATCTCCTCCCTAATGTCCCCCAGTCAACCCCAGATGAGGAGGAACTGCTGAGTAAGCAGCAGGCAGGACAGAGGCGGGGGTCACGGGGCCACGGTGGAATGTGTGGGCTGCCACAGGTTGCAGGTACTCTTAGAGGAAGGGTGGTCTCCTCAGAGCCGTCTGAGACTCCTGCCCTCTTGCTCATTTTCCCAGCCTGGTCCATCCCTGGGTAGGAGAAGGCAGCCAAAGGGAAGTGGGTATGGGAGTTGGGAGGCTCTTGAAAGCCAGGGAGCTTGGAGGGGACGAGACTCAGGAGGCTCATCTCAGGCAAAGACCTGGTCCAGGAAGT
The DNA here is from genome assembly GCF_028858775.2 of Pan troglodytes. Taxonomy (NCBI): domain Eukaryota; kingdom Metazoa; phylum Chordata; class Mammalia; order Primates; family Hominidae; genus Pan; species Pan troglodytes. The sequence goes on from NC_072413.2 coordinate 90,539,145, forward strand.
GGCCTTGACATGTACCAGCCTCCCGTGGAAGCTCCCAGGAGGAGGGGCCGGCAAACACTGCAACAGATGGCACAGGACTGGATTTGCTTTCCGGAAGAACTTTCCAAACAGGGTGGTGGCCAAAGGTACTAACAACACTCAACATGCATATAGTTTTCCTCTTTATTTCTTTTTTCCTTCTATTTGAAAACAAATCCCACAAATAACACACGAATTCACATATACACTGAAAAGATGTAAACTTTAGAAAAGTCTAGATCAGCATTGTCCAGTGTGATAGCCACTAGTCACATGTAGCTATTTTACAAGTTAAATTAATTAAAATGTGTCAGTAGCACAACCATTATAGAAAACAGTGTGCAGATTCCTTAAAGAACTAAAAGTAGAACTACCATTTGATCCAGCAGTTCCACTACTGAGTATCTACCCAGAGGAAGAGAAGTTATTATACAAAAAAGATACTTGCACATGCATGTTTATAGCAGCAAAATTCACAATTGCAAAAATATGGAACCAGCCCAAATGCCCATCAGTCAACAAGTAGATAAAGAAATTGTGGTCTCTCTCTCTATATATGATGGAATACTACTCAGCAATAAAAAGGAGTGAATTAATGGCATTCGCAGCAACCTGGATGGAACTGGAGACCATTATTCTAAGTGAAGTAACTCAGGGATGGAAAACCAAACATCGTATGTTCTCACTCCTAAGTGGGAACTAAGCTATGAGGATGCAAAGGCATAAGAATAATACAATGGACTCTGGGGACTTGGGGGAAAGGGTGGGAGGGGAGTGAGGAATAAAAGGCTACAAATTGGGTACAGCGTATACTGCTCAGGTGTTGGGTGTACCAAAATCTCAGAAATCACCACTAAATAACTTACTCAGGTAACCAAATACCACTTGTTCCCCAAAAACTTACGGAAATAAAAATTTTGTTTTAAAATGTGGCAGTAGCCTCATTTCAAGTGCTTAATAACCACATATGGCTTGTGGTGACCATACTGGATGATACAGGTAAAGAGAATTTCCAGCAATGACAAAATTCTATTGGATAGCACTGGCTAGACCAGAAGCTAGGAAAACCCCACCAGCCAAAAATACTGTTTGGAATCAGTTTGGTTCTTTGGACTTCTTTTATATATATTTATGTATGTGTGGCCATCCATAGAGATAGCCTTCTTGAGTTTATAAAACCCCTCCACAAAATGATTATATCTGATCTGCCCAGCATCTCAGCCCTATGGGTATGAGACTGATGTTCCCCATTAAAAAAAAAATATCCTTTGAGTCATGTCATTTTTTTTTTTTTTTTTTTTTTTTTTACAGATGGGGAAACTTAGGCTCATAGAAAGTAAATGGGGCTGGGCGTGGTGGCTCACGCCTATAATCCTAAAACTCTGGGAGGCTGAGGTGGGCGGATCACTTGAGGTCAGGAGTTCGAAACCAGCCTAGCCATCATGGTGAAACCCCATCTCTACTAAAAATACAAAAATTAGCTGGGCATGGTGTCAGGCACCTGTAATCCCAGCTACTCGGGAGGCTGAGGCAGGAGAGTCGCTTGAACCTGGGAAGCAGAGGTTGCAGTGTTGCAGTGAGCCAAGATCGTGCCACTGCACTCCAGCCTGGGTGACAGAGTGAGACTCCATCTCAAAAAAAAAAAGAAAGAAAGAAAGAAAGAAAGTATATGGACAACTGTGGAGAGGTTGGAATGAGTTTGTTCCTTAGGGACAGAGGTCCTTCCCCTGAGTTTGTCCAGGGCAGCCGAGGGGCAGCCAGGCAGGGGGTCTCTGGTGGTCTTCTCAAATCCCTACACCTTCCACTATCTTGTATGTGAGAGGCTCTGACAAGCACATTGATCTGGGAAGATTCATGCCTGGGTGTCTATTCTCCCATTTTTATTGTTCCCCCTGAAGTGTTCACCTGTTACTTTTTTTATTGTCATTATAATACACATTTATTGTAAAATTTGGAGTGTACAGAAAAGTGCAAAGAAGGAGAAAGAAATCACTTCATCTCAGGATGAACCGCCACAGTTGTTTCAGTTTCCACTCACACCTGCAGAATAGGAGAGCTCTGGTTCTTCCGCATCCTCCCCAGGCCTTGGTAGTGTCAGCCTCCATCGTGACACCCATGGGGATGGGCTCTCGCTGTTCAATTTACGATTCCCCGATCCTCACGCTGTTGAGAATCTTTTCACATGCTCACAGCCATGTGGAGATCCACAGTAAGAAGCGCCAGGTCAAGCTTCTTGCTTATTTCCCTATTCATTGTCTGGTCTTTTCCTTATCGGTGTGTACAATGTGCTTATGAGCCCTTTGTTGGGTGTGTGTGTAAAAATATCTTCTCCCACTCAGGGCTTGTGCTTTCATTCTTTTTTTTCTTTTCTTTTCTTTTTTTTTTTTGAGGCAGGGTCTTGCTCTGTCGCCCAGACTGGAGTGCAGTGGTGTGATCTTGGCTCACTGCAGCCTCCGCCTCCCGGGCGAGCTTTCATTCTCCTAATGATGTCTTGATGAACAGGAAGTCTTTGTTTTACTGCATTCAATTTTATCAGTCCTTTCTTTTAAGATTGGCGGGTGTGGGTGTGTGCGTGCACGCACGTGCATACTGTTTAAGAAGTCTCTCTACCATCAGATTACGAAGACATTCTTTACTTTCTTCTAGAAGCTTTTTTGTTTTACCTTCCACCTTTTAAATTAGGACACAGTCTACCTGGAACAGACTTTTTTTTTTTATTTTTTTAGACACAGTCTTGCTCTGTCGCCTAGGCTGGATTTCAGTGGCGTGACCTTGGCTCACTGCAACCTCCGTCTCCCGGGTTCAAGCAATTCTCCTGCCTCAGCCTCCTGAGTAGCTGGAATTATAGGCATGTGCCACCACGCCTGGCTACTTTTTTTTTTTGTATTTTTTAGTAGAGACTGGGTTTCACCATGTTGGTCAGGCTGGAACTGATTTTTTAAGTTGTGAAGAAGGGACCAGGCTTCATTTTTCCCTCAGTTGGATACCCAGTTGTTCAACATCCTTTATTGACAAGACTGTCCTTTCCTCATGTGCTACTATTGCGGCTGTGCAGAAATCAGGTGACTGTAAATGTGCGGCTCTATTTCTGGACTTTTCTGTTCCACTGACCTGTGTGTCTGTCCCTGCAGTAATGTCACACCATCTTAATCACTTCGGCTTTATCATAAGCCTTGATATCCTGCAGAACAACTAATACCCCCTCTTCAAGTGCAGCCTGGATCTTCTCAGCCCCTTTCATGTCCCTCTGCCTTTTCACACAACACCTTTGGGATTCTAACTGGGATTGCACTGATGCTGTAGACCGTTTGTGTAGAATTGATAGCTTGACAGTATTGTCTTCCACGCCATGGACAAGATCTGTCCTTCCATCTCTCCATTCGCCTATTGTGTGTCTGTGATGTGTAATGTTTATATCATAAGCACTCATCAGTAGGAATTTGGCAGTGATTAGAAACATAGACTATTGACTCAAAAAACTGCCAGGGTTCAGCCGGGAGCAGTGACTCACATCTGTAATCCCAGCACTTTGGGAGGCCGAGTTGGGCAGATCACGAGGTCAGGAGATCGAGATCATCCTGGCCAACATGGTGAAACCCTGTCTCTACTAAAACTATAAAAATTAGCTAGGCATGGTGGTGGGCGCCTGTAGTCCCAGCTACTCAGGAGGCTGAAGCAGGAGAATCACTTGAACCCGGGAGGTGGAGGTTGCTGTGAGCTGAGATCGCGCCACTGCACTCCAGCCTGGTGACAGAGCAAGACTCCGTCTCAGAAAAAAAAAAAAAAAAAAAAAAACTGCTGGGGTTCATATCCCAGCTCTGCCAGTTGCTAATTCTGTAGCCCTACTGACTATGTCTTGGTTTCTTCCTCTCTAAAATGGGAATGATAACCAGAGTAACCTTATAGCATTCTTTTAAAGGATTAAATTGGTTCATGTATGTTAACCAGCAACAGCAATGCATGGCACACAGTAAATGGTAAACTCTGGAAACATAATTTATTTCTGAGTAGGTAATATGCTCATAGGATTTAAAAATATATATATATAATGAAAAAGATGTACAGTGAAGAAGTTTTCCCACCTGGTCCCTTCATGTCCCTGTTTATACCCCTTCCTGACACTAGCTTCCTGCATCTTCTTCCAGAGTTTCTTTATGCAAATACAAATAATTATTCTTTTTCTTTCCAACAAGGGAGTACAGTATACATACTGGTTTATATGTATGTAAGTGGTTAATATCTCCTTAACCATTTAGTGACTGGGTTGTTTCATATGGTACTAATATTTCCTACATTGCTTTTGTCCTTCAGCCACACACCCACCCTAGGAATCTTTCCATGTCAGTACACAGAAGGTATTCTCATGATTCTTCTTACAGTTGTATAGTATTCCATTCATTTCCCTGGTCCCTTATTGATGGACATTTAGGTTGTTTCCAGTCTTTTCTCCATTACAGACAATGCTCCCCTGAATCCAGTGAGCACTTTTGTCTGTGCGTCATTTTGCATACATGCAACTGTACATATAAGTTCCCATGATTGCTGGGTCAAGGGGCCTATGTGTTTATGTGTTTGCAATTGTGATAGAAGTTACTGAATTGCCCTCCATGAAGGCTGTACTAATTTATGCTTCCACCAGCTATAAGTGAGTGCCTTAGGGACTTTTTTTTTTTTTTTTTTTGGAGACAGAGTCTTGCTCTGTCGCCCAGGCTGAAGTGCAGTGGCACAATCTTGGCTCACTGCAGCCTCTGCCCCCCCGCCACCAGGTTCCAGCGATTCTCCTGCCTCAGCCTCCTGGGTAGCTGGGATTACAGGTGCACGCCACCACGCCTGGCTAATTTTTTTTTTTTTTTTTTTTTGAGACGGAGTCTTGCTCTGTCACCCAGGCTGGAGCACAGTGGTGCGACCTTGGCCCACTGCAGCCTCCGACTCCTGGGTTCAAGCGATTCCTCTGCCTCAGCCCCGCAAGTAGCTGGGACTACAGGCGCCCGCCTGGCTTTTTTGTATTTTTAGTAGAGACGGGGTTTCACCATGTTGGCCAGGATGGTCTCAATCTCTTGACCTTGTGATCCACCTGCCTCGGCCTCCCAAAGTGCTGGGATTACAGGTGTGAGCCACCACACCCGGCCACACCTGGCTAATTTTTGTATTTTTAGTAGAGACAGGGTTTTGCCAGGTTGGCCAGGCTGGTCTCAAACTCCTGACCTAGGTGATCTGCCTGCCTTGACCTCCCAAAGTGCTGGGATTACAGGCGTGAGCCACCATGCCTGGCCCTTAGGGACTATTTTTAATGGCTATATATTATTCCATTGTTTGTATGAGGCTGAACATCCCAAATTGCTTTCTTTATAGGTAAAAAATGGTTGGATGTTGCCAGTTTCATATGGTACTAATATTTCCTTAACCACTCCATTGTTGAACACTTTTTCTTGAACCCTTATTCTATGCCGGGCTTGGGCACACTGTGGTAGATGGGCCAGACACTGGAACACAAAGCTTGAGTTTGGGGGAGACCAGCATGTTACAGGCAGTATTGTGTGATTGTTTCTAGTTTTCCACAACTGCAAGTCACGTGGCAGTGAACATCTTTGTCTGTTAAGCTTCATTTGCATTTTAAAAGTATCTCTTTGAGATCTATTCTAGAAGGGAAATGGCCTACACTGTGCGGTCTTAGCCAGAACAAAAGCACAGAGTTCTCTAAATACACCTGCACACAGCCCAGCTCAATGCCACATATGAATGCTCTTAAGGGAAACTTTATTTTTCAAAGTTTCAAGTTGTTTTAATTGTTTTTTGAGTAGGCGATATAGTCACACGGTTCAAATTCCAAAGGTACAAAAGGGTTCATATCCCAGCTCTGCCACTTGCTAATTCTGTAGCCCTAGTGACTATGTCTCGGTTTCTTCTTTTCTCCATTACAGACAATGCTCCCCTGTACAGGGGAGGACCCCCTTCCCACCCTGTCCCCCAGCCTCCCAGGCCCCCTCCCAGGGGTCTGTCCTTGCAGAGATGGCCTCAGCTCATCCCAATATATGTGACAGGTGTGCTCAGGGCCTGCCCGTTGCCCTTGGTGACCTGGGTCTTTTGTCTTTGCTGCCTCCAGCTTCAGTCCCTCCAGCTTGGCCCCTAAATCCTGTCTTCTCCAGTAACTATCTCCATGTTCAGTGAAGTTTCTGGGGATCTTGGGGTGGGGGGGATGTCAGCTGCTCTTTCATATGACTGTTGTTGTAATTATTATTACGTTAAGCCCAGAGTGGGGTCTGGGCCCATAGTAAGTGCTGAATAAATACTTACTGGGCGAATAAATACTTACTGGGTGAATAAATGGTGGATACTAACATCACTGAATGCTTGCTGGACTCTGGGCACTATCCTGAACTCTTCATAGCAAACTCATCAAGTAGTCATGCTTATCTTTCCCATTTTAAATATAGGCAAATTGAGGCAAAGAGAGCCTGAGTCACTTGTGAAGCCACGGAGCTGGGATTCTAACCCAGGCTGCCTGGTTCTCAAGCCCATGCTTAAACCATGAGGCTGCATAGCTCTGGTTGATGACTGAAGGCCAAATTGCATGCAGTACCGGGGACAGGATTGGTACCGTCACCTGTAAGCTTGGGCCTGGTGGGAGTGGACAGACCTGCCCAGGACAGGTGGTGGGGTCAGCAGGACAGGCAGGCTGAGTCAGTTTAGACCTGGATGACCCAGATAGGCAAAGTGGCTAGGACCTTTGAACCAGAGAAGATTCCAGAGGGAGGGAGGGTGGAGGAACTCAGTCCAGGTTCCTAGGAGGCTGGGGGTGTACAGGGTTTGCAAGAGCAGAGCCCAAGGAGAAGGCAGAGCAGCTGGGACTAGAGGCCCAACAGAGCAAAGCCATGAGCCGTCAACCACAGTGGCTGAGCAGGGGCCTGGGGTGGGTCTGGCGTGGTGGGAGCCACCACCAGAAGGGCCTGGGGCTGAAGCTGGCTGCCTCTGCCAGCACCACCAGGCCTCCACACGTTGGGGTCAGTGTGGGCAGGTGGAGCCCAGTAGGGACAGCAGGGCACCTAGCTGGAGTCAGGAAGGCAAGACTGGTAGCTGGAGAGTGCTGGACACACACTAAGTGACAGAAGGCCTGCAGCGCACACAGATGTGGAAAGTTTGAAGGCCTTTGACCTGCCAGACCCCTTGATGTGGGCTGTGACGTGTGAGCTGAGGCAGTCTGGCCTGCTCTCAGCGCTTCCGAGGTCCGGAAGACCTGCCTAAACTGACTTCCCCTGCTAGAGGCTGTGGGCAGGGGCCCATAGAGCCTGTCCCCTGTTCCTGGGACTGACCCACTGAGGGTCGGGGGTCTTAGGCTGCACTCTATTCCCCACCTCCTAATGGAAGGTCTTTTGGTTTCCCAAGGGAGGAGAAACCCAGGGAACTTTCTCACAAGATTTTCCAGACACTTCTTGGAGCCACAAGCATCTGTGAGAACCTGCCAGGGCCCTGTACAGTTATTTAGCCCCTGGAAATAGGCTGGAGGCATTTGTTGAGTGTTTGTGCTTTGTGCATGTGTGAGAGATCCTAGTTCTGAAACTGCTACTTCTCTTCCATCCCCACGGGACCTCCATGGTCAGCCTGGAACTGTGTTTTTGTTTCTGTATGCACCAAAGCCTGGGCCAGAGGTGGAATTAGGAAGCAGCTGTGGCTCAGCTTCACACATGTCTAGGAAGAAGGATCTGGCAGATACAAAGCCATGGAGAAGCCAGCCTGGCCGCCTGCCTTCTCCCAGGCTGTTCACTGGGGCAGGGCCAGCCTGGCTTGGAAGAAAAGCCTTCAGGTGGCAGCTAGCCAAGGGTCGGTTGAGTCACAGAATTGCGGAATTCATAATGCTGGAAGGAACCTTAGTCCTTGGTCTGATCCATGCTCAGGAAATACCTAGCACAGCTGCTGCTGCTCTCCCAGGCAGAGCCCCTGGCAGACATCACTAGTAGATTCCTGCATTCTTTCAGTGGAGCCTTCAACATAACAGTCTAGGCAGCTGCTGTCAGTCAACTGGGGTTCACATGGGAAGTTCAACCTACTTGCCATCCCAGATCTGATCCAACCTACTATTTGTATTAAGAGGCTGCTGAACCTGGAGAAGGAAAGTGAGTTGCCCAAAGTCACGTAGTAAACAACAGAACCAGACAGTGTCATTTCCTTTATATCATATCCATTCTTGTAATGGTTACTTGCCATGTTACTACCCATCTCATAAACCCTCGTTATCTCCATTCATCTCCACAATGTGATTCCACCCTCCAGATCCAAATTAATTTCCCAAAAGCATTGTGGAGCTACAGAAAAACTGATGTTAGGTCATGTTAATACAAGTAGAGTATCTAGCTGTAGAGAGGTGATGGTCACACTTCTTTCTGTGCTGCTCAGGGCACACCTGGGTATTATTTCTATTTGGGACTCCACATTTCAGAAGTGCAAAGAAAGAAGGATACTCATTATACTCAGAAGGATAAAAGCAGTATGATGAGGAGGCTCAGAACCACTCCATATTTTATGGTCAATTGATTTTTGACAAGGCTGCCAAAACAATTCAATGGAGAAAGAATCGTCTTTCAAAAAATGGTGCTGGAACAATGTGGGATATCCACATGCAAAAGAATAAAGTCAGACCCCTACCTCATGCCATACATAAAAACTAACTCAAAATAGGACAAAGACCTAAATGTAAGAACTGAAATGATGGGCAAATTTTCATGATCTAAGACTAGGTAATGGTTTCTTAGGTATGACACCAAAACCACGAGCAACAAAAGAAAAACTAGACAAATTGGACTTCTTAGATTGTAACTTTTATGTTTCAAAGGACACCCTCAAGAAAGTGGAAATGCAGTCCATAGAATGGGAGAAAATATTTGCAAATCATATATCTGATAAGGGGCTTATATCCAGAATATATTAAAAATTTACAACTCAGTAATAGAAGACCCAATTCAAAAATAGGTAAAGGATCTGAATAAACATTTCTCTGGGGAAGATATACAAATGGCCAATAATGGGTCAGGCGTGGTGGCCCATGCCTGTAATCCCAACATTTTGGAAAGCTGAGGCAGGAGGATTGCTTGAGTCGAGGAGTTTGAGACCAGCCTGGGCAACATAGACCCTGTCTGTACAAAAAATAAAAAATTAGCCAGGTGTGGTGGCACATGCCTGTGATCCCAGCTACTTGGGAGGCTAAGGTGGGAGGATCACTTGAGCCTGGGAGGTTGAGGCTGTAGTGAGCCATGATCACACCACTGCATTCCAGCCTAGTTGACAGAGTGAGACCCTGTCTCAAAAAAAAAAAGGCTGAAAATGAACAGATGCTCAATATCAATAGCCACCGTAGAACTGCAAATCAAAACCGCAATGAGAAACTACTTCACAACCAATAGGGTGGCTGTAATCAAAAAGACAGACAATATAACAAGTGTTGGAAAGGTGCTGGAGAAATTAGAACCCTCATATGCTGCTGGTGGGAATGTAAAATGGTGTAGCCACTTTGGAACACAGTCTGGTAGCTCCTCAAAATACTAAACACAGAATTACCATATAATCCAGCAATTCCACACCTAGATATACACCCAAGAGAACTGAAAACATAGGTTCCATCCAAAAACTTGCACATGAATATTAGCAGCATTATTTGTAATATCCCCAAATTGGAAACTACTCAAATGTTAGCTGATGAATGGACAAGTCAAATGTGGCATCTCCATACAATGGGATATTGCTTGGCAATAAAAAGAAATGAAACATTGATATGGAAGTACCGATAAATTCCACTAGCTGCTACTACATGGATGAACCTTGAAAACATGATGCCAAGTGAAAGCCAGACACAAGGGACCACATAGTGTATGCCTCTGTTTGTAGGAAATGTCCAGAATAGGCAAATCTATAAAGACAGAAAGATTAGTGGTTGCCTCGGGCTAGAGGGAAGGGGGCAGGGCTGGGGAGGAGTGACTGCTCATGAGTAAGGGGTTTCTTTGTGGGGTGATGAATATGTACTAAAATTGATTGTGGTGGTGGTTGCCCAGCTCTGTGACTATGTTAAAAACCACTGAATTGGATTATTTAAATGCTGTTAAAAAACGAACCACCCTATCTGGAAATTCTTGGAGACACCCAGCTCAGCGTCAACCACAGCTGACAAACCTTCCCTCTGGGTTGCTGTGTGGAAGCCTGGGGCTGTTCCAGCTGGAAAACAGAAGACTCTAGGGTGGTAGATGCACAAGCCATCTTCACATAGTTTAGAGGCTTTATGGGGGGGTGGGGGGAGTAGTCCTCATGGCCCTATAAAATGTAGAAAAAGCAACAAGAGGAAACACTTCAGGGGAACAGATTTCATCTCAATAGAAATTGAGAATTGCTTCTCAGAATGGGTTGCCTGGTGAGGTAGCTAGCTCATGTGATTAAAGGTCTTCAAACAGATACAACTGCTGCTTGCTAGGGATGGTAGAGAGGGAACTGAAGTGTTAGGGTTAGGCTCTCAAAAGCCTATTGTTAACTATCCAGAAATTTTGCTAGCCAGGTGCAAACCTTTAGAGAGCTTGACCTCAGCAATGGTGGGAGCATTTACACCCCACACCCTGGAAACTGGCAATTGCTACACATCAAGGCTTTTGCTTTTTTTTTTTTTTTTCAAATCTTGGCTCACTGCAACCTCCGCTTCCGGGGTTCAAGAGATTTTTCTCCCTCAGCCTCTCAAGTAGCTGGGATTACAGGTGCCCGCCACCACACCCGGCTAATTTTTTAATTTTTAGTAGAGACGGGATTTCACTATGTTGGCCAGGCTGGAAGGCTTTTGCTCTTCATTTACTTATTCATTGTCCTAGACGGGTGTTTTATTGGCACACCTCTGATCCAAACCAGATACTCCAACAGGTATCTCTGCATGCTTACCTGCCTCCTAACAGTCTCAGATCCACCTCCCTGCCCAGTGGGAATTCCTTCTCCACTCTGTCCCATGTCTAATTCAGCCCTAGCTTCCTCCATGAACTGTTCGTGAAGCCTCCCCACCTCCCCATCTCATTTGGTAGTTACCATTTGCTAAAAGTCAGCTGTGGGCTGGGTTCTTTAGTTACACTGTCCCATTCAATCCTCATGCAGTCCTTGAGCTGAGTGGCAGAGTCTCCCTGCTTTACACAAGAGGACTCTGAGGCTCAAAGAGGTAGAGGAGCTCAGGAGGATCACAGGCCCTATCTAGCCTGAAGCCTGTACCTGTTCATCACACTATGGAATGAGGAGTGGGGAGTTCTCCCAGCCCCAAATGCCTGCAGGCCACACCGCACTCTTCCCGCCTACATCTACACCTGGAACCAGGAAATTCAGAGTTAGATGTCCTCTGGCATCAGCTGTTCTTTGTCTCCAATGACCTTCTCTGGCTTCTGCTCTGGTGGCTTGTGACAGCTGTGGGGGGGGTGGGGGCGGGGGTCCCAAAAAGTCCCCTGGGGCTGATTCTTTGGATGGCCAGTTGAATCTATTCCCGGGGCTAGACTCGTCTTGATGACCTTCTAACATGGGACTCTCGGGCTTCTGAACTGACTTTAAAATGCCAAGAAAAAACAGCTGGAGTGGTCATAGGGACAGGGCACTGGCAGAAGGAACAGGCCTGGGTGCCTGGGCTCTGCTCCACTCCACATTTCCTCGACTTGTGGCATGCTCTGGGACCCGGGAGTATGTGTGTTTATACATGAGAGCTTTTTTTTTTAAATTAAATATCAAGTTTAGAGAAGTCTAGAGAACAACATTGCAATGCCCTATGCACCCATAATTCAGCTTTGTTAATTCCTATTACTTTGCCATGTTTGCTTCAGATCTTTTTGTTTGGTTTAATAAATAAATCATTGCAGAACTGGTTGAAACCTCCTTCGCACCCCTCCCTGATCCTATTTTTCTCCTCAGTTCAAGGGCAGCCATCTTCCTGAGTTTGGTGTGTGCATGTATCCACAAACAGGATATAGAACTGTGGTGCGTGTTTTTTTATACTTTACATAAATGTTTTCATTCCTTCCGTAATTTGCTTACTTCACTCATTAGGGTTGATTTTTTTGTTTGTTTGATTGCTTTTTAAAACGTTTTCTTTTAACTTTCTGGTTTTTTTTTTTTTTTTTTTTTGAGACGGAGTCTTGCTCTGTCCCCCAGGCTGGAGTGCAGTGGCACAGTCTCCACTCAGTGCAAGCTCTGCCTCCCGGGTTCACGCCATTCTCCTGCCTCAGCCTCCCAAGTAGGTGGGACTACAGGCACCTGCCACCACGCCTGGCTAATTTTTTTGTATTTTTAATAGAGACGGGGTTTCACCGTGTGAGCCAGGATGGTCTTGATCTCCTGACCTCGTGATCCACCCGCCTCGGCCTCCCAAAGTGCTGGGATTACAGGCAGGAGCCACCGCGCCTGGCCTAACTTTCTGTTTTGACATGATTTCAGACTGGCAGAAGAGTTACAGGAATAGTACAGTGAATTCTTGTTGGTACACTCCTTTCGCCAGATTCATCAATTATTAACATTTTGTCACATTTGCTTGTTTGCACTCTTTCTCCCTCTCTATCTTTTTTCTTTTTTCTTTGTCTTTTTTTTTTTTTGAGATGGGGTCTCACTCTGTCACTGAGGCTGGAGTGCAGTGGTGCGATCAGTGCTCACTGCAGCCTCAATCTCCCCGGGCTCAGGTGATCCTCCCACCTCAGCCTCCTGAGTAGCTGGGACTACAGGCATGCAGCACCACACCTAGCTTCTAATTTTTTCTAAATGATTTGAGAGTAAGTTGCAGACATTTTATCTCTTTACCCCACATACTTCAGTGGGTATTTCTCAAGGACAAGGATCAAAATCAGGAAATTAACATTCATGCAATAAACAGAATTTTGAGATTTAACCATCTGTGTAGCATTGATTCTGGCCCTTTTCTCTTCTTTTCTTTGTTTTTTTTGAGACGTAGTCTTGCTTTGTCCCCCAGGCCGGAGTGCAGTGGCATGATCTCGGCTCACTGCAACCTCTGCTTCCCAGGTTTAAGCGATTCTCCTGCCTCAGCCTCCCTAGTAGCTGGGATTACAGGCACCTGCCACCACATCTGGCTAATTTTTGTATTTTTAGTAGAGACAGGGTTTCACCATGTTGGCCAGGCTGGTCTTGAACTCGTGACCTCAAATGATCCACCTACCTCGGCTTCCCAAAGTGCTGGGATTACAGGCTTGAGCCACTGTGCCTGGCCCCTGGGCCTTTTCTTTTATTGATAAATAATAGGTGTACATATTTTGGGGGTGCATATGATCTTCTGACACATTCATGTAATGTATCAGAATCAAATCGGGGGATTGGGATATCCATCACCTTAAATATTTATCTTTTTGCTGGGAACATTCGAACTATTCTCTACTTGCTGTTTTGAAGTATATAATAGATTAATGTTTACTATAGCCACTCCACTGATTTACTGCATTTCCTGCCTTTTAACAGCTGTGTCATTGTCCAGGGTGGACTGAGTCACAGCTTTATTTATCCATTCTCCTGTGGCGCCATTGGCTTTCCCCATTTTCTCCATGTAGTAAATGCTGCAGCAGCAGTGGCCATCTGTAAACGTGTAAACGCGGGTGTTCAGGGAATGGGGCTGCTGGAATCTGGGCTCCAGAATTTCTTCTCTTTTAAATTTTGATAGATTGTTATGATAGTGGGCGTAACTGTTTTCATTCTCTGGGGAGCTTTGCCCCCCGCCCCCAGCCTCAGACCATTCCTCCTGCTGTAACAAGTGAGAAGCAGTTGGGTTGAGTAGGGCCTGTTTGGGGGAATGAGATGTCCCTGGTGGACTAGGTTGGCCAGTGTCCCCAAAGCAACAGGTGTCCCTGGGAGAGATAGGGCATGACCACATGTGTGGTTGCTACATCCAGAAAAATGTGACCTACTAAAAGTGTTAACATGGGCCAGGTATTACCGGCTCCATTGTACAAATAAGAAACTGTTTATTTAAAATTATTATTATTTTATTATTATTTTATTTTATTATTATTAATATAATTATTATTTTATTTTATTTTATTATTATTTTATTTTATTATTTTATTATTATTGAGACAGGGTCTTGCTCTGTCACCCAGGCTGGAGTGCAGTGGTGTGAACACAGCTCACTGCAGCCTTAACCTCCTAGGCTCAAGCGATCCTCCTGCCTCAGCCTTCTGAGTAGCTGGGACCATAGGTGCACACCACTGTGCCCAGCTGATTCTTTTAATTTTTTGTAGAGATAGTGTCTCACCACGTTGCCCAAGCTGGTCTCAAACTCCCCAACTCAAGCAGTCCTCCCACCTTAGCCTCCCAAAGTGCTGAGATTGCAGGCGTGAATCACTGTGCCTGGCCTATTTAAGATGATTGTTTTCTTTTTTGAGACAGAGTCTCGCTGTGTCACCCAGGCTGGAGTGCAGTGGCACCATCTCAGCTCACTGCAACCTCTGCGTCCCTGGTTCAAGCGTTTCTCCTGCCTCAGCCTTCCAAGTAGCTGGGATTACAGGCATGTGCAGCCATACCCAGCTAATTTTTTTATTTTTAGTAGAGACGGGGTTTCACCATGTTGGCCAGGCTGGTCTCAAACTCCTGACCTCAGGTGATCTGCCCGCCTTGGCCTACCAAAGTGCTGGGATTACAGGCATGAGTCACTGTACCTGGCCTATTTAAGATGATTTTAAATCATGTTAGCAATGCATAATTATTATAAAAATTTGAAACAAACCCCCTTAACGTCTCTGAAATAACTCTAATGACATCTTACATAGCCTTCTGGAAATTATTTCTATGTATATTTCTATGTCACTGTGTGTGTTTGTGTGTATTCCCAAGTGAAATAATGAACATTATTGAATACACTTTCTTTGCCAGGATACGTAAACATGAAATTTTTTTTTTAAACTTTCAAGAGCTGGAAGAGTAGAGTGGTTAGAAGCGTAGATTCTGGAGTCAGATTGCCAGGGTTTGAATCCCAGTTCTGCCACTTATTGATGTGTGACCTTTGGTGAATTATTTAACCTCTCTGTGTCTCTGTGTCTTCACCTTTACATGAGACCACTAGGGGTAGGGTAGGTATATTCGGTTCCTAGGGCTGCAGTAGCAAGTTACCACTAACTTTGCAGCTTAAAGCAGCAGAAATTTATTTTCTTGTGGTTCTCAAGGCCAGATATCCAAAACCAGCGTTTCAGCTGGGCAGGTTCCATCTGGAGGCTCTAAGGGAGGATCCGTCCCATGCCTCTCCCTGAGCTCCTGGTAGTGGCTGTCTACCTCTGGCACTCCTTGGCTTGGGGCATCATAACTCCAGTCTCTACCTCTGCCTTCACACGGACCTCATCTGTGTCTCTCTGTGCCTTTCCTTCTTATAGGGACACCTCTCATTGGAGTTAGGGCCCACTCTAAACTTAGGATGATCTCATCTCAGTAGCCCTAAATTATATCTGCAAAGAAAAAGATCCTTTTTCCAAATAAGGTCACATGTACAAGTACTGGGGTTAGGATTTGGACATATCTTCTCGGGGGACACAATTCAACCTCTGAGGTTGAATCAGGCAGGTGTGAGGATGACTGAATTAACAGGATTTGGGGGCCCACAGTGGGCACCGTATGGTGTGGACTATGAATACATGAAACAGGCAAGTTGCTGCCCTGGCTGGCATCACCAGGGCTCCCTCCCTCCCACGCCGGCCCCTGCACTCCCTCTGTGTACTCGTGGTGCTTTGTCTGGAGGGACTGTGCCATCCTGTAACATTTATCACCAGAGCCACGCTGGCTTCTACTGGCCCAAAAGCCCTCTAAGGCCAGGGACCAGGCCTCTCCATTCCTGTAGACCCCCTTTGTCTTGTTGAAGCTGGGAGGCCACGCTGCCTTGGGTCAGGTTGGTAGGTGGGGTAGTGACGGCCTTTTCCGGTTCTCCCTTTCCGTCACACACTCCCACCTCCCGCCCCCTGGCGTGTTCTGGCCAAGTCTATACAGGAAAGCCTCGGTTCCCACCGTGAGGCTGCATTGGAACTCTCTGAGCTGCTTCCTGGGGCTGACATAGGCAGCCCAAAGCCAGAACCCTGTTTAGCTGGGAAACTTCTGCGCCTTCCCCCTACCCCTAATAGGCAGCATCTAGCCAGGGCCGCACACCCCAAGCTGCCATGCTCACCGCTCTGTCCCCACACTTGGTCAGCCCCTTGGGCTAGCTATCCACCCTGGAGTGGAGCTTCCCTCTTCTACTCCCCAGGCTGAATAGGCCTGAATGTAGACAACAGGCACCATGCCCAGGAGCTGGGCACACTCAAGGCCAATTCCCGCCCTCCTTTAGGGAACTGGTGAGAAAATCCCCATAGAAGCTGAGAGGTTGAGTCCTGCAGCCCAGGGGCTGGGTTTTCCTGAGTGTCTGCTGGCACTGCGTCTGGCAGGGCGTTCTGGGTGGGTGTCTGGCGGCAGCCATAGGATCAGAAGCCTGTGGGCCTGCTGCTCTGAGCTCATTGCTCTATTCCCCATGAGTGGGAGAACAACACGTTGTGGAGCAATTTCTCTTTCTGTTGGAGCTGCTCCAAAGCTTCCAAGGCTCTAACAACACCTTTCATTATCCAAGGTCCCCGGTTCTGCCTTTGCAGGGTCCTTAGCGGAGTGGGAGTTCAGCTGGTGAGAGGGAGGGCGTGGGTGTCAGAGTGGCCGGCTCTGCCAACAGATGGCTGATCTGATGCTGGGTGGGCTTAGCGACGGCTCCTGGCAGTTGGAGCTGCTGTGGCCAGGCCAGTTGATAAGCGTCATCACAGCTGTAAAACAAAGCCTGCATGTCACCCACTCTGGGCACTTCCATCTTTGCCATCTTGCCACAAGTCACTTCAATCAAATGTGCCTAGTCCCAAAATCAAGGTTTTAAAGTGAGAGAACTGTAGCAGGAAGAGGAAGAGAAGCGTTATAACTCGGGGGTTGGAGGGTTGGAAAAACTGTAACATTTACTGAATAGTGTGTCAGGCACTGTGCTAAGTAGTTGACAACTCATGAAATTTTCCCAGTAACCCTCTTAAATAAAGACAATTACGTTGTTTTTACTTATTTTTATTTTTGTTTAGTTTTATTTATTTATTCATTCATTTTGAGACAGGGTCTTGTTCTGTTACCCAGGCTGGAATGCAATGAGGCGATCTCAGCTCACTGCAGCCTCCACTTCCAGGCTCAAGCAATCCTCCTACCTTAGCCTCCTGAGTATCTGGGACTACATGGGGCATACGCCATCATGCCTGGCTAATTTTTCAAAAGTTTTTTGTAGAGATGTGGTCTCACTATATTTCCCAGGCTGGTCTCAAACTCCTGGGCTCAAACAACCTTCCTGCCTTAGCCTTAATCCCAAAATGTTTGGATTACAGGCGTGAGCCACAGCGCCCAGCTTATTATGTTTTCACAGGTGATTAAACTGAAGCCCAGAGAGGTAAAGTATTAATAACTGGCCAGAGGTCATACAGCCTGCATTCAAACCCAAGACTTCTAATACAGCAGGCAGGCTTCATCTGAAGGGGCCTTAAGGGATGGGGAGAACTGTTTTGCCAGTAGTTCACTATTAAAAATTTAAAAGATACAGAAGACTTGAAAGAACTTTGCAGTAAACACCCATACACCCACAAGTAACCCTCAATGTTTTTCTCTGTTTTGTTACATATCTTTACATATCCATGAATGCACCTTACTTTTTAATGTATTTCATAGGAATTTGCAGACCACCCCCTGAATGTTATCATGACTAGAGTTAACTAGAGTTCAGTGTTTAGTTAGGATTATCTTTTATAGTTTTGGTATAAAATTTGCATGTGGTAAAAGTGAATGCACACATCTAAGTGTCCTGTTTGAACTTCATATAAATGGATTCATGCCATATGTACTTTTTTGCATTTGGCTTCCTTGACTCAGCATAATGCTTCTGAGATTCATTCACGTGGTTGTGTGTGTGGTTAATTCCTTTTTATTGCTGACTACTGGCCCGTTGTGTGGACATGCCACAGTTTGTTTATCCATTCTGCCGCTGATGGACACTGGAACCAGGTGGTATTGAGCTGTTAGGAGGAGAGCTGCTTTGTCATTCATGTGCAAGTCTTTCTGGACGTATACTGTCATTTCCCTCGGGTATATACCTAGGAGTGGAATCGCTGGGCCATAGGGTAGGTATATGTTTAGGTTTATTAAAAAGTGCCATATCTTTGTCTAAAGTGCTCGTTCCAATGTTCGTTCTCCCCAAGAGTACGCTGGCATTCTGATTACTTCCCATTCTCACCACTATGTGATGTTGTCAGTCATTTTAATTTTAGCCATTCTAGTGGTTGTGCCGTGGTATCGCATTGTGGTTTTAATTTGCATTTCCCTAATGACTAATGACTTTGAGCATTTTTTCACCTGCTTGTTGTCCATTTGTATATCTTCTTCTTTGAAGTATCTGTTCAAATCTCTTGCCCATTTTAAAAATTGATTTGCTTGGTCTCTGTTGGATATATGTTTTGCAGATATTTTTCCCCCAGCCTGATGGGCAGAAGTTTTAAATTGTGATGCAATCTAACTTTATCTATTTTTTCTTTTATGATCATTGCTTTCTGTGTCTGGTCTAATGCTTTTGCCTACCAGTTGGAAATAATCTTGGGAGGAAGAAATAGACCCTGAAGGAGGTGCAGGTGGACAGAGCAGCATGAGCGTGGGCTCCGGGTGGAGAAGTGCATGTTCTGTTGGGTGATGGAGTGGAGCCCTTTGTAGGGGGTGTCTGGGGTTGAGGGGCAGAGGCCCAGAAAGGGAATGCCTTAAACATGAAGGGACTGGACCGGATTCTTTAGGCAGTGGAATCCATTGCAAGTTTTAGAGCAGGAAGGGATGTGATCACAAGACAGTGAGATGTACAGTCCTCGTGATGTTGGAGCCTGGGGCAGAGTTTCCACTCAGTCAGTCACCCTGAGAGCAGCAGCCTCGTGCTTCAGGATGCAGGTGGGGCTGCCGGGCTGGGAAGCAGGTTTATCTCTGTGGATTCCTGCAGACCCTCCTGGGCCCTGAGACCACCCAGGTCCCCCCAGATCTTCATGGGCCCATTTATTCTTGCCAAGGAAGCCTGAGCGCTGGGCTAGGCATGTAGCTAGCTGGAAGCCCAGCCCTGGGGAGTGCTTGTACATGTGGATTTAGGGCCAATGCTCCCTGTGGCTCCAGATGCTCATGGGGCCCTCCCCCTACCCCCTCTGCTCTCACCTCCTGCCACTCTCACCCTTCTCTCATTGTCCCTCCTTGCACTTGCTCCAGGAGCAGGAATTGCAGGCTTGGGAGTTTGCTCTTCCTTCTGCCTGGACATCTCTTCCCCAGATACCTGCAGCCAGGCACTTATTCCACAGTCACCTTTTCCGGGTGTCTTCCCTGGCCACCCAGTTTGGAACTGTCACCCATCCATGGGACCCTTTCCTCTTCCTCTTTGGCGGTATTACCATCTAACATCCTCTAGTCACCTATTTGCCTTGTTTATTGCCCGCCTCTTCCCCTAGAATGTAAATACCATGAAGGTTTTGGGTTTTTTTTTAACTGTTTTGTTCACTGCTCTAACCTGTGCCTGGAACAGCATTTGACATTGGCAGGTCCACAGAAACTAAGCACGGCCCGAGTGAATGAGAGGCCCACTTCCTCCTTACTCCCAGAACCTCTCTGTTTGATCGCAGCTTTGGTTCTGCAGGTAAAAAAAAAAAAAAAAAAAAAAAAAAAAAAAAAATTGGGGATGAGCCGAGGTCACACTTAGGGCCACCCAGCAAATGGAGAAGCTTCCTTCTCCCAGTCCCCATTGCACAGATGAGGAAACAGACCTTGACAGGGAAAG
Organism: Pan troglodytes; assembly: GCF_028858775.2. Lineage (NCBI taxonomy): Eukaryota > Metazoa > Chordata > Mammalia > Primates > Hominidae > Pan > Pan troglodytes. The sequence goes on from NC_072413.2 coordinate 90,558,976, forward strand.
GACTTGGCCAAGTGCTAAGCCATAGTTCATGGCAAAGAAGAAATGAAGCCGATTGCCCTCAATCCCTGCTATTGAAAGTCCTAACTGGCCTGGGGGAGGCTGGGGCCCAAGCAGGGATGTTTAAGGATGATTATAGCGTCTTTTGGTGCCAGAACATATGTTTGTGTTTCCAAGTGGGGTTAGAGGAGCCTGCAGCCCAGGGGTTTCTTTTCTTTTCTGGGAAATTCAGACCTCCATCATTTTAACTTTTCCCAGACGAGATGCTGGGACCACACTCAGGGCCTGGGAAGTGGTTACATCAGTATCAGCCAGGCCGCCCTGGCCTTGAGCTCCAAATGAGACTGTTCGGCTTCAATTCCACAGCCTGTGGACTTCCACAGAGCCATCCTACCCCACCCCCACCAGCCCCAGGATTCCTGCCATTCCCCGGGACACTCATATTTTCCTGGTGACCTGGCTCCTTCTTCTAGGTAGGCTGAAGGCTGTGGACCGAAAGGGGAAATCCACAGGCAGCCGGGAGCACACACAACATTCGTGAGAGTCAGGGCCCCCCGGAGGATGTGGGAGGGAATTTTCTCCCCGGCTACAGACTTCACACTGACCTTCACACACCCCTCCTCATGACAGGCAGTCCCAGTCAGTTCTCTCGAAAACCACTGCTCAAAATTCACAACACTGCTGCCCCTGTTTAATACAGCGCTGCCTGACCCCTCCACCACCCTGAGAACCCCCAGGACCCCTACAGCCCTGCCTTCAGGGGTAGTTCCACTTTCCTGTGCCCTTTTACAGGGCTTACCCTGGCCTCATCCCCTGCCTCCCCCAAGGGGCTCCTTACAGCACACGCCCTGGACGCTTCTGGAAACAATGCCAACCTTGATCCCCGGTACCCCTGGGCAACATCACAGAGACACAGGGCAAGATGGAAGGCACCATCCACAGCTTCATGGCTTTCTGGGTACCCTTGTCTGTCTGATTAAGGTTTTCACCCCTGCAGGTACCTTGAGAGACTTGGTGCCTTAGGTAGAATGCACACAGACCTTCTGGCCCACCCAACTCAGGATGCGAGGCTCTGAGATGTTGTTCCTCCTTTTCTGGAATCAAAACCAGCCTGTGTGTGTTGGGATGGGGAAGGCAAATATGAGGGTCTTGGGGAGGGTCTGGGATCTCTTAAACCGGACAGAACTGTGAACAGTAGGCAGTGCCCATTTCCCAGCGAAGCCCTCAGTTTGACTTTGCTGTTTGTTGGGTCTGTGATCCTCCTTCCCCCACCGTGCTGTGTTGACACATCCTCATTCTGGGGGCTCAGGCACTGTTGACTGGGAAGGGGTAAGAAGGAACTTTCTAGAACTGTCCTATATCAGCACCATCCAATGGAAATCTAATGCAAGCCACATATGTCATTTTATATATTCTAGCAGCCATATTACAACCGGCAAAGTAATTTTAATAATATTTTATTTAACCTGACACATTTAAAATATTATCTTGCTGGGCACGATGGTTCACACCTGTAATCCCAGTACTTTGGGAGGCCGAGGTGGGTGGGTCACTTGAGGTCAGGAGTTTGAGACCAGTCTGGCCAACATGGTGAACTGTCTCTACTAAAAAAATACAAAAATTAGCTGGGCATGGTGGTGCACGCCTGTAATCCCAGCTACTCGGGAGGCTGAAGCAGGAGAATTGCTTGAACCCAGGAGGCGGAGGCTGCAGTAAGCTGAGATCACGCCACTGCATTCCAGCCCGGGCGACAGAGCAAGAATCTGTCTCAAAAAAAAATTATACTAACTTGTAAACAATAAAAATATTAATAAGCTATTTTATATTCTTTTTATCACAGTAAGTTTGAAATCCTGTGTATATTTTGTGCTTACAGCACTTGTCAGTTCAGACAAGCCACTTCTGGCTAGTGGCTACGGCAGCACAGATCTCTCTATCTTGATTTGGGTGGTAGTTACACAGGTGTAGACATATGTAAAAATGTGGCTAGCTGTACACTCAAGATGTGTGCATTTCACTGTGTGTGTTACTCTTTAAAAGTTTTTAAAAAGCCTCTTCAAGGCTCTGCTCAAATGCCACTCGTTTTCCTGAACCCATCCCGGGTTGCAGTGAGCTGCTTCTGTTGAACTGTGCTTCTGTTACATTTATACTTGTACCATAGCTGTGTCTCGCCATTTCCTCACAGACTCAAGTCTTGGGTCTCACAGACCCAAGAAACAGTGAGATCAAACTGAGGGGTCCACTGGGAAATGGGCACTGCCTACTGTTGACAGTTCTGTCCGGTTTAAGAGATCCCAGACCCTCCCCAAGACCCTCACATTTGCCTACCCCATCCCAACACACACAGGCTGGTTTTGATTCCAGAAAAGGAGGAACAACATCTCGGAGCCTCACATCCTGGGTCGGGTGGGCTGACGTGTGTTTCCTACAAGCACCCTAAGATGAAGACCATGGTTTGTTGATTTTTTTTAATTCCCCAAAGGGCCACTGACTACCTCATGCTGAATAAGTAAGCATGGCTGAATGGAATCCCCAGTTGTTATAAACCTTCTCTGGGCTGGCTGCAGGATAGCTGATCATTGAATTCTGTTTTTCAGTCCGGTTCCAGTTGTTGGCAAAGGAGAGGAAGAGGAAGAGGAAGATGGCATGCGGCTTTGTCTGCCAGCCAACCCGAAGAACTGCCTTCCTCGCCGCCGGGGCATCAGCATCCTGGAGAAGCTCATCAAAACATGCCCGGTGTGGCTGCAGCTGAGTCTGGGCCAGGCAGAGGTGGCCAGGATCCTGCACCGGGTGGTGGCCGGGGTGAGTGGGGGCATCTCCCACTTGGTAGGCACACTCACCTGTGAGGAACTCAGGCGTGCTCCACACCTGCCCTGGCTCCCACAGGGAAGCAGCTACCATGCAGATGACTGCATGTTTATTTCCCTTTCCTACATTTGTCAGCTTTTTGACCACAATTTTTTCCCAGAACACAGGCATGGGGGGCTGGTGAGGGGCCTGGTTTCTTCTTTGGGGAGCAGGTGTTTGTGACTGGAGAGCAGGGAGTGGGTGGCTTGCAGGCTCTCGGGGCATTTGGGCACCTGAGAGGCAGGACTGATGCAGTCAGGAGGACCATGCTGGCCTGCTCTGACTTTGAGAGCTCAGCCAGGCATCCAGGGTCCAGAGAGTGTCAATCAGAGCCAGGGTAAAAAAAAATGGCTTTATGCTCCCTGTTTTACATATGCAAATAAGGGGCTGTGTGATGCAGTCAAAAGATGTTTCGGAGGTCAGACTCTGTGAGCTGGGCACACGGCTTAAATTTTCTAAGCCTCACTTTTGTTGCTTTGAAATAGGGGCATTCACACCACCCCCAAGGCTCTTATTCCTATTGCATGGGAAGATAGATGATGGATGGATGAATGGACAGATGGATGGACAGACAGACAGATGGATAGATAGATGGATGGACGTATGGACATACAGACAGATAGATAGACAACAGATAAGTGGGTGATAGATGATGAAATATGAGTCAGAGCTCATCATATGTTCCTTTCACCTCCCACACACATTTTCTCCTATACGCTGCTTCCTTTTGAAAACAACTTGAATTTGTTTAATTACCAAAGTGATACACATATGTGTTCATTACTTAACAAAAACCCAAGCTGGACAGACATGTAAAAAGGAAAGATCTTTTCCACCTACTGTAACCAAACTCACTCCCCAGAAGTGTTTTCTTTTTTTAATTGAGATGAAATTCACATAATATAAAATTAGCCATTTAAAAGTATACAGTTCAGTGGCATTTAGTACAGACACAATGTGGTACAACCACCACCTCTATCTATCTAGTTCCAAAACATCTCATCATTCAAAACAAAGCCCTACACTCCCTCCCCCTTCTCCCCTCCTGCAGCCCCGTAACCACCAATCTGCCTCCGAAGTCACGTTGCATGCGGTACGTCTGTCTGCACATTTTCCATGCATTTGCATATTCATGCATATTCACGTAGAGGCAAGCATTCCCTGAGTACTTGCTTTGCTCCAGGCAGTCTTGCAAGTTCTTCATGTGAATCTGCCCATTTAACCTCACAGCAGCCCTAGGAGGTAGGTGTTGCCACCTTGCCCATTGTATAGATGAGGTAACTGTGATGCAAAGGCATTGAGTGCCCTCCCCCAGGGGACACAGTGAGTAAATCGCAGAGTGGGAATCTGGAGCCAGGCAGTCTGGGTGCCCTGTGCTATGTTGAGCACACACGTTTTATTTGGCTTAGCTGGACTTTTGTCCCCCAGCCACTGTGCACTTTTGATGGTCTCTCCCCTGCTGTGGTTGCAGGGCTTGTCTACCTCCCAGGAAGAGTCCAGACGTATAAGTACAGGGCTCAGATGGCGAATGGACTCGTTCACCTCGGACGAGGTAAAATGCATCAAGTTGCCAGTTGTACCTGAAAATCAGAATTACTAGAACTTATGGGGCCTTCTGCAAAGTCCTGACCTCCTCTTGCTACAGAGGCCCCTGTCACAGGGAGTGGGCACTGTGGTGGCCTGGAAGCACAGCAGTGTCCTGCCAAGACCAGGGGGACCGCTGGCCTGGCAAGGCCTGGGTAGAAAATAAAACCAGGGTCTCCTGCCAGTGGGTGTTCAGCCAGCACCCTCTGTGGTCCCCAGTTCCCCTGGTAGGTTCTCAGGAATGAGCTTCCCACCCTTGCTGGGAGGATGCAGCTCAAAACCAGCCCAAGGGGAAAATTTTTGATGCCAGGGGATGGCCATGTTCTGGATTTTTCTTGGTCATCAAGAAGGACATGTGCAGGGCAGGTGTGTGGATGGGAATTACCAGACAGTGGGGGATGGTCCCAGGAGAAGGTGCTGGCTCTCCAGAGCAAGCTGGGTGGGACATAGTCATGACTGCTCTGTCAAAAGATTCAGTTCTCTCTTCAGAAAATTGGCCTGGGCGTGGTGGCTCATGCCTATAATCCCAGCACTTTGGGAGGCCACGGCAGGGAGATTCCTTGAGCCCAGGAGTTCAAGACCAGCCTGGGCAACATGGCGAGACCCCGTCTCTACAAAAAATACAAAACTTAGCCAGGCACGGTGGCGTGCACCTGTAATCCCAGCTACTCGGGAGGCTGAGGTGGGAGAATCACTTGAACCGGGGAGGTGGAAGTTGCAGTGAGCCTAGATCACGCCACTGCACTCCAGCTCAGGTGATGGAGTGAGACTCTGTTAAAAAAAAGAAAAAAAAAAGAGATTAAAAAGTTTAAAATAAGCACAACTAAAAATAACTGTAGTGGTTCCTTTTGGAGAATGCTTAGTAATTCCAGGCTCTGTGCTTTGCAGATATCATCTTGCAATCATCCTGTGAGGTCAACTCTGCCATTATACCCATTTCACAGATAATGAAACCGAGGCTAAGAGGAGTGCTTTAGTTTGGGTTTCCCCAGAAGCAGACCCTGAGACAAGGATTTGAGTGCAAGTGGATTATTTGGGTAGTAACCCCAGGAAGCACCAGTAGGGGAACCAAGCCAGGGGAAGGTACATTGTCACGAGAGTTACTCTTGGGGGCAGCTGGAGCTGAATCCTCCTGGGGAACTCTGGGAGCCGGCATGGAACACACGTCTCGTGGTTATCCCACCGGAGGGGTGAGGGAGCTGTGTATTATTCACCAACTCCTGATAGTCGTGGGTCAAAGGCTGTGGGGTGTGAGGAGGATGCATCTTCCAGCACCTTCTCTATTCCTTTTGTTTTTTCTTTTCTTTTCTTTTCTTTTTTTTTTGTGAGACAGAGTCTTGCAGTGGTGCAATCTCAGCTCACTGCAACCTCCACCTCCTGGGTTCAAGCGATTCTCCTGCCTCAGCCTCCCAAGTAGCTGGGACTACAGGCGTGTGCCACCATGCCTGGCTAATTTTTGTATTTTTAGTAGAGACAGGGTTTCACCATGTTGGCCAGGCTGGTCTCGAACTCCTGACCTCAGGTGATCCTCCCACCTCGGCCTTCCAAAGTGCTGGCATTACAGGTGTGAGCCACCGTGCCCGGCCCCCTTCTCTCTTCCTTGACTGTAAGATCTGACTCTTGCCAGAAACAGTCCTTGGGTGAAGAGATGCAGAGATGGCTAGTGGAAGGAGGGCTGGAGTCCACTAAAAAGATAAGTCTCCACAGGGATGGGTGGGACACCAGCCACACCTACCACTAGAGTGGGCTAACTTTCCCAAAGATCACACAGCTAGTGAGGTACGGGGCTGAGGTTTGAACCCAGGCCTGGCTAGGCTCAAGCCCATCCCTCCAGAAGTGAGTAGCAGGAGAGACATAAAAGTAATTTTCTGAGATCAACCAGTGCTGGATGGGTTTGGATATGAGCCATGTTTATAAAGATGGGTGAGATACAATCTTACCACTGTCCTCTCCGAGGGTCTGGTGGGGACTCCATGCACCAATATGAACCGTAAAGGCACCAGGTGGGGTTAGCTAAGTGCTCTGTGAAAGGCAGGGCAGTGAGTTACCTGGAGCAGGAAGAGAGCACATCCGGGTGGGGTGATCTGGGCAGACTTCCTGGAGGAGGCAGACACCAAGCTGGGCCATGAAGGATGGATGGGCAGGTTGGGATGCGGGAGCTGACAGAGTCTGCTGGAGAGTAGCAGGTGACATAACAGCAAGGGCCAAGGCCCAGAGGTGGACGTGAGCCTGGCTGGGGCCCTTGGGGATGAAAGAGAGTGGAGGGAATAGAGCGTACCGGAACCCTGGAGAGCAGGACCATGTTGCATTCATCTACCTGTGACACCATTGACTGATTCGGGTCTGGGAACACAGAGTGAGCCTGGCTCTGATTGTTCACTGGGACAAATGAATGAGGACAGCAGGTGTGCAGGTCTGCTTCTTCCAAACTGACAAAGCCAGGCTAGGTTGCTCGGGGCCTGTGGCAAGAGGCAAAGGCCACGGGGCTTAGTTCATTTTCTAGGCGAGCACAAGTTAAAGCAAGGCCTTAGGCCTTAATCCCAGCTTCAGTGGTGCAAGAAGGCCGGACACTCCTTCAGCCCCAGCAGGGGAGGCACCCAGGCTGCCGAGGCCCAGAGAACTCTGCTACAATCCAGGTGCTGAGTATAGAAGATGTTGAGACCACAGGTGACTGCACTAAAGGAGTCAACCATTCCCTTCCCACTGCCACCCACTCGCCACCCCCTTCTGAGGGCGCAGCAGCTGGGTCAGCCCTGAGAACAACAGAGTGGAGGAGCTGTGTCATCTGTTGCCTTCCCTGCTCTCTGCCTTTACGCCCCACTCCTCCCCGTGCACCTCTATATTTGCAAGCATAAGGAAGGGCCTGAGTGCATGTGCTGGTACGAAGATTGGCAGCTTTTACCCAGAGTTGCTATATGCAGGATCTTACTTGATCCTCAGCGATTTCTATCAGGTAGGCATTAGTGTGTTCCCATTTTCAGATGAGGAAACAGAGGCACAGAGAAGTCAACTCACTTGCCTGAAGTCACACAGCTGGTGAAAGCAGAGTCTGTGTGGTGTGATCTTCAGCTGACAAGGCGCTTTGCTGCACAACAGTGCTCCCACAGAGCTGGCATCCAGGCAATGATGTCATTGTTTCTAAAGATACAGACACCTGGCCAGGTGCGGTGGCTCATGTCTATAATCCCAGCCCTTTGGGAGGCCAAGGCGGGTGGATCACCTGAGGTCAGGAGTTCGAGACCAGCCTGGTCAACTTGATGAAACCACGTCTCTACTAAAAATACAAAAAATTAGCCAGGCGTGGTGGTGGGCGCCTGTAATCCCAGCTACTCAGGAGGCTGAGGCAGGAGAATCACTTGAACCTGGGAAGGCAGAGGTTGCAGTGAGCCGAGATCGCACCACTGCACTGCAGCCTGGGCAACAAGAGTGAAACTCTGTCTTAAAAAAAAAAAAAAAAAAAAAAAAAAAAATATATATATATATATATATATCTGCCATATATATGCCATAAAAATATATATATTCATATATATATCTGCCATATATATGCCATAAATATATATATATTTATATATAAATATATAAATATATAAAATATATTTATATATAAATATATATATATTTATATATAAAAATATATATAAATATATATATATTTATATATAAAAATATATATAAATATATATAAAAATATATTTTTTATAAAAATATATATAAATATATATAAAAATATATTTTTTATATAAATATATATAAAAATATATTTTTTTATATAAATATATATAAATATATATAAATACATATAAAAAATATATTTTTATATAAATATATATAAATATATATAAATACATATATTTATATATATGTATAAATATATATGTATATACCGACACCATAGGTGGTCCCCAGGCTGTGGGAACTCAAAAGGTCTTCAGAGACCACCTGGGTCTACCCCTGCTGGCACCGATGAAAGACAGTGCTTCATTGTATCTAGCGCTGGTGCTCAGGCTAGGGATCCAGGCCCTTTGTTCCAAATATCTGTATGACCTTGACCACATCCCACCCCTTCCCCACTACCCACCTCCCCTCCCTGCAGCCTGCTTCTCTGATAAGGTTTTGGGAACATATTGGCCCATTTTTTCATTTGTGTGTATCCAGAAGCAAGGCAACCAAATAGCCACCTTTATTTATTCTGCATTCAGGCTGATTTTTTTTTTAATTTTAGAATAGTTTTAGATTTACAGAAAAGTTGCAAAGACGGTACAGGGAGTTCCCATATACTCCCCACCAGTTTCCCCCATTGTTAACATCTAGCATTAGTGTGGTACATTCACCACAATTAAGAAACTGATCTTGATACATTAGTATTAACTAAAGCCCGTACTTTATTCAGATTTCCTGAGTTTTGTTTTGTTTTTGAGACAGGTCTTGCTCTGTCACCCAATCTGGAGTGCACTGGCACGATCATAGCTCACTGCAGCCTACCTTCTAGGCTCAAGTGATTCTCCTGCCTCAGCTTCCTGAGTAGCTGGGATTACAGGCACACACTACCATGCCCAGCTAATTTATTTTTTACTTTTTGTAGAGACGAGGTCTCCCTATGTTGCCCAGGCTGGTCTTGAACTCCTGGGCTCAAGCAATCCTCCCACCTCGGCCTCCCATACCACTGGGATTACAGGCATGAGCCACCATGCCTGGCCAGCTTTTACCTAGCGTCTTTTCTCTGCTCCGGGATCCCATCCCACGTTACATTTAGTCATCTTGTCTCCTTAGGCTTTTCTTGGCTGTGACATTTGCTCAGACTTCCTTTGTTTTTGATGACCTTGGCAGTTTTGAGGAACAGTGATCAGGTATTTTGTAGAATGTTCCTCCACCAGGACTCGTCTGATGGTTAGACTGGGGTTAGGGGTTTGGGGAGGAAGACCACACTGGTAAAATAATCTAATCATATCATATGAAGGCAACAGACTCTCGGAATGACTTAACCACTGGTGATGTTGACCTTGATCAACTGCTGGGGTTGTGTTCTTAGGGTTTCTGCACTTCAAAGTGACTCTTTCCCCCACTGCCTCTCTAGACTGTACTTTTTGGAAGGCAGTCGGTGTGCTCAGCCCACCTTTAAGGAATGGGGAATTATGCTCCACCTCCTTGATTTGGTATCTAATAAATTATTTGGAATTTGTCTGTACAAGAGATTTGCCTCTTCTCTCCCATCTATTTACTAAGCCATTTACTTATATCATTGTGGAATCAGGGGCACTTTTATACTTTGGACTATAATCCAATACTACTTTAATTATTTTGTTGCTCAAAGTTTTCCAACTTTGGCCCCTCGAGTCCTTCAGTTGGCTCCTGTATGCCTTTGACACACTGCCCTCACTGTGCATGTGGGTGTGTGTTTTGTTTTTTGGAACACGTCGTTATTTCCTGGCAATGTAAGATACTCCATGCTCATCTTATATATTTGCTGCCCCAGTCCTAGAATCAGCCATTTCTCCAAGAAGCCCTCGTTCCTTTTATAGAGAATGATATTAGAAACCAAGATCTGGGGACCACAGGTGTTTGTTGCTACTGGACTGTCAGTTGCTTCTAGGCCAAGGTGGTTTTTAATAAAAGAAACCTCTTTTAAGGTTGCTTTTGGTGGTGAAGGAGGTGAAAGGTTGGGTCAAAAGTTGTAGTAACCTGAGTTGTGATATAGACCAGCCATCTAGGTGGTTCAAGGCACCCTCCCTAGGTGTGAGCCCAAGGAGTACCAATTCTGTTCAGTATTAGTTTGGTAAAAACCTTCAGTGGGCCAGGTGCAGTGACTCCTGCCTGGAATCCCAGCACTTTGGGAGGCCGAGGTGGGTGGATCACCTGAGGTCAGGAGTTCAAGACTAGCCTGGCCAACATGGTAAAACCTCATATCTGCTAAAAATAGAAAAAAAAATAGCCAGGAGTGGTGGCAGGCGCCTGTAATCCCAGCTACTTGGGAGGCTGAGGCAGGAGAATCGCTTGAACCCGGGAGGCAGAGGTTGCAGTGAGAAAAGATCGCACCACTGCACTCCAGCCTGGGCAACAAGAGCAAAACTCTGTCTCAAAACAAACAAACAAACAAACAAAAAACCTTCAGTGAAGCCCCTCAGTTGTGAGACCAGGGAAAAAGGCACAATCATCAATTATTGCAGGATTACTTTGGACTAAGCACCATCTCTCATTTTTCCAACAACTCTGCAAAACAGGGGTGTGATCTCTATTCTATAAGGGAGGAAACTCAGCTCTGAGATGGTAAGAAACCAGCCTGAGTCATATGGCTACCAAGTTGTGGAACTTGATTTAAACCCACAACTGACTGTCTCCAAAAGCTTTAAAAAAACAGTGTCTTGGCCTCACCCCCAGAAGTGCTTCTCTTTTTCTTTTGGAGTGGGCCTCAGCCATCAGCATGTTTTAAAAGCTTCCTGGGTAATTCTGCTATGTAGCCAGAGTTGAGAATTGCTGCTCTGTGCTATGCTAATGGGAAAGGGGGGCCTCAGTTTCCCCATATGTAAAATAAAGATATTGGGCAATATGTCCCTTTATTCCATTTCCAGTCCTCAGTGGTTCTGAGGATTTGTGGCTTGACTTTCTTACATCTCTGTACACACACAAACACACACACACACCCCCCTAAGCTCTGTCAGAGTCAGGACTGAGGATATGAGGACCTTTGTCCAGGATGGGCCCCAGCCACTGGACTGTCAACCTCTGCAGGCACAACCCCTGTGGACGTAGCCTCTCAGAAGAGCCAGACACTTCTGTTTCTGCCCTAATGGGCATGGTTGGAAATTTTCCCCAAGCAGCTGGAAAATAATCCTAAAATAACAGAAGTGGAAAAGCAGATAGCTCTGAATTGTCCAGGCCAAAAATGAATAGTAAAAACAAAACCCCTTATGGTGCATTTAGCTTTGGATAAAAATCCAAATGTATTTATTTGGAGAGGAAGAGGGGAGCGTGGTGGCTGCATAATTCTCTCCCTAAGCATATTCTGTCCCAGCTGTTAGTGAAATAAGTTGGTCTTTCCAAAACTCACCTTGGCTGAAGATAGACAGGAAGAGGGTCTGAAGACTGGTGGTACCATTTCCTGGATTGCGTTAATTTACCATGAAACTCACCCTCTTGCAAGCCTCTTAGGGACTGGGAAAGACCCCCAGGGCACTGATGCTAGAAGAGTATCTTCTAGAAGAAAGGAGTCTTGGAATTGTTCAGCCTACCTCCCTTGCTATAGAGTGGAAAAAGCCAGCTCAGAAAGGGGAAGTGACTTGCTTAAGGACACAGAGCAAACCAATGTCAGAACTAGGAAGGACACAAGTGTCTGACCCTCAGCCCATTGCTCTTACCATTGCCCGCTGTTTTTTTGGTAGGGGGTTGCATGGGGGAATCCTAAATCTTCAAAGAAAATCGAACTCTCACAGTGGCAAGAGCCCAGCAGTTTGTACAATTGATGGAAGAAGATTTTTCTGCTTTCTGAGGGTCCCTAATGCAATGCAGTGAGGGATGAAAAATGGAGGAAACGCGCGCACACACACACACACGCGCGCGCGCGTGCGTGAAGGAACAGCTGACTCAGTAAGGCCCCAGACCAGGCTTGTTCCCAGAGAGGAGAGAGGTTGAGTAAGGACACTGGGCCTAGGAAGCTTTGTTAGTGGCTAATCAGGGAAGGCTTTCAGGAGCAGTGGCAGATGGAGGGCCCTACCGTGGGCATGAATGTGAACTGTTCTGTTTGTAGGAAACCCAGGCAGCCCCCTGTGAGTGTCCTGGAGGTGGACAAAGGTGGACCCGGCACCGGCACTTGTCTCCCTGTGTTCCCTCACTGCTCCACCTGGCTCATCTGCTCTGCCTGGCTCATCTTCCCATCGAGGTTGAGCTCTGAAGTCTGGAGCTGCCCATCAGGATGCCTTTCCCTGTCCAGGGTGCCCCATGTCCTGCCCTATTGCCCTTTTGATTCATGGAGCCATCCGTGAACACTGACATCAGGAATGCTAGGAGCTTTGTGACATTTGTTCTCAGGGCCAGGAGGCAGGTAGAGGGGGTCTGGGGAAGGAAGTGTTACCAGAAAGGGGTCCCAAGCCAGACCCTAGGAAAGGGTTCTTGGACCTCAGGCAAGAAAGAAACAGGGGCAAGTCCACAGAGTAAAGTGAAAGCAAGTTTATTAGGAAAGTAAGGGGATAAAGAATAGCTACTCCATGGGCAGAGCAGCAGCATGGGCTGCTCGAATGAATATACTTAGAGTTATTTCTTGATCAAACAAGGGGTGGATTATTCATGAGTTTTCTGGGAAAGGGGTAGGCATTTCCTGGAGCTAAGGGTTTCCCCGCTTTTTAGACTATATAGGGTAACTTCTTTACTGCCATGGCATCTGTAAACTGTCTTGGCGCTGGTGGGAGTGTCTTTTAGCTTACTAATGCATTATAATTAGCACATAATGAGCAGTGAGGATGACCAGAGGCCACTTTCATTGCCATCTTGGTTTTGGTGGGTTTGGGCCGGCTTCTTTACCACATCTTGTTTCATCAGCAGAGTCTTTGTGACCTGTATCTTGTGCTGACCTCCTGTCTTATCCTGTGACTAAGAATGCCTAACCTCCTGGGAATGCAGCCCAGCCGGTCTCAGCTGCCCCAGCCCCTATTTAAGATGGAGCTGCTCTTGAGCTGTAAGAAAGTTGCTCTGGAGCTGTAAGAAAGTCAAGGTGGATCACCTCTGACAGAAGTATGACATATTGACTGCTTACTATGTAGCAGGCACTCTGCTAATACCACCTGTGCAGCCTTTTCAATGATCCTTTGAGGCACTGGGTTGGTGGTGAATGCTTTAAACTTCAAGTAACAGCAAGCCCGGCTATGGTAGCTTCAGCCATAAGGATGCTATTGTTCATCTAGTGGGAAGTCTGGAAGTTGGGGTCCAGGGCTAGTTTAGCAGCTCTTTGATGCCTTCAGTTCCCACTGTGTTCCCTCACTACTCCACCTGGGCTTCTCTCTACCCTTCTATTCCTCCATCTTCAAGGTGTTGGCTTTCTGTCCTCAGGTTTCTCACCTCATGGTTGCAAAATGGCAGCTGCAGCTCCAGACACCTCACCCATTCAAAGGCAAGAGGTCACAGGCAAATGGCTTTCTCCTCCTAGGCTCTGCATTATTGTTAGGGAACACATATTGTTCCAAATGCTTTATTGACCACCCGTGATGTGATGAAGGCTAGGAAAGGGGGTGAATGGCCAAGGAGAGCAGGATGGTCAAGATCGGCTCTGACCAAATGTGATACATCTCCTGAGTCAGGGCACATTGCCGCCAGAGCCAGAGTCAGGGTCTGTTAGCAAGGAAGGGGAGAGGGGACTGGTTCCTGGGGAGCTAACTCAGTAAGTATCATAGGCAGGGACTATTATGACCCCATTTCACAGAAAAAGAAGCCGCCCAGAAAGCTCAGATAGCTCCAAGTGGCTAACTAAGGACTAAACTTGGAAGGTTTGGCTCCAGAGCATGCGGGCAGAAGGTCTTACATGAAAGGGTTCAAGGCCCAACACTCTGGACCTGCCGCTTGAATGCCCATCCCCTTTCCCGTCTCCTTACCAACCTGCACCTCACACTATTTTCTCATCTGCATGGAGGGTGTGATATTCAGAGCCTCAGGGAAGGAGCTGTTGCAGGTATCTAAAATCCCTAGCCTGGTGCCTGCCATGGAGTATATGCTTATTTAACACCAGTGGGTTGGTTGGGCTAGAGGTTATGTATTGTAGTGGTCACAAACGTGGCCTGGAGGTCACGTGTCTTGCATTCTTGTTCTGGCTCTGACACTAATAAGTGATGTGACCTCAGGAGGTCATTTTACTTCTCTGGGTTTCTTTGGCTGTAGAGTGAGGGGCTGGACCACATCACTGGCTTTGAAACTTTCCCACAGAGCTATGTGTATTCGTCAGCAATGCCTGATGGAAGAGAGTAGGGGGATACCCAAAGCTGGAGGCCACATGTCCGTATACCTCATGGCTATACCATTACCTACTTTACATAACAAACCAAACCAACATTCAGTGGCTTACAACAGTCACTATTTTATATTTGCTCACAATTCTATGGCTCAGCAATTTGGGCTGGGTTCAGCTGAGTGGTTCTTCTGTTGGTCTTTTCTGGGGTCAGTCATGCAGCTGCAATCATCTAGCAACTTGACTAGAGGGGGATGGTCTATAATGGCCTCACTCATGTGTCTTGTGTTGGGTGCTGGCTGTTGGCTGGGCCACACAACTCCAGCTGGCTAGCTCAGGCTTCTTTACATGACAGCATAGTCCAAAGGGTGACATGGAAGCTGCATGCCTCTTGAAGCCCAAGCTCAGAACTCCACAGTGTCTCTTCTGCTGCATTTTTTTTTTTTTTTTTTTTTTTTTGGTCAATGCCAGTGCCAAGGCCATGCTGTTTTCACCAGGAGGTGAAAATAGACTCCATCTCTTGATAGGGGGAGCAGCAAAGACTTTGTGGCTCTTTTTAATCTACTGTGGAGGTGAATGCTCTTTGAGTCCTTTTTCCTGTCTCTTTGGTTCAGCTGCAAGCATAGTAATAATCCTATTAATAGTTGTCATTTATTTGTCTAATGATATTAGGCACTTAAAATCATAGCATGTGATTTGGATCAGTAAATGAGAGCAATCTATAATAATAATTAATAATTAGGATTATAAGTTATTCAGTACATTTTCTATGCCAGGCATTTTATATACATGATCAGCAATTCTCACAGCAACCCTGAATGATGGATATTATTGTCCTCATGTTTAGATGAGGACATTGAGACCCCAAGAAGTAAAAGTAACTTGCCCACGGCTGGTGAGGGGCAGAGGTAGTATTTGTGTTTCACTGTGTCTCTAAATAGCTGGCTGCAGGGGGGCAGAAAGGGAGAAGTAAGGTGGGCTTTGAGACTTTTCACATGGAAACCCCAAAGGTGTTGGAGAAAGGGCTCTGGGTGGTCCTTCGGCTCCCCATCCCACCATGTACTCACTTGTAACAGCCATCATGGGCAACATCCCCTTGGAGTATGACCTGGGGACACTCGATCAGCGAGTGGGCAGGGAGGCAATGTAGATATAAACAACTCATGAAGATGGCTGCTGCCTGACACTGACTTGGGCCAAAATCTGCCAGATTTAAGCTGAGATAATTCACCATAATCTAAAATGTTCTTCAGGCATCACTGCGGCACAGTGATGCTGTTTTTGAGGTGCTGTCTGTGAATACCTTCTAGAAGAGTCTCCATGACTAGCTCAGCAGCTAAACCTCCCCAGAGAGGAACAGAACAGACCCTCTGATTCCAGTTGGCCAAGGCAGACCACAGACCTGGGCTCTGCCCACAGCAGGTACCTGTCAGTGTCACCCTCACCCATGGCCACCTGGGCAGGAAACGTCAGAGGACTCCTGGAGCCATGCCAAACTCAGAGTCCGTCCCTGCCCCACTCTCCATCGTGAACTCACAGCCTCCAGCCTCCTCTGCCGCAGGCCAGCGCCTTATCATGGTTTTTAGTCAGAAGACAAGAGCCACATGAGAGCCCTGTGGCCATGCTGAAAGGGTGGGTGATGGGTTCGGAGCTGGGGAGCTGGCAGAGTCCAACCTTGGGGACTTTCCAGCCCTGTCGACAAGCTGTGTAGATAACACAGCCCAACAGCGAGAGGGGAGCGAGATGCTTCACCATGTGGTGGGGATGCCTGGCCCTAGTCCTGCTCTGGCAGTTGCCAGCTGTGTGGCTCTGGGGAGGACTGAGTGATACCAGTCCTGGTGCCTGTAAGGCACCTGGCCCAGTGTGCACACGCCAGCTGCCGTTTTAACTTCTGCCTCCGTACTATGGACTTGAACCACTCTCTCTTTAGTTTATAATCTTGCATTCGCCTCCTGTTGCCCTGGATCTGTAAGTTTCATCTCTTCTGGGGTCAGGCAATCCCTTCTGATTCTCTTTCACAGTAAACACACATGGTGGACAGACTCCCAGGTCTAGGTGGAGCCTGAGAGCAGGAGACAGAAGCACAAAACCAGCTGCGGGTGGGGTGAGTGGAGCGTGGTCCTCAGTGAGCGTCCTGTTGGGTGCTTTCCTCTGCAGCTTCTCCATACATCTTACAACCAGAGAGGCAGGGCCTTGGTTTCATTTTTTGTTTCTGTTGGGTGGTGGCAGGTGTTGCCACCCCCATTTATGGACAAGAACACGGAGGCTCAGAGAAACCATACAATCACCCAGGGTCCCAGGGCTGGTAACTGGCTGCTCAGGGCCATCTGAGGGCCCAGAAAGAAATACAGTTTGTAGGCCTGTCCCCAGCTGGAGGAGCTCCCTCTGAGAGCTCCTGCCTTTTTTTTTTTTTTTTTGCTTTCTCTCTTGGAATGTGAGGATGGAGAACAGGGTCCATGTCCGAACAAAGTGAGAAAACCTAGAAATAGCTACGGGCTGGGTGTGAAAGAGCTGATTCAATGCAGAGAAGCATCGAAGGACAGCCTAGCTGAAGCCAGAAACCAGGATGTTTCATGCCAGTCACCCTAGGGAGAGATCAGTGGGGGCTAGGGGCATCAAAATAGTAAGGGGAGAAAGTAACCATCAGTAGAGTAAAAATATATATGTTGTACTGTGGCCCTGACCCGCGTAGACCTGCGCCCTCCAACAAGAAGTCTACCCTTACTATAGGCAAGGGTCTTCTATTTTATTTTCTTCTGTTTCATTCTGGAAAAAGAAATTTTGGGTGGCATTCGCACTGATGGGTCATGACGTGCAGTTTGAAAAACACTGCCCTTCCTTCCTGTGCCATCCCTGATACCTAAAGATGGGGCAGCCCTGCCATGTGCCTGTGCTTCTAACCAGTGACCTGGGTGTGTGTCCCCTGCACGTGCACCACAAAGAGAGCACTTTCCCAGTGTGGACAGAAATCTGCAGTTTGGTTGCAATTTAGGAGGGCTCCAGCCTCAGCTCCCGCCCTGGCTCAGGGCCAGGGGTCAAAGTTTGCCTTCCCAGGGGCACCACTGGCTCCTGCTCTGCCTTTCTTTCCACGTCCTACTCAGCAGGAAGGCCCTGGGGGCACCCCAGAGTTCCCTCGTGGCAGATACACACACACACACACACTCACACACACTGTCCACTTTAACTAATGACATTCAGGCCAGGCGCGGTGGCTCACGCCTGTAATCCCAGCACTTTGGGAGGCCAAGGTGGGCTGATCACTTGAGATCAGGAGCAGGAGACCAGCCTGGCCAATATGATGAAGCCCCATCTCCACAAAAATACAAAAATTAGCCAGGCATGGTAGCGCACGCCTGTAATCCCAGCTACTTGGAAGGCTGAGGCGGGAGAATCACTTGAACTCTGGAGGCAGAGGTTGCAGTGAGCTGAGATCACGCCATTGCACTCCAGCCTCAGCGACAAAGTGAGACTGTCTCAAAAAAAAAAAAGAAGTGACATTCAGAAAATGTGATTGATTATGGAGTTTATTCTACCACAAAGCTTGAGGGTAGCCACCTGGGAGACACCGACTCCAAATGAACAAGGCCAGCGTTGAAGGTGAAGTTAAGGTTTTACTTATACAGGCAGAGACAGAGAAGTTTTAGCAGGATGACATTTTCCATATGAGACCACTGCATGCCCCAGTGATTTGATTGGTTACAGATTGCTACAACCTAGGAAGACTACTTTATTACTCCTGTTAAATTAAGTTTAGCCTAACGCTGCCTCTTTACCTATTTGAAGTTCTGTCTAAAGGTTTTTCTGGACATAGTGAACTGTAACCTAACTGGAGGTGTAAACAGACTGTAAAATACTCTTGTGGCAATCACTGAGTCTTGGCCGGTCAAAGGTGGCCAACTGGTCCAACGGTGTTCAAATAAGGCAAATGCCGAGCTATAACCAATGCAGCTGTTTCTGTACCTCACTTCCAGTTTTTGTCCATTACTTTCCTTTTACTGTCCATAAATCTTCCACTACATGGCTATATTGGAGTCTCTCTGAACCTATTCTGGTTCAGGAGTTGCTCGATTTGTGAATCATTCTTTGCTCAATTAAATTCTGTGAAATTAATTGGTCTAAGGTTTTTCTTTTAATACTCCAGAAGAAGGGGAGTGTTCTGAGGGGGTCTTATCTCTGCTGCTGTTTGGTCTTCAATATTTACAGGAAATCAGCTGCAGAAGTTGCAGTTGCAGGCAGTGTTGCTCAGGCTACAAAGCCACATTCCTCTCAAGGCTCTAAATAATTTGAAGTTCCAATAGCTTTAAGTCCCAATTATTTTAAGTTTGAATTTAATTTCACAACACTCACCCACACTCACACACACTCACACACACACACTCACTCACAATTTTCTGACACCGGCTGGGTGTCCAATAATTTGGACACTACCCAGAGTTAGTGCAGACTCCACGGGCTGCTCCTCCTTCAGATGCCAGCCACAAGTGGGCTTCCCAGGCAACTGCACTTCTGTCCAATTTGGCTTCAAATTCAGGAGTTCCCATGATCCCCATTCAGGTTTGATAATCCGATAGGACAACTCAAAGACTCACAAAGTGTTATACTTCCAATTACAGTTTTGTATAAAAGATACAGCACAGGAACCACCAAATGGAAAAGGCACATAGGGCGAGGTCTGGGGCGGGGCAGCCACAGAGTCCCCATCACCTCTCCTCCTATTCGCAGGGGGAGTCCAGATGGGTCTGCAGCATCCTCAGTTCTTGCCTCCTCAGAAGACAGAATTTGACCAAGGGGGCATAAGGCAGAGTGAGAGACCGAGGCAAGTTTTAGAGCAGGAGTGAAAGTTTATTAATAAAGCTTTAGAGCAGGAACAAAAGGAAGGAAAGTACACTTGGAAGAGGGTCAGGTGGGTGACTTGAGAGATCAAGTGCATGGTTTCACCTTTGACTTAGGGTTTTCTGTGTTAGCATGCTTCCAGGGTCTTGTGTCCCTTCTCCCCTGAGTCTCAGAGTGGGCTTCTTCCCTTGGGGTGGGCTGTCCGCATGCGCAGTGGTCCGCCAGCACTTGGGAGGGGCCGCATGCGCAGTGTGTTTACTGGAGTTGTGTGCATACTCATTTGAGGCCTTCTTCCCTTACCAGTCTGGTGTTTCTAGAAGAAGATCCTATGCCAGTTACACTCCGCCATTTTGCCTCTTAGTGCTCATGCTTGAGCCCACGGGCACAGTTTGTGAGATGTAATCAAGAAGATGCTGATCACCAGTTTTCAGGTTTTTTTCTATCTCTTGGGAGACTGTGTTTCCCTGGGGTGCCAGCTGCAACCAATTATTAGAGAGACAGTTAATAACCGCCTGCCCATCATATAATGGTCGCCTGACATTCCTGGTCAGGGAGGGGACTCTCCTGCCCTGCTCATACCTGACTACCTACTGTAACATTTTCCCCTCAAGAGTCTAAGACCCCAATTCCTTGGGGAAAATGGATGGTCAGTCTTTTGTAACTGCTTCCTGCAGTTATAGAGAGGGGCGGTGGTGGTTGTTCTGTGGGTCTTGGCCTCTGCTAGCTGTCCTGGCAGTGTGGCTCCATGGGTTGGTGAAAGCAGTATCCAGCCAGGTCCAAGGGAGATGGGCAGAACTTTGCCTCTGCCATGACCCACTGATGGGAAGTCTGGTGGTCTCCTGTAGAAGGGTGACTCTTTTTTTTTCCTTTTTTTTTTTTTTTTTTTTGAGATGCAGTCTTGCTCTGTTGCCCAGGCTGGAGTACAGTAGTGCAATCTTGGCTCACTGCAACCTCTGCCTCCCAGATTGAAGCTATTCTCCTGCCTCAGCCTCCTGGGTAGTTGGGATTACAGGCATGCACCACTATACCTGACTAATTTTTGTATTGTTAGTAGAAATGGGGTTTCACCATGTTGGTCAGGCTGGTCTCCAACTCCTGACCTCAAGTGATCCCCCTGCCTCGGCCTCCCAAAGTGCTGGGGTTACAGGCATGAGCCACCGTGCCCGGCCAAAAGGGTGACTTTTGAATATTGAGGGGATGACATCTCTCACTGAGGATCAGCTGGAGATAAATCAGGTTATTAGATTTAGAAGACTGTAACAAAATAAGGGGGTGAGGACAGCTCCAAAAAATCCCAAGGTTGGTGACACACCCAGGTAGCTAACACTCCTAGAAGCTGGGTGCATCTTCCTCCCAGCACATCAGTGTGTTCACCAGCCAGAAAGTCCAGAGGTTTTATTTCAGAGGTATGATTGATTAAATCATTGGCCATGTGATTGAACTCAGTCTCCAGTCCCCTTCTGTTGGTCACACGGGGGGGCCGAAGCTTCCAACCCTCTAAGCAGGTGCTTAGTCTTTCTGTGGCCAGCACCTCCCTTGAATCTAAGGTCCCACCAGGAGTCCCTGTTTAGTAGCAGAAACTCAGGTAAGGTCAAAAGGGGCTCATTATGAATAATAAAAGACACTCTCATCTCTCAGGAAATTCCACGGGTTTTTGAAGCTCTGTGCCAGGATTGGGTACAAAGACTGGCTATGTGTTTCTGTCTTACTATATACCACACACTCACATTCCCTCACACACTGCTGGTTCCCATGGGCCTGGTGGCCAAGGAGGCAGCTCCACCTTGAACCTCCATAGAGGCAAAGCAACCTCATTTCTTTGAAATACACCATGTCCTGGTGTTAGTTCAATTTCAGGTGAATGCACTAGTTCATGGATGCTGCAGCTCCAAGTAGGGTGACAATTTGACAGTAGCTGAGGCTTGTCTCTGAGCCTCTGAGCGGAGAGCCAGGCCTGGCGGAGGCATCTAGATGTAAGCCAATGTCAAGCAGGAACACCTTCCAGGCAGGCACCACCCCCACCCCTGCCGTGAAGCAGTGTCGTTTGTCTGGGGTAATACCTGAGGTTTGTTTCCTCACACCAAGGAAATAAAGGACACGGACACGCAAGAAATGAGGTTAAGAGCGGAGGTTTAAAAGGTGTAAGAACGAGAAAAGCTCTCTCCTGCAGAGAGAGGGGGTCCTGAACAGGTCTTCCGGTCCATGGTGAAGTGCAGGAGGTTTTATAGATGAGCTTGAGGAGGCAGTATCTGATTTACATAGAGTACCAGAGATTGGCTGGACAGGTGTGCCATTTGCATTGCATGCAAAGAAGCTGGCAGCCCCACCCTAATCTTTTATTATGTGATGGATTCTCTACCTGGCTATGTTGCCTGCTTTTCTACTGTACACATGGTGACAAAGAAAAGGGAAGATGGAGCCTCCATGTTAAACATACCTGGCTTCCAGGTAGCCCTTTTCTGTCAGCACAGCTGCCGGCATTCACCCATGCAAGCTTCCAGCTTGCTTGTCTATGTTTGCCACTTGAGTTTTCAGGCTGTTCTTTGTTAAAAAAGAAATGATTTGGGGGCTGCTTTTTGTTAAAAGGGAAGCTCAGCAGAGGACTCTGTTACCCTCACTATCTGCCTAAATAATTTCTTTTTAGCTCCTGTATCACCAGGAGTACCCCTTCCATCGCCCCCTGTTGCTCCTGCTTCTAATTCTCTCTTCATCCTGCTCTGCTGGAGGAGAGGGGCTGCTAAAAACACATTTCCAACCTCGGTTTGGTGACTAATGATTCATTGTGCTGCTGCTCTGGAAGGGCCATACACTCACGGAGACCAGGATCTTAAGCCTCAGGGCCACCCTCTGTAAGCCAAGTGGAGGCAAAATTGAGCACTGAGGATCTAGAGTTGAAGGTCCTGAGTTTCAGGTCTCAGCTCCACCACCTACAACCCTGTGATCATGAGCATTACTTGCCTCTCTCTGCCTCAGTGTCCTCATCTATAAAATGGGGATAACTATAGTGTCTCCCCCATAGGTTTAATAGGAGAATTAAGTGAGATCATAGAATCTAATGCACTAGTATTTGGGTTTGGGCCAGACTAGGGAGGCCATTAATCAATAATATTAATATGGTTATAGTAATTTATTAACAATTATATATAACAACTATAGAATAACAATGATTATGATGATACAGCAATATAGTAATATTAGTAATCAATACAATGGCAGCAGAATTTGGGATATCACCAGAGCAAGGTCAGGACAGAGGGCTCCTCAGGAGCCTCCTGTGCTTGGGGCCGTATCCTCGTGTTACCAGAAAGGGCTCCCGATCCAGACCCCAAGAGAAGGTTCTTGGATCTGACACAAGAAGGAATTTGGGGTGAGTCCAAAGAATAAAGTGAAAGCAAGTTTATTAGAGAAGTAAAGTAGCAAAAGAATGGCTGCTCTATCCTGGTACACTGTCTCATACTCATGCTCGACTGATTATCCTTATGGTTATTTCTTGATTATTTGCTGAACAAGGGGTGGATTATTCATGAGTGTTCCAGGAAAGGGGCGGGCAATTCCCAGAACTAAGGGTCCCTCCCCTTTTTAGATATAGGCTAATTTCCTGACGTTGCCATGACATCTGTAAACTGTCATGGCGCTGGTGGGAGTGTCTTTTAGCATGCAGATGCATTATAATTAGCACATAATGAGCAGTGAGGACGACCAGAGGTCACTTTGATTGCCATCTTGGTTTTGGTGCGTTTGGGCCAGCTTCTTTACCACGTCCTGTTTTGTCAGCAGGGTCTTTGTGACCTGTATCTTGTGCCCACCTCCTATCTTATCCTGTGACTTAGAATGCCCTAACCTCCTGGGAATGCAGTCCAGCAGGTCTCAGCCTTATTTTACCCAACCCCTATTCAAGATGGGGGTCACTCTGGTTCAAACAGACACTCAGATATCCCAGTGTCCCTGCTCCACAGCCTTTCTTCAGCAACCTTGGCCAGACACCTAGTTTTCCAAACTCTAACCCAGAAGCTTGGGGCTGGAGTGGGAGAGGCTTAAGCTCCAGGGGTGGGGTCAAGACAGGAGCAGGGAGGGGAAGACATGGACCAAGTCCTTCCCCTATCGAGGGATGCCCCTTCCCCCTTCCTGAGGAAGCTGTGCCACAGGAGGCTGGGGAGATTCCAGAAGGTGTCACCTGCCAAGGAGGGATGAGCTTGCTGAGACCTGCCAAGACTCAAAGGACATTTTAAAACAGCAGAGTTTGTGAAAGGCAGCAGAATCCTGCTCCCCATGCTTGCCCTCGGGACCCTCACTGGAGCAGAACCATTGCTCAGAGCGTGAGAAGGAGAAGCGAGTGTCCGTCAACATGCTGGCTCTGGGTGAGACCTCGGTTGGTGTTTGGTTTCTAGAGCACAGCTGCGTCCTCACAGCCTAGAGCCATGGTTTTATCAGAAGAGAGTAAACCCACAGCAGAAGCAAGTCTTCCTGCTCAGGACTTGGGGTCTGCATGCAGAGGCCTCATGGCATGGAGGTCCCAAGCGTTGACACCAGTGTCGGGGGGCTGAATCCAGTTCTTCCCTTATAGCTGTGAGACCTTGGCCAGGATCACCTTCCAGAGCGTGTCCTGTGGGCCAAGCCCTAACAGGTATTAACTCAGTCAGTCATCACACCAGCTTGAGGAGGGGACGTCCTGTTGTAATCAGAGAGTACCTCAGTTCCTTCATCTGTAAAATGGGGATAATAATAAAACTCATGGGGTGATGGAGAGGATGGAGCAAGTTACTCTATGTGGAGTGTCATCACAGCTCCTGTCTCAGCGAGAGCTCTATATTAAGTATTAGCTATTTTTATTTTTTCGGGGGAAAAAATGGTGTGAATTGACTAATATCTGTGATTGTTTCCAGCAGCCTCCCCCAGAGTGTACGTGCTGGGGTGAGAGTTGAAATTCAACCTGACTCCTGTACATTAGAGCTTTTCTGAGTGTAGACTCAGCACCGCTCACATAAGAGCCAGCCAATTCCAGCCCCATTTACAGAACCAGCGTCTCAGGGGGCGGGGGCATAGGAATTTTAAGACCTCCCCCCGCCATGGACTCTGTGCCTCCAATACCCTTACAGAAACATTGACTTCATTGAACCCGTCAGTGGGCAAATGAGAAACTGAGCATGCAGGCTCCTCAATGTGGATGTGGGCCAGGTGGCGCAAGGCTCTTGGGGCAGAACCCCCAGTGTCCCTGAGGCATCCTTGCTCTCCCTAGCCTGCCTCATCATTTCAGGAACCTTCCAGATGACTTCCATCTCATGGTTGTCCTCCTCACCTTCACCCAAATCTTTAATTCACGGAGCTGCATCCCCTTCTTTGGTTTCAGATGTTCCTGGTCCGCCGGGACAGCAGCTCGAAGCAGCTGGTGCTCTGTGTCCACTTTCCTTCTCTGAACGAAAGCTCGGCCGAGGTGCTCGAATACACCATTAAGGAAGAAAAGTCGAGTAAGTACCCGTCTTCTCTGTTTTCACTTCGACCACACGGCAGCAGCAGCAGCAGAGAGGCTGCACCTTCTAACCACAGACTCCCCTGTATGCACTGATGGTGTTTAAAATTAGAAGGAGGAAAAGCTTTCAGTCACTGAAGTTACTTAGCCAGACTTGTTTTGAACTCAGTTCATCATCCAAAGTCAGTGTGAATTTCCACTCACCCTCGTCGCAGCTGGGTGGCTTTGCATTCTCATGGCCACATTGAAGTTTCTTCTTGTTAGCTCAATGCAGGGATGCTGGAGAAAGGGAAGAAAAGGAGAAGAAATGTCTGCACCCTTGAGTCCTAGTGTCAGCTCAGCACACACTCAATCCATGATTGCAGACAAGTCACTTAATCTTTCTGAGCCTCAGTTTTCTCTTCTGTCAAGTGGACATAATAGTCACAGAGCTTTTGTGAGGGTCAAAGGGACAAACACTTTGAAAGACAAAAATCTGGGCCAGGCTTGATGGCTCACGCCTATAATTCCAACACTTCAGAAGGCAGAGGCCAGAGGATTTCTTGAGCCCGGGATCTGGAGACTAGCCTGGGCAACATAGAAAGACCCCCTCTCTACAAAAAATAAATAAGCCAGGTGTGGTGGCATGCACCTGTGGTCCCACCTACTTGGGAGGCCAAGGTGGAAGATTGGCTTGAGCCAGGGAGAGTGAGGCTGCAGTGAGCTA
Source organism: Pan troglodytes (assembly GCF_028858775.2). Lineage (NCBI taxonomy): Eukaryota > Metazoa > Chordata > Mammalia > Primates > Hominidae > Pan > Pan troglodytes. The sequence continues at coordinate 90,584,338 of NC_072413.2, forward strand.
TGATTATGCTACTGCATTCCATCCTGGGTGACAGAGGGAGATCTGGCCTAAAAAAAAAGAAAAAAGAAAAAAAAGAAAAAAGAAGGACAAAAATCCTGTGTGTGCATAGTGCTACTGGAAGTAGGCATGGGCCTCAGTGGGAAAATGTTTGGGGGCCCCCTCTCTAGGGTGGGTTTGTTCTGATAATACAATGTCACTGGGTTTGGGGCCCTTGTGGACTGCTGGGCACCCATCTGTGCCAGCTTTCTCCTCCTCGCATGGTATAACCGCTCAATGGGTACTTCTCCCCCTCTGCCCAGATAGACCCAATTTATCAAGACGGGAATTGCAACAGAGAAAGAGTTTGATGTACATAAAGCCAACTAAACAGGAGACGGAGTTTTATTATTACTCAAATCAGCCTCCCTGAAAATTCGGAGGCTAGGGTTTTTTAAAGACAGTTTGGCGGGTAGGAGGGGTATGGAGGGGAAATGCTGATTGGTTGGGTCAGGGATGGAATCACAGGGAGTTGAATCTGTCTTCTTGCACTGAGTCAGTTCCTGGGTGAGGGCCACAAGACCAAATGAGCCAGTTTACTGGTCTGGGTGGCTGGCACCAGCTGATCCATAAGAAAGAATGCAGACCTCAAACACCAATCTTAGGTTTTATAATAGTAACATTATCTACAGGAGCAATTGGGGACATTAGTGATCTTGTGGCCTCTGGCTACGTGACTCCTGAGCCATAATTTCTTTTATTCTTTTCTTTTCCTTTTTTGAGATGGAGTTTCGCTCTTGTTGCCCAGGTTGGAGTACAATGGCGTGATCTTGGCTCACTGCAACCTCCGCCTCCCGGGTTCAAGCGATTCTCCTGCCTCAGCCTCCTGAGTAGCTGGGATTATAGGCATGTGCCACCACACCCGGCTAATTTTTGTATTTTTAGTAGAGACGGAGTTTCTGCATGTTGGTCAGGCTGGTCTCGAACCCCCCACCTCAGGTGATCCGCCTGCCTCAGCCTCCGTAAGTGCTGGGATTACAGGTGTGAGCCACCGTGCCCGGCCCTGAGCCATAATTTCTAATCTTGTGGCTAATTTGTTAGTTTTGCAAAGGCGGCCTGGTCTCCAGGCAAGGAGGAGGTTTGTTTCAGGGAGAGGCTGTTACCATCTTTGTTTCAAAGCTAAACAATAAACTAAATTCCTCCCAGAGTTAGTTCGGCCTATGCCCAGGAATGAACAAGGGCAGTTTGGAGGTTAATGGCAAGATGGAATTGGTTGAGTCAGATCTCTTTCATTGTCATCATTTCCTCGTCATAATTTTTGCAAAAGCAGTTTCAATGGCTATGTGTATACATGCCAGGCATTCAGATCCAAACAGCCTGTTAGAAGAATCTATAGAATATTCCAAGCACTGGTTTACATCTCTTGTAAATGGATCCATCTCTTGTAAATGGAAGCCTTTTACCCTCAGCTAGCAGCAGAGTGACAACAGTTAAGATTCATTAAATATTCTCAAGTGTTTGTTTCTCAAGAAACATGTGTGCCTGGCACTGGGAAGATGCAAAGATGAAGAAAACAGAGTTCCTGGCCTCAGGGGCCTCCAAGTCTGGTTGGAGGGTGGGGACACAATGGTATGGGAAACAGACATCACTTGCTGTGCAGTATAGCATTACTGCATTTGCATTACTGCAAAGGGACCTCTGGCTGGGGACACGGAGGATACAGGTCACTGTGGGAAGGATTCAGGAGGGTGTCAAAGAGGAAGAAGCCTCAGGCTGGGTCCTGAAGGTGAGTATATTAGTTCAATTGAAGGTTAATCTTCTAGCCCTAGAAGTAGACTAGGAAGGGAATGCAGAAGCAGGTTACCTTTCCTACTATAAGGAGGTCTTTCCACAGAGACCCAGAGCCCCACAGAATGGATAAAACACAACTCGCTGGGCACAGTGGCTCAAGCCTGTAATCCCAGCACTTCGGGAGGCCGAGGCAGGCGGATCACAAAGTCAAGAGATTGACCTGGCCAACATGGTGAAACCCTGTCTCCACTAAAAATACAAAAATTAGCTGGGTGTGGTGGCATGCACCTGTAGTTCCAGCTACTTGGGAGGCTGAGGCAGAATTACTTGAACCTGGGAGGCGGACGTTGCAGTGAGCTGAGATTGCACCACTGCACTCCAGCCTGGCGACAGAATGAGACTCCGTCTCAACAACAACAACAAAAACAAAACACAACCCACACATTCATGTGTTCAGCAGAGAGTTATGGAGTGCCCACTCTGTGCCAGGCACTGTTCACTGCCTCTCAGAGCTCACTTCAGATGGAGGGAGGGGATGATAAGCAAGTAACCATCCAGGATGACTGGCAGATGGAGAGGTGTGCTATGGGGAACGTGTGAACATGGATAATTAGCTAGCTACTGCAAGAACCAGCATAATGGCTTAAACCCAGAAGCTGGTCTTCCACTCACAGGCAAGATTCCTGCCCAGTGGGGAAGGAACAGAGACCCCAATGGAAGAAGAGGCTCTGCCACCTTCAGCATGCAGCCTCCAGTTTCCTAGGACTGACTCCAAGCCAGTAGGCTGGAAGGGGGGAAGAGCATGGAGAAGGCTTGTGGTCCCGTCTTCCTGCCAAGGCCTAGGAGTGGGTGTGTCACCTGTGCCACATTCCATTGGCTAGAACTTGGTCACAAGATCACACCTAACTGCAAGGGAAACTGGGTCCAGCCATGTGCCCTGGAAAAAGAACAGCACCTGGGTTTTGAACTGCTAGAAGCCTGATCCATGGGTAGTAAGGATAGCGAGTGTAGGGTTGGGGCAAATCATTTATATAGCAAACTTGATTGACCTCTCCGTCTTGTGAAGTCCAGCGGGGAAGAAAGTGTGAGGTTCTCAAAGAAGGAAGAGAGTGTTATGGTTTTCCCAGACCAAGTATACAGCACCCTCTGATGACAGCAGAAGAGGTAGGGCTGTTTGGGGCATCCACTGTTCTCCAAGAACCTGAGTCTCTTCTCATTTGGCCAGGGCCAGGCCTTCTTAGCAGGTGCCCCTGGGGTCACATAGCCCCTGGCTGTGCTTATGGTCTCCCGGGAGATAGAGAGGACCATCGCCTATCTATTAGTAGATAATAGAGACCAGGAGGGTGCAGACCTGTCTCTTACTAAGAGCAGCCAGGCTTTCAGAGACTCGGCTGCCACCTGCCAGTTACCTACAACTTTCGGAAACCCAAGAGCCAGCTGTGCTCTTGAATTTCCACAGCAACATTGGGAAAGTAGCTGAGGTTGGAGGTTATGATGAGCTGAGCTTATCAGCCAGTGCTCTAGGAGCCTGAGGAGGGAGTGCTGTTCACGGCCAGGGTGGCCAGGAAGGCTTCTTGGAGGAAAGGCACATCAGGCTGGACCAGCAGACTGTCTGAAAGTTCTGCCCACGTCCTTTGCGCCATACTCCTTCCCCACCTCCCCGCCCAGCCTCCAGGGTCACCACTCTGCTGTCTCTCCAACCCAGTGACACCCCTGGAAACCAGGACATTGTATCTGGTTTCATGTCTCATTTTCCATTAGGCACCAATGAAAAACCAGAGCTGGATGGTCGTTAAAGCAGTAAAAACAGGATTTGCTCAAAACTATTGCAATAAAGACAAAGAGACCTCGGTATAGAACTGGGCTCAACTCCAAATACAGCATGGGCGAGTGAGGGTTATAGCCAGGGAGCAGGGTGGCAGGCAGTGGATGGAAAATCACTAAGGGGAAACATCAGGGGCAGGGAGGATTCTGGCGAAACTGACCCAACAGGATTCTTGCTGAAGGCAGGCAGGGTGATCAGACAGCACCCGGGGGATGGTGGAGGACGAGGAAACTGATCAGATATCGACAGTGATCAGATATCAAGGGGGAGGTGTTTTTCTAAACCAGTGAAGCAGGATTCTTGCTAAAACTGGATTTTAGAAGGCACAGATGGGCCTAGGAGAAGGTTCAGGAGGCTCACTAAAGTTTGGTCAAGCGAAGAATTTTTTCAAGCCTAAGGGACAAATTGGGTCACTCAGAGACAGAGACGGCCAGCCTACTTCTATGGGTTGTTTCTTCCTCCCAGGGCCGTGTGGCCGAATCTCACTTTCCATTTTTAAACTTTTAAAAATTCAGTGCTCAATTTGCTGAAAATATGATGAAAACCAAAAATCTTTCTTGTAACCTAACACTTCCATCATCGTTCATGTGCATTCACTGTAAATACACAGGTGTCATCCATAAGTTTGTGTGTGTGTGGTTTTGCTGTTTCCTTTTTTACTTTTTTTTTTTTTTTCTGAGATGGAGTCTTGCTCTATCGCCCAGGCCGGAGTGCAGTGGTGTGGTATGATCTTGGCTTACTGCAACCTCTGCCTCCCGAGTTCAAGCAAGTCTCCAGCCTCAGCCTCCTGAGTAGCTGGGACTACAGGCATGTGCCATCAGGTCCAGCTAATTTTTGTGTATTTAGTAGAAACCAGGTTTCACCATGTTGGCCAGGCTGGTCTCGAACTCCTGACCTCAGGTGATCTGCCTGCCTGAGCCTCCCAAAGTGCTGGGATTACAGGCGTGAGCCACCCCGCCTGGCCTGCCGTGTCCTTGTATTACTCCATTGCTCTCCAAACCTCACTCCCCTGAGGTCAGCCGCTAGCATGCACCCAGACAACATTAAGAAAGCAGCAGGTAACTTGTTTCTTTGCCGAGTTAATGTGCCACTCCTGCCTCTTTGCTCTCTTCCTGTTTGATGCCCTCCTCCTTGACACAGCAGTTGAGACAGACCATGGAAGCCACACAGCTTTTTGAATCCCGCTGTTTTCTCCTGCCTGTGTGACCTTGTGCAAGTTACTTTACCTCTCCAGGCCTCAGTTGCCTTGCCTGTAAGATGGGGATAATGATGGTGCTGCCATCACAGGGCACTGGAAAGGGTTCGTGTGTCTACACTGCTTAGGACTTTAGACACTGTGGCCACGGTGACTGCAGTAGGGGGTGATCTGAGGGGGAAGTGGTCAAGGGAAAGGCCCAGGCCTGGAACTGGGGCCTTTTGTTGGGGTTCCCCACACAGAGCTGAGGCAAGGGAAAGAGACGTGGGGATACCCCAAAAGGGGTAGCCAGCTTGATCTGTGACTCTGCTCTGTTTGAAGAAGAAACACTCGCTCTGACCACTTCCGTTTCCATGTGCCTGGATTGTCCTCTAGTTTCTTGTTAAGTGTTTCCTTGAAACTCCCTGAAGCAGTCAGCTTGGGCTAGTCTTGCTGTGGTAACAAACAACCCTAACCCCAGTTGCTTGCACACACATGGGTGTGTACACAAAGTAAAATGAGTGTGCAGCTGGCCCTCCAACCTGTGGTTTCCACATCCACGGATTTAATCAAACATGGATCAAAAATATTCAAAGAAAAAAAGATGAAAAATAACAACACAACAATAAAAAATAATGTAAATTTAAATATAGTATAACAACTGTGTATATAGCATTTACATTGTATTAGGTATTAGAAGTAACCTAGAAATGATTTAAAGCAGAGCTCCCCAACCTTTTCGGCACCAGCTTCATCCATGTCCCTGCAAAGAACATGATCTCATTCATTTTAATGGCTGCTTAGTATTCCATGGTGTATATGCACTGTATTTTTCCACGGATGGGATGGGGGATGGTTTCTGGGTGAAACTGTTCCACTTCAGATCATCAGGCATTAGATTCTCATAAGGAGCCTGCAACCGGGATCCCTTCCGTGCACAGTTCACAATAGGGTTCTTGCTCCTATGAGAATCTAATGCTGCCACTGATCTGGCAGGAGGCAGAGCTCCAGTGGTGAAGCTCGCCCTCCCAATGCTTACCCCCTGCTGTGCGCCCCGGTTCCTACCAGTTCCCTGGCCCAGGAGTTGGGGACCCCTCATTTAAAGTATACAGGAGGACGTGCATACGTTATAGGCAGATACTATGCCATTTCATATCAAGGACTTGAGCATCCTCAGATTTCGGTTTCGGAGGGGGTGGGGGGGTCTTGAAACCAACCCCCAACAGATACCAAGGGACAATTGTATTTCTCACTCAGGTGACATGCCATCTGAGGCTCTTTGCAACAACTTGTGTATATTGCAATGCAGGCTGAAGGGGCAGCACCCATCTGGGACGTTCAGGCGGGAAGAGAAAGCAGAATCCATGACTGTTCCCCAAGGTTCCACTCAGAGAAGGCAGGTGTCACTTCCCTTCACATCTCATTGGCTGAAACAGGTCACATGGCCAGGCCAGCCTCCAGTAGGATGGGAAGTCTAATCCTCCGGCAAGCATGTGACCCAGAGGGCGGGGTAGCCACCATTTTGAACAAGCACTATGTGAACAACCATCTCCTGCATCCCCAGTCCTCCTCTCTGCTGCGCAAAGGGAACAAGAGATGTCTTGGTCACCACTTGGCCTCACTGGGGACCCTCAGAGGCCCGATGTGTGTGGAGAGAGAGGGGACCAGCAGAAGAGGCATGGGGGCAGGGGATGTATGGGATGAAGGGCCGAGACTCAAGATGGAAAGGAGGCTAGCACAGCTGCTGAGCTGCAGCCTGCCCGTTTATGGCTGAAATGAGCCACCTGGCCAGGAGGACACTAGCTACTTTTTCATTGATGGGCTTTGAAGATGGTGACAATGACAGATTCAGGTGATGGCGTCTTTCTGCTGGCTGCTTTAAAAAGAAGGCCACTTGGCCCCATCTCCAGAATAGGAACCATGAGACAGTGACAAATGCCCATACAGGAAGTGAGCTGCCCAGCACTCACGATCTGAGCCATTTGCCCCTTGTTTCCCAGGTAGCCCCTCTTCATTCCCTGCCTATTCCCCTGGCTTGCTTTATTTATTTATTTATTTATAGAGACAGAGTCTTGTTCTGTTGCCCAGGCTACAGTGCAGTGGCGCAATCATAGCTCACTGCAGCCGCAGCTGCAACTCCCTGGGCTCAAGCGATCCTCCTGCCTTAGCCGCCCAAGTAGCTGGGATGACAGGTGTGTGCCACTGTGCCTGGGTAATTTTTTTATTTTTTGTAGAGATGGGGTCTCTGTGTTGTCCAGGCTGGTCTCAAACTGGCCTCCCAAAGTGCTGGATTTACATTTTGATTTAAATCCAGGTCAAATCTCTTTCTAGGATAATGGGTCAGCTGGTGAAAGGGTCAAACTTAAGAGCAGAACTCAAAGGCATTGTGGGTGACGCTGACACCCATGCACATGGATCTCCACTGCCCAGGAGGACTCATCTAGAATTTCTCCTTTCCTGAGTTTAAAACGTCCCCATAGTCCAGTGGTGATAACCACCAATGCCAATTAGCACAAGGGTTCACTACATTCGCCCATGACATGGGCTCCCTTCCCAGGGACAGATGTGTCAACTTCAACTACTTAACCTAAAAGCACATGCCTTAGAGTGGGCGACTTGTTCGGTGCAAGAAGCAATCCTACCTGAGCTAGTCCAGCAGGTTTTTTTGTTTGTTTGTTTGTTTGTTGTTTGTTTTCACAGTTTCACTCTATCAGGCTCTGGAGTGCAGTAGTGTGATCACAGCTCACTGCAGCCTCAACCTCCTGGGCTCAAGCGATCCTCCCCAAGTTGCTGGGACTACAGGTACACGCCGCTGTGCCTGGCTAATTTTTGTATTTTCTGTAGAGACAGGGTTTCATCATGTTGTGCAGTTTCAGTCCATAAAAAGTAAGGAGTGATTATTATTAAAAGAGGGATTGGTGTCGAGAAGGCAGCCTCTTGATATTTCAGCAGTGAGGAAGTACTGATGGCATCGTGGTAATCTTGCACTCTTGTTAATGCAAACTTCTTTTGAGAGCTTAAACTTTAGAAAGGCTGGCAGTTCTGGGTTTTAATTCTCTGTCACCTTGTGACATCAGACATGTTACTTAATTTCTCTGCTTCACCTTCCTCATCTGCAACATGGGAACTCTGCAACACAGCTACTGGGAGGAGTGATGAGCAAATCAATCGGTGACTACTCATAGGGGCTTGGGACCGTGTTGCCTGGCACATGGGACGCGCTCCACAACTTTGTCTCCTGGATGAAATGGGGACATTTATGGGAAAAAGCCTGTGTGTAGTAAGCACACCATAAATACTAGCAGCTATAATTAGCTATGGAGTTTGAGCAGCATGCAGTTCATACCACAAAACCCATCGTTTCCTGCAACACTTTGCTCTTGGAGAACTCCTGTAAGATGTTGATTCGTTCTTCTTATCTCACATTGGTTATTACTCATAGAGGTTTTGGCTAAAATAACCACAGTTTATTTCTTTCTGTTTTCAGCATTCCCCTTTTCAGCCTCCAACACTGGAGTTGGGCCAGGAAAAAAATACATCATGAGATAATTTAACTCCAAGAACTTTATTGTAAAACTTCAGTGGTGAATTTCTTTTAAAAAAAAAAAGAGATCTTGAATCATAGTGGTGTATTCTTAGCCTCTTTTTTTCACTTAGACATTTTATTATGAGCTTTCTCTGTGTTATTGAACATTTCAAAGACTTTGCAACCAATTAAATATGTGTTGGATGGCTTCTGAAGGAAGACAGTATGACAGGCTTGAAGACAGGGTTCTTGGCATTGAACCAGTGGGAGAGACAGGCTCATGCATACGTAACCAGAAATACAAGTCGTTCGAACTGTCCTAAATGTTAGAATGTAAGCATGTACTCTGGGTCATCAAAACCAATGACACTCAGGGAAATCCACCCAGGCCTACTTTGGGCCTTGGACGATGGAAAATATTTGTGAAAAAGAGAAATTGAGGAACAGATGTGTTAAGCTGAGTCCACAGCCTGCATCAGGGCTCAGAGGCAGGAAAAAGAAAATCAGGAAAGGGTGGAACTCTGTTGGGGGAGAGGTAGATTGGAAGTAGAATCAAAGTTGAGGCTAGAAGGTGGGATTCGGCCAGGTCATGAAAGACCTTGACAACAACCCCAGGGTGTTAGAGATTTGGTTTGTAGTGTTATCGGAAGCCACGCAAAGGTTTTGAGCAGGAAGTAGCCCTATGAGATTGGTGCTTCAGAGTAGAGCTTGACTGTGTGGGAGCTGAACAAGACAGTTACTCTGCCAGGACAGAGGAAGAGGAGGAAGGTGCTTGAGACACCTGTCTCAGGTAATGGCCTTCCTGGCTGCCTAGGAACTGGGACTGGGGAGCTAAGATAAGGGGCAGGCCCTGGGGCAGCCATTACCCACAAGAAGGGAAGCCCTTTCAGTGGGTTGGGGCCTGTGAGGGGCTGCAGTACAGTAATGCCCCTCCAGGAAACGGGAACATAGGAACAGTGGAGGAGTTTGTTTTGCAAGGAGAGAACTGGACACAGGAAGAAGTTTTGACAGAGATGGAGAAAGATCTAGAACAGATGGCCTCAGAGGCAAGAGAAAAGGGAGAGATGAGGGAAATGGGTTAGTACTGTGGGTGGCCAAGCCTGAGTGTACATGGGCTGCCACCTTCAGGGGCCTTGCAGCTTTAGAAAGTACATCTAAGTTGGGAAAGCAGCCCAACTCAACTGTCTCGGGGGTCCAGAAACCACTGCACAGACACCCCTCTTTTGGAAGTGACTGCAAGTGGGGTCAGGGGTCAGAGCCCAGGCCACAGTGCTTCCTGGGCTTCCTGTCACAGGAGAGCACTGGGTTTGGATAATCTTGGCTCAGCATGTCTTAGTCTATTTGTGCTGCTTTAACAAAATACCAAGGCTGGGTAATTTATAAAGAATGGAAATTTATTTCTCACAATTTGCAAGACTGGGAAGTCCAAGATCAGGACACCAGCAGGTTCTCTTGTCTAGTGAGGGCTGCTGTCTGATCCAAGATGGCTCCTTGAAGCTGTGTTCTCTGGAGACGAGGGATGCTATGTCCTCACTTGGCCAAAGGCAGAAGGGCAAGAGAGCTGAATACTGTGTGAAGTCTCTTTTATCAGAGTCTTAATCCCATCCACGAGGGAGGAGCTCTCATGGCCTAATCACATTTTAAAGGCCCCAACTCCTCATACCATCATGTTGGCCATTAAGTTTCAACACGTGAATTTCAGAGGGGACCCATTCAAGCCATAGCACTCTTTTTTTTTTTTTGAGATGGAGTTTCGCTCTTGTTGCCCAGGCTGGAGTGCAGTGGCGCGATCTCTGCTCACTGCAACTTCCGCCTCCTGGGTTCAAGCAATTCTCCTGTCTCAGCCTCCCAAGTAGCTGGGATTACAGGCATGTGCCGCCACCCCTGGCAATTTTGTATTTTTAGTAGGGACAGTGTTTCTCCATGTTGATCAGGCTGGTCTTGAATTCCCAACCTCAGGTGATCCGCCTGCCTCGGCCTCCCAAAGTGCTGGGATTACAAGTGTGAGCCACCATGCCCAGCTGCCATAGCACTCTTTTATAAGGGCACTAATCCCATTCATGAGGGTGGATCCCTCATGATTCCACCCTCATGACTTAATCAGTATCATAAAGACCCTACCCCTTAATACTCTTGCATCAGGAGTTAGGTTTCATCATAGGAATTTGGGGGGACACCAGTATTCAGATCATAGCAGCGTGAAAGGAGGCAACATCTGGGCAATCACCTTCCTTTCAGGTTGTGTCTGCCTCCCTCTCCCACCCTCCCTGAAAACCTCTCTGGAAATTCTCTACTCAGTAACCATACTAGTACTAGCACGTGTAAGACTAACACCACCATAAAGCAGCGCTCTCTGCCAGGGCAGTGTGCATCTTAGCAGGAATAAAAGCTCTCGTATTGGTGTTATCACGGAATGTCAGTCATTAGCCCATGAAGTGTAGGAGTTAGTTTGTCCTGGCCATCCTGAAATAGCAGAGGAGCGGGAACCTGTTCTATGTAAGGCTCTTTCTGACTGACCGCATCCTCCCCATGCCCACATTCACCCAGACCCTCTGACTTCCCTGCAAGGCTACTTAGGTGCACAGTGAAGTTTCTTGGTTTCTTGCCTGTTCTTGCCTGTTCAGAGTGATTTCTCCAGGTTGTCACAGTGCAAAGCCCCCTGGAAGAGTAGCAGTCCCTACAGCCTCCTCCAGGACCACCCTACTTCATTTCTCTCCTCTCTTTTGCATGTATTGTGTTCACTCCCACCTCTGAGCCTTTGCTTGTGCCATTTCCTCTGCTTGGGTTGGTCTCCCCACTCCTCTCAGCTCATCAGGTGTTCCCTATCCTTCATTATCTGTTTCATATTGTCGCATCTTCTTTCCCCAGCTGGGCTGGAAGCTTTATGTCTCATACAACATCTGTGTTCCATTTTCCAGCAGAGGGCAGAGCCTGTTGCAAGTGTTCAGCAAATACTGGTCGACTGGCTAATAACAGCTCACACTTGTGCAGGGAGACAGCCTGATCTGGATGGACTGAGAGGGTGGGCTTTGGAACCCAGTGGATCCAAATTAAAATCCCACCCCTTTGCTTTCATCAGTTGTGAGATCTTGACAATGCCACTCAAACCTCTATCTCACTAAGCCTTGGCTTTCTCAACTGTGAAATGGGCTCATAATCATAGTGGTGATTAACTGAAACTTTGTGCAATAATAGTGCCTGGCACACAGTAGGTGCTCATAAAAAGTTAGTTGTCTCTCCTCCATTCCTGATTGCCCCCCTTCCCATGTGACGTGGGTGTTTAGGATTAGAAAACCTGGCTTCTGTCCGGTCTGGCATGTTAGAAAGTTGAAGTCATCACTTGGTCCTAATAAGTAAAACCCTGACCAAACTGAAAAGTCAACAACTCTTCTTGGATCTGTCATAAAGGTGGGGTCACAGGTCAAGTCACTGCCCCCAAAATTGGAGAGACTAATAGGCAAATGCAGAGAACTGCAGCTTGCCAGAGCAGAAACCCACAGGCACAAACTCCCATGGGAACCAGTGCTGAGCTAGGGAAACCCAATGTGTAACTGATGAACTAGTGGATGTTCACTGTGGACAGGCCTGAGTTAAAACTCCAGGGAAGCCAGTCATCTAGGGGCCTCCACACTTTTGTGAGTTTTACCACCAGTAGCTTGACCAGGTTCCTGCAGTGAATATCAAAGATCTCATGCATCCTGCAGGAAGAAGGGAAAAGGAACATTTTGGAAATATGCCAGAGCAGTCTGTTCTTCTCAATAAGGTATGCTTTCAGAGCTGATACAGTTTGGATCTGTCTCTGCTCAAATTGCGTGTTGAATTGCAATCCCCAATGCTGGAGGTGGGGCCTGGTGGGAGGTGTTTGGGTCACAGGGGTGGATCCCTCATGGCTTGATGCTATCTTCCCAGTAATGAGTTCTGGTGAGATCTGGCTGTTTAAAAGTGTATGGCACCCTCCTGCTCAACCTAACTTGCTCCTGCTTTTCATGTGAAGTGCCTGCTCCCACTTCACCTTCCACCATAATTGAAAGCTCCCCAAGGTTTCACCAGAAGCTGAGCTGATACGAGCACCGTGCTTCCTGTAAAGCCTGCAGAACCATGAGCCAGTTAAACCTCTTTTCATTATAAATTACCCAGTCTCAGATATTTCTTTATAGCAATGCAAGAATGGCCTAATACCAGAGCCTAACCTGCCTGGGAAAGGGAAATACCCAACTCCAGCCCATTTTAGCCATCCTGCCCAACTTAAAGGAGGAAAAAACTGAGACATACTTTTGAAGTTAACAGTCCAGAGGCACAGGCTCAGTGAAAGACTGAGACTTACCCATAGGATTTAGAACTCTCCCCCTCCCCAATACCTTCTCATCATATCACTAAAGGCCTGTTTATAGCAGTTCCTTTTATCTAGTACATTACATTTGGCCATCAAGAGAAACTTACAAGACATATTAAAAGGCATTAAACACTGTCTGAAGAGGTATGGCAAGCATGAGAACAGACTCACATATGGTAGAGAGGTTGGAATGGTCAGACCAATAATTTAAAGCAACTGTGATTAAGGTGCTAAGGACTCTAATGGCTAAAGTAGATGACAGCATGCAAGGACAAATGGGGAATGTAAGCGGAGAGATGGAAGTTCCAAGAAAGAACCAAAAAAATGCTAGAGACCAAAAACACTGTAACAGAAATGCAGAATGCCTTAGATAGGCTTGTTAATAGACTGTACATGGCTAAGAAAGGAATCTCTGAGCATGATAATATCTTGATAGAAACCACCAAAACTGAAAAAGCAAAGAGAAAAAAGACTGAACAAAAACACAGAACAGAGTATCTAAGAACTGTGGGACAACTACAAAAGGTGTAACAGACATATAATGGGAATTCCAGAAGGAGAAAAAAGAAAGGCACAGAAAAAATATTTGAAACAATAATGACTGAGAACTTCCTCAAATTAATATCAGACACCTAACCACAGGCTAGGAAGGTCAGAAAACACTGAGCAAGATCAATGCCAAAACAACTAACCTAGGCATACCATTTTCAAACTACAGAAATTCAAAGAAAAAGTCTTGAAAAAAAGCCAGAGGGGGGAGAAAAACACCTTGCCTATAGAGGAACAAAGATAAGAATTACATCTGACTTCTCAGAAATCATGCAAGCAAGAAGATAGTGGAGTGAAATATTTAGTATTGAGAGAAAAAAAACACCAACCAAGATTTCTGTACCTTGTGAAATTGTTCCTTCAAAAGTGAAGGAAAAATAAAGACTTTCTCGAACAAACAAAAAGTCAGGGGATTTGTTGCTATTAGACCTGCCTTGCAAATGTTAAAATTTCTTTAGAGAGAAAGAAAATGATAAAGGTCAGAAACTCAGTTCCATATAAAGAAAGGAAGAGCATCAGAGAAGGAATAAGTGAAAGCAAAAGAAAAATGTTTACTTTTCTTATTCTTAATTGACCTAACAGATAACAGTTTGTTGGAAATAATGGCAATAGTATATTCTATTACTTATGCTTATGTGTGTATGTATATCTATATATAAGCAAAATGATGGCCCAACAATGATACAAGGAATGGGAGGAAGAAATTAAGATTGTTTTGTTATTAGAAGGTACAGTTGACCAGGTGCAGTGGCTCACACCTGTAATCCCAACACTTTGGGAGGCCGAGGCGGGTGGATCACCTGAGGTCAGGAGTTTGAGACCAGCCTGGCCAACATGGTGAAACCACGTCTCTACTAAAAATACAAAAAATTAGCTGGGCCTGGTGGTTTCCCTGTAATCCCAGCTACTCGGGAGGCTGAGACAAGAGAATTGCTTGAACCCAGGAAGCAGAGGTTGCAGTGAGCCGAGATCAGGCCATTGCACTCCAGCCTGGGCGACAGAGTGAGACTCTGTCTCAAAAAAAAAAAAAAAAAAGGTACAGTTGTTCCTTGGTGTCTATGGGGGATTGATTCCAGGACCACCTTCACAATTCCAAAATCAGTAGGTACTTGAGTCTCTGATAAAAAATGGTGTAGTGTTAGCATATAACCTATGCACACCCTCCTGTATACTTTAAATCACCTCCAGACTGCTTGTAATACCCAATACAATGTAAGTACTATGTAAATAGTTGTTATACTGTATTGCTTTTAAATTTTGTATTATTATTATTATTATTATTATTATTATTATTATTATGAGACAGAGTCTTACTCTGTCGCCCAGGCTGGAGTGCAGTGGTGTGATCTTGGCTCACTGCAACCTCTGCCTCCTGGGTTGAAGAGATTCTCCTGCCTCAGCTTCCTGAGTAGCTGAGATGACAAGGCTGCACCACCATGCCCAGCTAATTTTTTGTGTTTTTAGAGATGGGGTTTCGCCATGTTGGCCAGGCTGGTCTCGAACTCCTGACCTCAGGTGATCCACCCGCCTCGGCCTCCCAAAGTGCTGGGATTACAGGCATGAGCCACCATACCCAGCCAAAATTTGTTTTTTTTTTTCCTGAATATTTTCAATCCATGGTTGGTTGAATCTACATGTGTGAAAGCTGCAGATATGGAGGGCCAACTGTCCTCACAACGTGTGAAGCAGTATAGCGTTATTTGAAAATGGACTTGGATTGGTTGTAAATGTATGTTGCAAACTCTAGGACAACCACTAAAAAAAATAATTTAAAAAGAAGTATAATAAAGGAGAGAAAATAGAATCATATAAAATGCCAATTAAAACTACAAAAGGCAGAAAAAGAGTGGAAGACAAAAGTGGGACCAAAGAACAAGGACAACAAATAGAAAACAGTAACAAATATGGTAGATGTCAATCCAGCAATATCAATATCACTTTGAATTTTAATGGTCCAAATGCACTAATTAAAAGAGAGAGGTTGTCAGAGTAGATCAAGAAACAAGACCCACTATATGCGGTCTACAAGAAACCCACTTTAAATATAAAGACACATATAGATTAACAGTAAATGGATGGAGAAAGGTATACCATGCTAACACTAAATTGGACACAGGAAGGGGAACATCACACACCAGGGCCTGTTGTGGGGTGGGGGGAAGGGGGAGGGGTTGCATTAGGAGATATACGTAATGTAAATGATGAGTTAATGGGTGCAGCACACCAACATGGCACATTTATACATATGTAACAAACCTGCACGTTGTGCACATGTACCCTAGAACTTAAAGTATAATAATAATAATAATAAAAAGCTGAGGTAACTTTATTAATTTCAGTCAGGGTAGACTTCAGACTGAGTAAAGTAAGGGATAAAGAGAGGCATTAAAATGAAGCAGTACTCCAAGAAGATCTAACAGTCCTTTATGTGTGTGTGCCTAACAACAGAACATCAAAATACTTAAGGCAAAAGCTGATGGAACTACAAGGAGAAATAGATTAATCTACTATCATAGTTGGAGACTTCAGCACCCCTCCATCAGACATAGGCAGATATAGCGGGTGGAAAATCAGTAAGAACATAGTTGAATTCAGCAGCACCATAATCAACTGGATATGGTGGACATCTATAGACTATTTTATCCAACAATAACAGAATGCACATTCTTTTGAAGCCCACCTGGAACATTCACCAAGATAGACCACATCCTGGGCCGTAATACACACCTTAAAAAAAATTTAAAAGGCTTGCAATCAGGCCAGGCATGGTGGCTCACACCTGTAATCCCAGCACTTTGGGAGGCCAAGGCGGGCAGATCACCTGAGGTCGGGAGTTTGAGACCACCCTGTCTGATATGGAGAAACCCCATCTCTACTAAAAATACAAAATTAGCCGGGCATGGTGGCGCATGCCTGTAATCCCAGCTACTCAGGAGGCTGAGGCAGGAGAATCACCTGAACCTGGGAGGCAGAGGTTGCAGTGAGCCAAGATCATGCCATTGCACTCCAGCCTGGGCAACAAGAGCGAAACTCTGTCTCAAAAAAAAAAAAAAAAAAAATTGTAATCATACAATGTCTTCTCTCAAACCACAAGGGAATTAAACTAGAAATCAATAACATAAAGATAGCTGGAAAATCCAAAAGTACTTGGAGATTTAACAACACACTTCTAACCAACATACAAAGAAGGAATCTCAAAAGAAATTTAAAAATACTTTGACGTAAATGAAAATGAAAACACAACTTACCAAGCTTTGTAGGATGCAGTGAAAACAGTGCTTAGAGGGAAATTCATAGCATTGAATGCATATATTACAAAAGAAGAAAACCTGGTTTTATATTTACTTCTCTCACTTAACTAGCTCTGTGAACTAAAGCAAGTTATTTGACTTCTGATCCTCATTTTCACCAACCACATGATGGGGTTAATGATACCTCCAGGTCTCATGTCTGACTGCTTCCTTAAATAGTTTAGGCAGAAAGAAGTTGGTGAGACAGGCATAAGAATGTGGCTTCCTCTGGGGCAGGTGGGCTGCCTGGACACTGAGCAACATGTGTTTTCCTTTATAATCCAGGTGCTTGGGATTATATTGTTGTTATGAGGAGCAGACAAGAAAATATATGTGAACATACCTAAAATCTGACAGAAATCCAAGAATGAGCTGCATACTGCTGCATTCATTGATAACATATTCATGCATATAGGTAACTAGCATCTACTGAACCCTGGATCATGTTAAGGCGGTGTCTGTGTCCTCAAGGAGCTCAAATCTAGTCAAGGAGGCAGAGTTGTCAATTGCAACACAGTATAATCAGGGCTCTTGTGATCAAAATGAGCCAAGGGAGAAGGAAAAAAGAGAGGGTTGCAGGAATGGCATTGCAGGCAATGGGATGAAGGTGGACCAGCTTCTGCTCTCAAAAGGATCACTTGGGTAGCTGAGTGGATTGGGGCAAGAGTGGAAGAAACAAGACAAAGAGCCCTTGCAAGTGCTTTATTGTTCTCACAGCATCCTGTGTGGACGCTCAGCTTGCCCTGGGCAGATCACATCATATAGAGGACTTCTAAAGAGATGTTTCTAGGGGAACTTGGCTTTGAGGGGGTTTTCCCAAAAGAGAAAGTTGATTATTACCTCTGAGCGCCTCTGAACCCACCTCCCAGATTTGCTTTGCTCTGGGAGTTCCTAGGCGGCCTCATCTCTAGGAAGTGTGAGCAGTGTTAGAGCCAAGGTGAGCTTGTGCAAAGCCATGGGAGTGTGTCAGTAACCTGGGTTCTAATCAGGCTTCCCCAGTAACTTGCTATGTGGCCTTAAGCAAGTCACTCGACATCTCTGAGGCTGACCTCACCTGGCAAGAGACAGATACAAAATGCCTTGGAAAGATAAAGCCCCACACAGACAGAAGGCGCCGTTCTTCTTTTGCCTAACCCCAGATGTCCCAAGCACCTGGATGGTAAAGGAAAATACATGTTGCTCAGTGTCCAGGCAGCCCACCTGGTCCAGAGGAAGCCACATTCTGATGCCTGTCTCACCAGCTTCTTTCTGCCTAAACTATTTAAGGAAGCAGTCAGACATGAGACCTTCTGGAAAGTTCTATAGAAATAAACTGATGTTTTCTGTGTCTCTTTGTGTCCATCTCCCCTTATCTGCCCAGGATCAATGAGTAGTTTGCACTGCTTTTGTCATCAGTCCTGATCCTGTTACATGTTTTATTGTGCTTATTGTTGTCTCAGTCTTAGTTTTCACATTGGAAACTTTTAGGGAACTTGCCCCAGAGGAATTTCCCCTGCTGGAATGTTCCTTTAATGTAGTTCCCAGTGCAAGGCTGCCCTTTATACCTACAAATGTAGGATCCCCCAGGTGAGACCAATTCCCTAATAACCAGGCCATGAAATCTTACTTTTCTTCAGCCTTCAGCCCCAGTTATTGGGGAGTTGCTGTCTACCAGGTACCATGTGGGTATTCATAGACATTGGCCCGTCTGTCTTCATAACGCTATGAAACAGGTGGTAGGATCTCTAGTCTGCAGCTGAAGTGTGCCCCTGGATGTAACTGGGATTAAACCTGGGTCTGTAGATGCCACGTGCAAGCTCTTTCACCTGAGCCAGGTTGTTTCCTGTCTTATCTCCCATATTCCTTATCCAAATGACTCTCCAGCACAAGGGAAGTGGAGGACTCCAGAGAGGAAGTAGAGGAGTTAATAATCAATCCTTTATATTCTTTGTGTGGTTGTATCTTATCCTTTCCTCTTTTAGCAGGGGATTTATTTAACAAAGAACATTGGAATTACCCTTGGAGTCTGAAGCCTAAGCCAAGAGTATATTAACGTGCTTTATGTTCATTGCGAAGTACCAGAGTTGTGCAGAAAGGGGGCAGGCTGGGACTAGATGGCTTCAGCAAGGACAGCCATGGTGAGGAAGGGTCACTCAACTTCCAGGTCTGACTCTCCCTCGTAACAACTGAGTGGAGGTGGGTTTGTGCCTGAGCTGTGTTTTTGGTGGCATGCTGGAGCCGACTCATGTCAACTGGTGACAGCTGATTGTGTGAATCTCTTCCCAACTTGGTGGTAAGTACCTTATGGAAACTGGCAAATGCTATAAATCAGGGTTTGTTTGTTTTTTTTCCCTCCTGGAGAGCTGGATTTAAGCAATTACCAGCACACTACTGCTCAGTTTCCTCATCTAGAAAATGCGGATGGTAATACCCATCTCATAGAACCATGGGGAGATGTCACGTATGTGAGCATTTTGCGAAAAGCATGACGTGTGTGTGGGTCAATAGGATGATGTGTGTTTATACATAATTTTTTATAATTCTTACATGAAAAGCTGTGTCTTTTTTTGGCTGTATCTTTGTAGAAACAGGAAATAAATTTCAATCAGGGCATGATAGGACACGTGTAGCATAGATTCCCAGAGAAATCAGATGCATAATGTGAGACTATTAGCTGATCATGGGATGACCTTTGAAATCATCAAGCCTGAGGGGCTTCTTCTCATTGGCTTCAGGGTCCTGAGGACCAAAGCCCTGTCATTCATTGAGAGGATCGGTCAAGTGTTTTCCATGGTTTTCTTTGAGGAACGCCAGTGGCAGTGGCTGTGGTGAAAGAAGCCAACAGACGGCAGACCGAGATTTGAAACCTGCTTTTTTACTTAACTACCTGGTTGAACTTGGGCAAATTCCTGAGCCTCTTCAATCTCAGTTTCCTCATCTGTAAAATATGGTACCTCCCAAATAGAGTTTTGGGAGACCCTTGGAGTGGGGTAGATTCTACTGGATTTCTGTTAGTTCTTTTCTCTCTCCTGGGCTTCCTCAGAATTCCGTTCTTATATCATGGTCTTAGGACTCCAGTTGGATCCCTAGTTTGCAGAATGTGGCTCCAGATTGGTACAAGAAGCCCGCTCTGTGTAGCCCGACCTAGAATGTTCTCTATGTGCCTCTTCTCCTACTGAGTTATGACGCAAAATATTTACTGAGACTTTGCTGGGTGCTCAGGCCTTAAGGAAGTAGAATCATAATAGCAGTTACTTGTTAAGCATTCTATATGAATTAATTTAATCTGCATATCAGCCCTGGGATATAAACAGTACAGTGTGGCAGAATAAAGATGGTCATGCACTCTTTGACAATTCTCCCATCAAGATTCTATTGCCTCTCTCCTTGGATCTGGGCTAGCCTGTTACTTCTTTGACCAATCAATACAATAAAGCAGAAGTGACGCTATGCCAGTCGCAGATGTAGCTTTTAAGAGAACTGACAGCTTCTGCCTGGACTCTGGGAGCTCTGAGTTGTCATGTAAGAAATCTGACGACTGACACCACCATACTGGAGAGACCATATGGAGAGGCCTGGACACTATAAGGAGGGAGAGAGGCCCAAGAGGAAGACAGGCCTGGGTGAATCCAGCCTTCCAGCTATTCCTGCTAAGGCACCAGGCATAAGCAAAAGTGCCTTGGACCCTCCAGATCAGACCAGCCCGCAGCTGAATACCACTAAGTGCCCTAGTCAGTGCCAAAAAGAGCAGGAGAATCACCCAGCTGAGCCCTGCCAAATTCCTGACCCACAAATTGTGAGCTACAATAAGATAGCTATTATTCTAAGCCACTAAATTTTGCAAATGATTTGTTACAAAGCAATAGATAACTGGAACCATGCTCACCCTCCTTTTACAAATGAAGAAACGGAGGCACAGAAAGTTGAAGTGGCTTAATTAAGGTCACACATTAATTAGTAAGTGGTGGGAACATGATTTAAACCCCAGAAACCCGGTTCCCAACATGAGTTGTTAACACTGTGTTGTACTGCTCTTGAGTTGAAAACATGTCTCTGCTTGCAAGGAGACTTCTGTTTACTTTGGGATGCAAGAATCACTCATGCTACAGAAATAGCAGTTAAGGCAGAAATAGAGAATTATAGAAGACATTCATTTATTCACTTTAAGGACAGATTTATATTAAAATGATGTTAGGATTTTACTGCAGTCAGAGGAAGGACCCCCACCACCCCACAACACTGACTGGTGAGTGAGACCCCAGGGGAACAACTCTGAGGGGTGAGGACATTTGAGTTGTGTCCTGAAGGATGAATAGAAGTGTCCTGTTTGGAAGAGCACACGAGGTGGCAAGATAGTCCACGCAAGTGCACAGAATGGCAGAATGGTGGGGTGCATCCAGGGAGAGTCCAGTGTGGCTGGTGTGGAAGGGAGGGAAAGCCGAGAACAGGAGCATCAGCTGGAGCCACTTGCAGGGCAATGTGCATCCAAGCCTTGAAGCTCAGCCTCTGTCTAAATGGCCCTGGAGAACCCCAGCGAAGGACATTAAGTGTGGGGGCACGATCCGATGTGCCTGCTAAACAGAAGCCCCCCGCCCTTGGGGGTGTGAAGGCTGGAGTGCAGGGGAGGTTGCCGAGGATGAAGACCAGAGGAAGCTCCATGGTAGCAGTCTGGTGACAGCATGGTGGGGCCAGACCAGGCAGTTATGGCAGACATGGAGGGGAGGGGACATGCCCCAGACATATTTAGGAGGAGGACTCTTGGGCCTGGTTGGCAGAAATGGCATGATGAAGGAAGAGGAGCCAGTGGTGCCTCAGGGGTACCTGGTGTCAGGGACTATGGGACAGCATCACCCCAGGCCCAGGGAAGAGCAGTTAGAGGGTAACAGCAAGGGACGCAGTGAGCGTCGGTGCCTGGGAGAAAGAGAGCAACCCCCTGGTGCCTGTGATGGAGTGGGTGCTCAGCAAATACTTGACAAGAAAGATCAAATGGACCCCTGGGTCTGGGTCTCTGGAGGGAAGGAAGAGTGCAAGGTAGAGATTTGAGCATCACCAGCACAAGGGCAGCTGGAGCGGTGAGATGCTAAACTACACCACATCCTTCCATTGTGTTCTTGACCTTTGGACTGAAGAGACCTGTTTCCACCTCTGTTCTTAGAGACAAGGCTACTCTGTTCCTACAGGGCTATACAACTCCCATCTTGTCGCTAAAATGGGATTTGAGTTAGATGACCAGCTAGAGAAATCTATGACTCTGTGGATATAATTGCCTGGGAGCTTAGAGCTCTGACCCCAGGCAGTCACAAGGAACATCCCCATGCCAACTGAGAGGCTTCTCTTTGCAGCCACAGTGATGTCACCATCCCTGACCTGGGGCATTTATAGTGATTCAGAGACCCTCCAGTTCTATGCCTGTGGTGGATTTAGGGATAGGAGCAGTGCTCTAAATAACGCCCCTTGCTTCACCTGCGCTCAGAACCAGTGAGGAAATAGACAAAGATGAGGAAGATGCAGATCAGTGTCAGCTTTCTTAGCAATGGGCTGAGCTGAAGGATGCAGTGCGGGCACATGATAAAAAGGAAAATGAATAAGGAAATTGAGAGGAAGCCTCACAGTTAGAAGGGGATGTAGTTGTGGGATGCAGTTAGGGCACAATCCAGTGCCCTAACATGCACCCTCTTTGACTCTGTTCCCCGGAGCTGCAGGCTTCCCTGTCCCAAGAGCTGGGGCTGCCCCAGGATGCCTAAGGGGGGTGGGAAGAAAGCTGCACCCTGACCCCAGCAGGCTGGCTATTTACAAGCATGGATCAGTAGCATCTCGAAGCAAGCGAACTATCAGTTGCGCTGAGACTGATCCCTTGTTCTTGGTTTCACAACTCATTTCCTGTCTCTTGGTGTCTCTGCACTGCTAGTGAAGAGGATGGAGCGTGATTCCTCTGAGACTTGAGTCATGGGCCTTGCCGTCTTCCACTGAATTCAGTTCCGAGCACTGATTTCGGGTACCCACTGTGTGCCAGGCAGCACACTAGGTGTTGGCGTCCATGGCACTCCTGGGCTCCTGCTGGTTCACTCAAGGAGCACAAACTGGTTCTCTCTCTAGAGCAGAGTGTCTGAAACACGGCACTGTTGGCATTTGGAGCCGGGTCATTCTTTGTTGTGTGGACTGTCTTGGGCATTGGAGAATGTTAGCAGCATCCCTGGGCTCTGTCCACTAGATGCCAGTAGCATCACCCTCCGAGTTGTAACAATCAAAAGTATCTTTACATATCACCAAATGTCCCCCTGGGGGATCAGTTTGCTCCTGGTTGAGAACCACGGCTCTGGGGCTGTGCCACCCAATATGGTAGCCAGGGGCCACATGTGGCTAGTGAGCACCTGAGATATGGCTCAAGTATATTGAGATGAGCTGTGAGTGTAATATACACACTGGACTTTGAGCACTTAATATGAAAAAAATATGAAATGTCCTATTAGTGATTTTTAATATATTTATGGTATCTTAAAATGACAATATTTTGGATATATTGGGTTAAATAAAATACAGTATTGGGATTAATTTTACCCATTTCTGTTTATTTCTAATGTGGCTATGAGAAAATTGATACTGCACACATGGCTCACATTCTCTTTCTCTTGGGTCTAGAGCGTCACCAGCCCCATGTGGTGGGTGAGGGCACAGACTGCAGAGTCAGAACCCCCCAAGGCCACGTCCTAGCCTCACCGCTTCCTAGCTCTGTGACCTTCAGTGAGCTACTGAGCTTCTCTGGGTCTCACAGTGGCGGTCACTTTCTCCAAGACCTCAGATCAAAGTTCCCAAACTTGCAGGGGAAATGGTGAACTTTGTAAGATTCTGATGTTGAAGCTGGTATTTTCTGGACAGTCTTGGAGGTCCTTCTGTGGCACTCAGGGCTGTTGTCACTACCAAGGTGTTACCCACCTTCCTTTCCCCCGTCCCCTCTGCTCCCAGAGAGAACAAAGTGTTTTTTCTCAATGGGTCCAGTCAAAGACATCTCCCCGGCCCTGCGGCGTGAGCAGGAAGCAGGTGGGATTGCTTTCCCCAACATGCACCTCTTTCCAGGGTGGCACCTTTACCCAGCATCTCCCCTGACTCCTTCCACCTCCCCTTCCCCTAAAAATCTCCCCAGCCTGGTTTCTCTTTAGCCTTCCCTGACACTTGGCAATTTGCAAATCTGTCGAACGTCTCCCCTTCTGTATTGGCATCTGAACCTATAAATAGCTCCCAGACAAAGTCCTGGCTGCATTGTGACAGTTTGTATGCTTGCACTGTATTCCTTTTCT
Source organism: Pan troglodytes (assembly GCF_028858775.2). Lineage (NCBI taxonomy): Eukaryota > Metazoa > Chordata > Mammalia > Primates > Hominidae > Pan > Pan troglodytes. Next base: position 90,608,076 of record NC_072413.2, read on the forward strand.
CAGACTTTTAGAAAGCCTCATCTACGCACTTGCTTAATACGGAAGAGCAGCTTCCAAGAAAAGGAATCTTTTATTACAGCATGAACAATGTAGTGGGGAGTCACCTCAGGGTAACATGCTGCTTGCAGCAACGATGAGCCCTGTGAAGCATGCAAGATGGTCCAGGCAAGGTCCTGGACCCAGGAAGGTGGAAAGAAATGAGGTCTGGGCCCTGCTCTCTGGAAGCTTCATCCAGGGCCAGAGCTGGGCCTGTAAATAAATCATGATGTGCTGTAATCAGCTGTAAAGTCAGCTGTGTGCCCAGTGCCCAGGCCAGTGGGAGGGGCCAGAAGTTCTGCCCAAGAAGGCCTCACCAAGGGATCACCTGGGGACTGCCCGATGACAGGGGAGATGGTGGCCCACAGGAAAGGCATCACCGCCAACGTGAGGCAGGGACATGCCGATTGCATTCCTCTAGGAGGCACTGGGACACCCTCCCTCCAGCCTGCACCTCCTTTCTCAACAAAAGGCACCTGCTATACTGGCTGGCGGGCCATGGTCACAACTTGGCCACAGCCTTGGGCCAGTCACTTAGCCTTCCTGAGCCTGTTTCCTCACCTATTAAAGGTAGATAATGGAGTTGTCATTTTGATTAGAAGTACAGAGCCTTGCACAGTGAGCACTTATTAAATGGAAGATGACATTATGATTATTATTATTATTAAAACTTTGAAAACTGTAACCCTCCATGACTCCTCAGGAGGCTCGAATTTACACAAAGCCCAGTGCTGGGAATTTGGGAGAAGGAGGCAAACAATGACAGTTGCCATTGAATCAGAATCTGGATTCCAGAGAGCTCTAGAATGTAACTCTGGAAAGCACTCGGGCTGATCCCGTCTCTCAAGCTGATGATGTGCCACCTCTGGACCTCAGTTTCCCCATCTGTGCCATGGGGAGGGTGCAGAGCTATCCCTTAGAACCCTTCCGTTCTGGCTTTCAGTGGTTCCTTGTCCAGGGCTGCAACCTGGGGCATTTGGAAGCGGCCTTGCTTGACCATGGCTGCTGAGTGCTCCCCGTCACTTTCCCATTGGCCTCCAGCCAAAGGCCAACTCAGGCAAATTCACTATGCCCTACTCTGCACTGCAAGCCTGCATCGCACTCGGCCCAGGGCCCTGGTGGGTGGAGACCAGGGCTAAGGAGGGATGATCTTACACTGAGAGCTGCGGACTGGACAGGTGTTGGAGCCTTACAGAGGGAGACTCAGGCAGGCTGGAAACATACAAACTCCAGGGCCAGCTCCAGAGGCAAAGGTGCCACCGCAGATCATCAGTAACAGCCAGCGAAAGGGAAAGGATGCTTTTTTTCAGCACATTTTCCCAATCGGCATCCTCTTCCAGCTCCCTGAACCCTAACTCACCCTTTGCCCTCCCCACCCTTCAGCCCCCTGCCCAGGTCTTGGAGATCTCTGTGCTGTCTTTTGTGGAGCAGCTGCTATCTTGCAGTCAGATCCTCTGTCGGGGAGGCCTTCAGCCTTTGCGCAACGACCCAGAGGGTGTGGGAGGGGCTCAGTTACTCTTCTCCTCACCTGGCACTTAGAGAAAGCAAGTCTCAGAGTCTCATGGTATGTGGTTGGTGGACCCAGGGGCCTGTGCCCGTTCTGTGCTGTCCAGGTTTGGGCTCTGCCTGGAGCAAAAACAAGAGCTTGCCTGTGCTGTGTTGCGGTCCTTACATGGTAGCAAATCTCAGAGAACACAGGAGCCACTCAGGCTGGCATGGGGTTGTTTGCTCTTCTCACTTTTGGCAGCTGCTACCCTCTGCTGGTACCAGCAGTGCTGGCAGCCCTGGTCTAGCAGCGCCCTTTCCTCAGACAGGAAAGGGTGGTTCTCCAGCATCACCTCAGAGCCAGTGGGTGCCAGGGCTGGGCCTGGAACCAGCGGGTCCCCGGGACTCCAAAGAAATTGCTGTCTTCCCCACTTCTACCCCAGGAACACAAAGCAATTTCCATCTGTTTCAGAAAATTGTGCCTTTGGATAGTAAGCCCTGTGATGGTAGCAAACATTCCTTTCTCCACCTCAGCCACAAACTGGCCAAGTGGTGGTTCCCATGGCAACTGCGGTGTTGCTGGGCAGCCGTGGACCCTGGCCAAAATGTAACTATGTCCTTCAAAATGGGGAAGGAGCCTGCCCCTTTCAGGGGCCTGCAGGATGGCCCACAGGCTGGCCAAGGTGGGTGGGGGTCCATGGAAGAGTGGGCATGGCCCTGAAGGGCCTCACTTCCCCATCCCCAGCCCATGCAGCCTTGCAGGCGCCCCCACTCCCACTCCCCAGCTGGGAACCAGTCCCCAGCCCCTTGTCACTTTGACTTTTTATCCTCAGGGTCTGCACCCCAGGCCTTTCCTGTCAGGGACCCAGCTCAAAGATCTAGTGCCCCTTTTAGGAAAAAGGATCAGAATCCATTAGGATTGAATTCTCTAACCCATCTGGGTAATAGGAGGATTCGGAATAGGTTGGCTCAGTAGTGTTACATAAGAACCTGGGGTGAAAGCTACTTCCAGGGTCCACCCAAAGGTCCCCTCCTATCCAGGTGTAAGGGCATTTTTTTTCTCCAAGCATTGAGCCCTCCGAAAGGTCAGAAACTCCTGTCTCCTGTAGGGGTGGTGTCCAAGCCTTCCTTGTGTCCCCGATAACAATTTCCTCCTGGGGCAATCCTAATCTCTCCATTGTAATCCATCCAGTGCTCATTCCATAAGCATGCATATTGAGGCCTTCTGCATGCAAGATTTTCCTTAGGTAAAATCAATCAACATCTCTCTCGCCCTACCAACCAAATGTTCAATCATCAAAAGAGAATGAGCTGATTGTTTTTGAATCTCTACCCACCCCTCCCCACCAAGAAAGAATTACAGGTAGGTCCCAGGGCCCATATACTGGCAGGTTCCCTGTTACCCTTCTGTTGAGGCTTCCTGTCAATTTCCTTATCCATTTTCCTCTTTTTTTTTTTTTTTTTTTTTTTTTTTTTTTTTGGTGAGATGGAGGGAGTCTCCCTCTGTCACCCAGGCTGGACCTCATTGCAACCTCCACCTCCTAGGCTCAAACGATCCTCTTGCCTTAGCCTCCCAAGGTAGCTGGGACTGCAGATGTGGGCCACCATGGCTGGCTAATTTTTGTATTTTTGGTAGAGATGGTGTTTCACCGTGTTGCCTAGGCTGGTCTCAAACACCTGAGTTCAAGGGATCCGCCCACCTTGGCCTCCCAAAGTGCTAGGATTACAGGCGCGAGCCACCACTCCCCGCCCCATTTACTCTTTATTTCTACATACTATGAGCACAATAAGTCCTTGTTAATGAGTAAATACATAATGAAAAATGCCCTAGTCAAAGAGAAACTCTGACCAAGCCCTTCAAATGGGGGTCAGAACTGGAAATTTTATTAACAACGACTATTGTCGATCAAAATGTGTTAGAAGTGGGATCTCTGGGGTTAACAAAGCTGTCTGCTAAAATGAAAGATTGGGTTTGTGTTTCACAAGTATGTGTATGCTTCAAAAATAATGATCCTTGGCAAGGTACGTCCTCGTTCCATGCTTTCATATCATGATCTGTTCCTTCTCAAAGCAAGGATCAGGCTTGGATTAACAAACGCTCACACTTCATATGTTAGCAAAGATAAATGAGACTGTAATGAAGGCATGTGTCAATAGACATTCTTTCCCTAGAGTCAGTGTAATGAAGGATAAGTTTTCATTTGTTGAATACATTAGCCTCAATCACTGGGAACTTGTAGTAATTAAAACTGGGCATATCTGAAATTTACCTTTGCACCATCTGTGAAGAAAGCATCTAGGAAGGGAAATAATAGTGTCAGTAAAATTACAGAGAGGACGTTGGCCTAGATAAGAATAATAACTTGTTAAAGGCCCACAAGTCATTAATGATATCAATAGAGAGAAGAATTGCCCATTAATTAAAGCAGATTGGGAATGGCCCTATTGAATCATTTATATAACACCCATTATGTGCCTACTATTTTCCAGACAAGCTTGGATAGCACTGTTTTATTCTTAAATATTGGAAAGACCCTATTAAGAGGATGAAAAAACAAGGCCAGATGCAGTGGCATGCACCTGTAATATCAGCTACTTGGGAGGCTGCAGTGAGAGCATCCCTTGAGCCCTAGAGTTCAGCACCAGCCTGGGCAGCAGAGGGAACCCCAGAGCCAGTCTCAAAATAAAAAAAAAGAGGACAAAAAGACAAACTACAGAATGGGAGAAAACATTTGCAAATCACATATCTGACAAAAAATGTGCATCTAGAATATATAAAGAACTCTCTGCCAGGTGCAGTGGCTTATACCTGTAATCCCAACACTTTGGGAAGACAAAGTGGAAGGATTGCTTGAGCCCAGGGGTTCAAGACCAGCCTGGGCAACATACTGAGACCCCATATCTACAACAACAATAACAACAAAAATTAGCTGGGCATGGTGGTGCATGCCTGTAGTCCCAGCTACTTGGGAGGCTTAGCTGAGAGGATTGCTTAAACCCAGGATGTTCAGGCTACAGTGAGCCGTGATCACACCACTGCATTCTAGTCTGGGTAACAGAGCAGGACCCTGTCTCAAAAAATAAATAAATAAAGACAAGTAACCCAATCAAAAATGGGCAAAGGATCTGAGAAGACATTTTTGCCAAGAATATATGGAAATAACCAATAAACACATGAAAAGACTCTCAACAGCACTAATCATCAGACATGCAAATCAAAAAACCACCATGAGATACACTTCACACCCACTAGGGTGACTATCATAAAAAAGATGGACAATAACAAGTGTTGACAAGGGCGTGGAGAAATTAGAATCCTCATGGTGGGAATATAAAATGGTGCTGTCACTTTGGAAAACAGTTTGACAGTTTCTTAAACATACAGAATTGCCATATGACTGAGCAATTCCACTTCTAGGTATATACCCAAGAGAAGTAAACACATATCCACACAAAAACGTGTACACAAATGTTCACAGCAGCGTTACTTGTAGTAGCCAAAATGTGGAAACTATCCAAATGTCCATCAACTGATGAGTGGAAAAATACAATGTGATATATCCATACAGTAGAATATTATTCAGCCATAAAGAAAAATATTCAATTAGAAAATGGGCAAAACACATGAACAGACATTTCACCAAACAGGATATACAGATGGCAAACAATCACATGAAAGGATGTTCAACATCATTAATTATTTGAGAAATGCAAATTAAAACCACAATGAGATATCACTCTTCACCTATTGGAATGGTTAAAATAAAAAGTAAGGATAACATAAAGGCTGGTGAGGATGGGAAGAAACTGAATCACCCCTGCATTGGTGGGAATGTCAAATGGTGTGGCCTCTCTGGAAAGGAGTTTGGCAGTTCCTTTGAAAACTAGAGGCTGGACATGGCAGCTCATGCCGGTAATTCCAGCGTTTTGGGAGACCGAGGTGGGAGGATTGCTTAAGGCTAGGAGTTACCCATCTCTACAAAAAATTTAAAAATTAGCTGGGTGTGGTGGTGCATGCCTGTGGTTCCAGGTACTCGGGAGGCTGAGGATCATTTGAGCCTGGGAGGTTGAGGTTGCAGTGAGCCGTGATGGCACTACTGCACTCCAGCCTGGGCAACAGAGTAAGACCCCTTCCCCAAAAAAGTATAGGAAACTACAGATGGCCTTACCACATGACCCAGCAATTTCACTCTTGGGCATATATCCCAGAGAAATGAAAACACATTTTTCACACAGAAACTTACATGCCAATGTTTACAGCAGTTTCATGCATAGTAACTAAAAACTGGAGACCATCCAAATGTCCTTCAGTGGATGAATGGCTAAACAAACCCATGGTACATCCTTGCTACAGAATATTACTCAGCAATAAACTGTTGATTCATGGAACAACTTGGATGAACCTCAAGGAAGTTACACTGAAAAAAGCCAGTCTTCAAAATATATATACTTTGTGATTCAACTTATATGACGTTTGTGAAATAATGTGATCATAGAGACTGGAACAGATTAGTTGTCAGGGCTAGTGATGGGGAGGGGGTAGATGTGGCTATGAAGGGATAGCACAAGGGGGCTCTGTGGTGTTGGATGAACTAAATATCTTGATTGTGGTGACTGTGTGAAGCTACCTATGTGATAAAATTGCCTAATACTATACAAACACACACACACACAAATGAGTGCATATAAAACTGCTGACATCTGAATGGCATCTGGGGATTGCATTGAGGTCAATTTCCGGGTTTTGACACTGTGCTCTAATTATGACCGATGTTACCACTGGGGGGAACTGGGTGAAGGGTACACAGGACTTCCCTATTCATTTATTTGCAACTTCTCGTGAATCTATAAGCATTCCAAAATAAACCATTTTATGAATACAGTTATTTATTTTATTAATGCAATTAAATAAATATTTGAGAACTGGCAATGTACCAACCACCATGGTATATGCTGGGGGTTCTGTGCAAAACAGAAGATGCACACACAGTCTCTGCTCTTGGCAGTTCGTTTGCATTGCTGAATGATAAAACTGAATTTCTCTCTCTCTTTTTTAGCATTTTTTTTTTTTGAGACAGAGTCTCACTCTGTTGCCCAGGCTGGAGTGCAGTAGCACAATCTTGGCTCACTACAACCTCTGTCTCCTGGGTTCAAATGATCCTCCTGCGTCAGCCTCTTGAGTAGCTGGGATTACAGGCACCTGCCACAATGCCCAGCTAATTTTTGTATTTTTGATAGAGACAGGGTTTCACCATGCTGGCCAGGCTGGTCTCGAACTCCTGACCTCAACTGATCTGCTTGCCTCAGCCTCCCAAAGTGCTGGGATTACAGGTGTGAGCCACCGTTCCCAGCCTCTCTCTCTTAGCATTTTTAAAGTTGTTTATTAAATTATACAAAAAACTTGCATTTAAAAAATTTATTTATTTTAATTTGGGGGTACAAGTGGGTTTTGTTTACATGGATAAGCTCTTTAGTGATGATTTCTGAGATTTTGGTGCACCTATCACCTGAGCAGTGTACACTCTACTCAACATGTAGCCTTTTATCCCTCACCCCACATGCAGCTTTCCCACCCAACTCCCCAAAGTCCGTTCTATCACTCTTATGCCTTTGCGATCTCATAGCTTAGCTCCCACTTATAAGTAAGAACATATGATATATAGTTTTCCCATTCCTGAAAAACTGAACCTCTTTAAAAACAAAAACACCTAATCGCTTTCAGTTCTTCATGGATGTTCCATTTTGATGTTGAGATTGTGAGTGCCAGGGGCTGGGCTGGCATGTGTGTACCCAGTATCTCTACCTGCCCCTGACCCAGCCTTGAGGGTGAGTCACTGGTGAAAGGCTTCCTTTCTTCTGAGCCAGGGCAGAGTCTGTTGTCACCTGCTGTCACCTTGGAGTGCATTGGGTTCGGCTGCCTGGTGCCTGTTCTCACACCTCACCTCTTGAGACGGTTTGGACAGGGTCTGGTATGTTTCCCCTGAGGCTTTTGCTGAGGGATATGGGAGAATGTACTCAGTGTGACAAGTCTCAGGAACTGCTGGAGCTGGCAATTTTGTTGGGAGGAGTAGGCTGGCCGGCTCCCTGCCCAGGGCAGAAGCGGGTGCTGGACGGCCTGAGGCTCTATCAGAGCTGTCTTGGCAGGTTCATGGGTGATGTGGTCTCCTGGACAGTAGGTGGCACGGGGGCTTTTCAGCTGTACTAGTAGGGTTTTGATCTGCTGCTGAAAGCAGAGTGAACTGAGAGGACACTGGAAACCAATGGGCTTTAGAGAAAAATCTTGACTGTCTCCGCTTACAGAAGTTGTATATGCTCATTATAAAAAATCGCAGGAAAACAGAATGCAGGAAGTGAAATTCAGTCGTGTGTGTGTGTGTGTGTGTGTATGTATGTGTGTTTCTGGTTTTAATAACAGCTTTATTCAGATGTGTTTATTTAATGTATCAATATCTTTCTACTAGATAACAGCTTTATTCAGACGTGTTTATTTAATGTATTCAATATCTTCCAAGATCAAGGCGCTGGCAGAAAAAAAAATTTTAAGTATTAAATATCATACAATTCAGCAATTTAAAGTATACAATTCGATGGCTTTTAGTGTATCACAGAGTTGTGCAACCATCATCACAGTCAGTTAAGAACATTTCATCACCTCAGAAAAGAAACCTTGTGTTGTGTAACAGCGTGAATGTACTCAATGCCACTGAACTGTACACTTAAAAATGGTTAAAATGCTAAATTGTGTATTATTTATAGTTTACCATTATAAAAAGAAAGAAAAAAAGAGAATGAATGAAGCCCATACCATTTAGCTAGCATCCCCCTATCTCCCCCTACCCCCAGCCCTAAGCAACCGCTAATATCCTTTCTGTCTCTGTTTATTTGGCCCATTCTGGATCTTAACACCTGAAGGCCCCTTTCGCCCAACTGTTCTTTACGGGTCCTCACTGTGTGGCAGGCATGGTGTTGGGCTCAGGGCAGGGGACAGGGAAAAGTGAGACCTGTTCCTGCCCCGGCTGTAGTCCAACAGCCCCTGCCTCTCACAGTAAAACACATGGGCGGCATTTCCCTGATGGGCATTTTGGGCAGCGCACCCTGTATGTGGCTTTCTGATGGGAGAGGGTGGAATCCCTGGGAAACAAAGACTTTGGTGTAGAAGGTGGATCTAGAGCTGGACTCTGGAGCTGCAGGGATTCTCCGTGCAGGACAAACAGCATGAGCAGAGGCAAGGAGGTGGGAGTGAGGACTGTAGGAACAGGAGATAGGGAAGAAAATGCCCAGCCAACAGACAGGATTTCTGTTGAGGAGCAATAGGAAATGAGACCCAGTGGGTCCACAAAACCCTTTCCCTGCACCCCTGCCTCCCACCACATTGCCTTGCATGTGTAAAATGACAGTTTAGTAATATCCCCATTGACTGAACACACGGGCACTGTTCCAAGCCACTCCCATGGCATAATTTATTTCATGCTCACAGTGATGTTTATGAGGTGGTGTAGTCGCTTCTTATGGCTGCCACTGCAAATTACACAAACTAGGAGCCTTAGAGCAACATAAACTCATTCTGTCACAGTTCTGGAGGCCAGAAATCGGAAATCAAGGCGTGGACAGGCTTGGTTCCTTCTGGAGACTGCGGAAGCATCTGTTCCATGCCTCCCTCCTGGATTCCGGTGGTTGCTGCCAATCTTTGGCATTCCTTGGCTGGCATTCCTTGCATCACTGCAATCTCCATCTCCAGCTTCCCATGGCATTCCCCTCGCTGGGTCTGTGTCCCATGCCCTCACATGACCTTCTTTTTTTTGGAGACAGAGTCTCGCTCTATCCCCCAGGCTGGAGTGCAGTGGCACGATCTCACCTCTGCCTCCCGGGTTCAAGCGATTCTCATGCCTCAGCCCCCCGAGGCACCCGCTACCACTCCTGGCTAATTTTTTTTATTTCTAGTAGAGACAGGTTTGACCATGTTGGCCAGTCTGGTCTCAGACTCAGGTGATCCACCCGCCTCGGCCTCCCAAAGTGCTTGGATTACATGTGTGAGCCATCGCACCCAGCCCATCACATGGCCTTCTTATGAGGACACCAACCATTGGATTTAGGGCCCACTCTAATGCAGTATGAGGTCAGCTTGGTTACATCTACAAAGACTCTATTTCCAAATAAGGTCATATTCCCATGTATTAGAGATTCACACGTATTCACATGTATCACATTCACATATCTTTTGCAGGAACACAAGTCAATCCTCAACAGGTGGGTACTTTACTACCCCTGTTGTGTTCGTCTGTTGTTGCATTGCTATAAAGAAAGAGACTGGGTAATTTATAAGAAAAGAAGTTTAATTGACTGTAGTTCTGCAGGCTGTACAGGAAGCATGATGCTGGTATCTGCTCAGCTTCTGAGGAGGCCTCAGGAAACTTACAATCACGGTTTAAAGGAAAGGGGGAACAAGGTGTCTCACGTAGTGGGAGCAGAGCAAGGTGGGGGGCAGGGGCCACACACTTTTAAACAAGCAAATCTCGTGAGAACTCTATCAGAGAACAGCACCAAGGGGGTGGTGCTAAACCATTCATGAAGGACCCACCCTCATGATGCCATCACCTCCCACCAGGCCCCACCTCCAACACTGGGGATTACAATTGCCCATGAGATTTGGGTGGGGACACAGATCCAAACCATATCACCTGTTTTATGGGTGAAGAAACTGAGGCACAGAGAGAAGCAACAACCTCGGCACATGCTCACGTGCAGGTGGTGTGGCCTAGGAACCCACAGGCAAGACACCCGGCCAGTGCAGTACAGGACAGGGGGCAGTCTAGAAGCTAAGCCCACCACCCATCAGAACAAATGATTGTTTGTCTTGTGCCAATCTGCACTCACCTTTGTTCTAGAAAGGTGCGAGGCTGTTTGTTGGGACTTCCTCAAGTCCAAGGTGTCCCTTTGGGGCCCTAGAGGGAAGGGCCATAAGCCACGTGGTAAGAGGTCCAAGACCCTGTCCATGATGCCCCTGTGGCCTTTACCCCTCTAGGGTGTCTTTCCCAGACAGACTTTTAGTAAACATTCATCAGTCTCCCATGCACTGTGCTGGATGCTAAGGGAGACTCAAAGATGGACCAAACCCTGCCCCAGCATGCAGGGTCTCCCCGTGTGTCGCCTTCGTGTGAAGGGATGCTGTTTGCATAGTCAGGAATGGAAAGGTGGCAGAAAGGGCAGGGGCTGGGGCCAGGGGAGAGGTTTAATTGCAAAGAAACAAGCATGAGCCTTAAGCATTACTTATGATTTTACAAATCTGGGGTTTTAACAGTAAAACAGTAATTGGGCCTCTGCGTCTAGCGTCGTGTTGGGCCCTGGCTGCCAAAGCGAATAAGCCCTAGTTCCTGCACTAGCGGCTAACCCAGCAAGTGGACTAGATACCAAAGCCTTGTAAGGATGCTGTTTCAGGAAGGGAGTCCAGGGCTTTGTGTAAAGTGCCAGGGGGCACAGAAGGGGGCGTGACTGACTTCGTCTTCAAAGTTTATCTGTGTTCTGCAAAGATCAGGCCGTGCCTCAATGGGAAGGAAAGCCGCTGATTGTTGAGTATGCCTGATATGTAGGCTGGGCTTTTTGTGTGCATTGCCACTAACCCACGCCAGGCATTCCTGAGGAAGGTCCTTCCTTCCCTTCCCATCTTACAGATGGAACCTCTGTCTCCCCTCTCTGCTGCCGGAAGTCTTTTGACCCCAGCCTCCCTTGGCCACACCTGTGCTGCCCCTTGTGGAAGGAGTCGGCAATGCACCAGATGCGGGCACTAGGTGGCACTGGGATGCCCGGGGCATCCTGTGAATTCCAACACCACCAGCTAGGGTCTCTCAGACTTAAGTCATTTGTAGGCATCCTCCAAATACCTCCTGTACCACCATCTAGTTAATATTTTATTTAAATTCTCTTTTAAAATTTTGTCTCTATCTCCTTGCCATAGACAAATATAATTTTTTTAATTATGTGAACTGTTAAGAACAGTGTTTGATATGCAGAAAGAAGGCAAATATAAAAATGAAGCTAATTGAACACAACATGTTGGTTCGCGTATCACTATAAGCATCTCACAGACCTCTAATGCTGTGGAGTGCTGTCCTGGGCTTTGAAAACAGGTCCGCAAACTGATGTCACCTATGTGCGTGTGGCTTTAGGGAAGAACTCCTTTCCCTTTACAGGTGGAAGGACAGAGGCACTGAGGTGGGAAAGGGCGCGCTCTAAGCCTCATTGTCTGTTCCAGGCTCAGAGCCAGACCTGGAAGCCGGGTCCTGCCTTCCCTCTCCATCACATGGAAACTAGCACCTCGGGAGACCAGGACCACAGTGGGACATGCACGTGTTTCCTGGCCCCTCTGGAGCCAGAGAGCGCTCATGTGGGGCTCCCACGTGCAGGGAGCATGACCATTTGAGTGTGAGGATGAGTCAGGAGTTGTGGGGCAGGTGCCTGTGGGGCACTGATGAACAGTGGGACCTCCAACAACCTGCTGAGCCTCTCTGGGCCCTTCGCCCTGGCTCTCCCAAGCAGGGCAGAGCATGGTGGCGTGTTCTCCACTGGTCAGTCTGGCCCCAGCTGCAGGCACTGACGGTGGCATCCTGGCACCCTGCCCCTCCGAGGAGCCCCATCCACCTTGGCATGGATTTTGAACAAATGCTTTGATCCCTCTTCCTTGCCAGAGCTGTAAAACATCAGGGTAGCCCTCGCCCTTGGGTGAGCTGTGCAGCCATTCAGGTTCTGAGAGGCCCTGGAGATCTGGGTGACAGGCCACTGGCCCCACTTCAGTGCCCCAGACCCATGTTCCTCCTGGAGGCTGAGGCAGAACTGGGCAACACCCTTCCTCCTGGCCTCTCCTGGGCCTCAGAATTGCCAAGTTCTAAGACTGTTGCTTGGGATGACTGTGATCTATTAAATGTTTAATTCTGCATTTACAGTCTAGAAACTTCTGTGTTATTTTGTCAAAAATGATGAGTGTATATTAACACCAGCTATCCTAACAGTGACATGGTTTGGCTGTGTCCTCACCCAAATCTCACCTTGAATTATAGCTCCCATAATTCCCACGAGTTGTGGGAGGGACCTGGTGGGAGATAATTGAATCATGGGGGCGGTTTCCCCCATACTGTTCTCCTGGTAGTGAATAAGGCTCACGAGATCTGATGGCTTTATAAGGGGAAACCCCTTTCGCTTGGCTGTCATTCTCTGTCTGCCATCATTAAGACGTGCCTTTCGCCTTCCACCGTAATTATGAGGCCTCACCAGCCACATAGAACTGTGAGTCCATTAAACCTCTTTTTTTATATATATATAAATCATCCAGTCTCTGGTATGTCTTTTTTTTTTTTTTTTTGAGACAGAGTCTCACTCTGTTGCCCAGGCGAAATGCTGTGGTGCAGTCTCGGCTCTCTGCAACCTCCGCCTCCCGGGTTCAAGTGATTGTCCTGCCTCAGCCTCCCAAGTAGCTGGGATTACAGGTGCCTGCCACCACACCGGCTAAATTTTTGTATTTTTAGTAGAGACAGGTTTCACCATGTTGGCCAGGCTGGTCTTGAACTCCTGACCTTGTGATTCGCCCATCTCAGCCTCCCAAAGTGCTGGGATTACAAGCATGAGCCACTGTACCCGGCCCGGGTATGTCTTTATCAGCAGCATGAAAATGGACCAATACAAACAGGTAATCTCCTGAAATCTCAGTGGATTGACAAGGAATTCCATTTCTCACTTACCTAAGGTCCAGCTGGCAGCTGATGTGTATGGGGGCCGCATGCAGCCCAGCATGGGACCCAGAATGTGTGCAGCAGACACGCCCCCCGACCCCGTCCTTGCCACCTCCTTCCCCCATTTTCCTTGGCAGGATACTCACCTCACCCAGGGCCCTTCTTGTCTCTCCCCAGTATTGTACCTGGAAGGCTCGGCTCTTGTGTTTGAGGACATCTTCAGACTGATTGCATTCTACTGTGTCAGTAGGTGAGTAGACCCGGCCCTGCAGGAGGTTATCTGGTTGCAGCAAACATCACATGCAACCCTGGGTGGGTGCAGGGGACTTCACAGGGAAGCCCCAGAGGGAGGGGTGTGGCCCAGAGGATGCAGAGAGAGGGCACAGGCCCCTCTGGGAACCACAGGGGATGTGTTGGCTCTGAGGCTTTCTCACACTATCTGATAAGAGCCCCTCCCTTCCACACCTGCCCCTCTGGCTCACGGCCTGTCTCTCAGCTTCCTGTATTATCAGCTTCAAGGACAGCCTGGAGTCCTGCGTGGACCAGGCCTCCCATTGCAGGGGTTCTAGAAGAAACTTCCTGTAGGGGCAGCAACAGGGGCTGATCCCCCTTCATGGGAGGTAGCTTGTGATTACTAAGCAGCTGCTGGGTGGAGCGGGTGTCTGCTAACCACCCTGAGAACTGCCTGTTTATTCAGAACTGGTTTTGGGTCAGTGAGAATTTTAAAATACACTTTGGTGCCATAAGTCAATGACTTAAGCTACGGGACCTTGACAAGGGCTGGTTAAAAATGGGGTGGTATGTGTTGGGGTCCAGCAGTGGGCTCCAGGCCCACAACCCCTGCTGCCTCTGAAGAAAACCATGCTCAACCTAGAGCACCCCCTCCCCACCTACGTAGGACCCTCCTGAGTCCAGATGGGCAGGAAAAGCGAGGCTGATAATGTCACCGGTGGAGGGTGTCCAGGTTCTTGGTGTCTTGAACAGAGAATTGGACAAAATGCACAAAGCAAGGAAGGAATGAAGGGGTTTATTGAAAATGAAAGTACACTCCACAGGGTGGGAGCGGGCCCAAGCATAGGGCCTCAAGGGCACCGTTACAGAATTTTGGGAATATTAAATACCCTCTAGAGGAGTCCACTGGTTACTTGGGGTACACCCTATGTAAATGAAGAGGATGACGTAAAGTTACAAAGTCTTTTACTTGGCCTACACTGTATGGAGAGGATATTTCCTGTTATAACTGAAGTGTGAATCAGCCTTATGTTCCCTGCCTCCAGACCCTATTTTTCCTGCCTCATATCTTCCCTGAGAGAGGTGAGCCCCATAAATCTTTATAGGAGGCAGAGGGACCAATGATCTTTTTTTTCTGTAACTGCTTCATGCTGGCTTGGGGTGTAGTCCCTACCTATTGGGGATCAAGGAACTCTCACCCTGCTCTGTATAGTGGAGGCAGGATAGCTTCTTGATGGGCAGGGTTGGTGTATTCACCTGCAAATGGCTGGAACCTTTGTTGCCTGTTCATCTGAAGCTTGATGGTCTCTATGCGAGAGGAAATGAAATTGGTTAAAAGATTTAATGGGAACTTCAGGGGGTGGATACCTATGCTGTCAAGAATGTTTGTTACAGAGATTTGCAGGAGAAAAGAAGAAAACCTGGTCTGTTCTAAAACCTATGTGTTTCCTTAAAGTCTTAGCACAAATGATACCATTTTGGTTTGGTTTGTTGGGGCCTAGTGCATGAGCTTAGTCCAAAACAACAGCCTGCCAGAATTTTGTTTAACAAATTCCTGGCCAGGCACGGTGGCCCACACCTGTAATCCCAGCACTTTGGGAGGCTGAGGCAGGTGGATCACTTGAGGTCAGGAGTTCGAGACCAGCCTGGCCAACATGGTGAAACCCCGTCTCTACTAAAAATACCAAAAATTAGCTGGGCATAGTGGCGGGCGCCTGTAATCCTAGCTACTCAGGAGGCTGAAACAGGAGAATTGCTTGAACCTGGGAGGCAGAGGTTGCAGTGAACCAAGATCGTACCATTGCACCCCAGCATGGGCAACAAGAGCAAAACTCCATCTCAAAAAAAAAACCAAAATAAATAAATTTAAAAATTCCCCCTTTTTGGTCACGTTCTCA
The DNA here is from genome assembly GCF_028858775.2 of Pan troglodytes. Lineage (NCBI taxonomy): Eukaryota > Metazoa > Chordata > Mammalia > Primates > Hominidae > Pan > Pan troglodytes. Next base: position 90,623,446 of record NC_072413.2, read on the forward strand.
CTTTGGTCACTTAGGTGAGAACGTGACCAAAACTTAGGGCCTTAGTGCCACTCTCTGTTACCATCATTTTGGGTTTCTGGTCTTACTTAGCCCATCATTCATAGGTTACGGTGTCCTCATGGTCACATATTTCTTTCAGCTCCTGTTATTCCAGTTGGAGAGAGACCATATGACATTCTAGAGATGGCTGCATGCAAGCATTTAAAACCTTTGAGAGAATACAGCCCAACAGGGAAACTATCACTATGACTATTGGGAGGATAATAGTAAGAAATTGGAGTATGCTCCTTACCCAAGGTCCCCACAAGCCAAACCTCCTACAATCAAAGAGGCCAAAGAATGACTTAACTAAGCAGTTTCTTTGTTAATCCCCTAGCACTGAATTTCTATAATCTTCATTTGCTGTATTTCTCCATAGGCCACATGTGCCAGCAGCTGCACAGATATGTCTTTGTTCAGCCAATTCTATCATAACTTTCACAAAAAAATTTAAAGTCTGTTGTGTAACTGTAGCCTTTACAGGAGAATTTGCTGTAGAGCCTGTCATAAGGGATATATTGCTAATCATTGCTTCTTTTACTTTAAACCATGGAAAAAGGACCTAATAAATTATGCCCTTCTAGAAGAGTGAAGGCCTCCTGGCAATGATATCTTTAACCTGTGATGTGGGTTAAGAGAAATGAACCAATGTTTTGTTTCTGACTGATTGTGAGGCAGCCATAATGAGGTACCATTAAAGTTTTTTTTAACCTGCATTGGGCCTTTATCCTTTATCCATCAAAGTATAAGGTTCTTCATGTATAAGGCTGGCTGCAAACTCCTGCGCGAATAAAAGTACACCCCGTAAGTGCACAAAACAGACCCCTTTTCCACTTCTATTGTTCACAGAGGCATAAGCAAGGGAAAATATTCAAAGATAAGAGTTTCATGATAGTGGAGGCCTTAATCTGTGAACTTGGGAAAAGCTGTTCACATCAAGGATGCCATCCTCTTCTGGGGAGAAACACCCCTGGTTAGCCTTACCCCAAGGGTTCCAATGGGTATACAGTTCCAAGAGTATGGAGGGACCCTTCACAGTTTTGAGATTATGAACCCAAAGTTCCAGGTCCCGAAGTTTTGTTGCAATGTGGATGGCAAGGACAGTCTTTCTCTGATGTTCTCAGAAGATCTAAACTATAAAAGCTTTTTTACCTGGTGAAAATACACTATAGCATAATAATCTACTGTTATAACATCAGCCCTCTTGCATGGGAAAGCTTTTATACAGCCAGAACACATGCATTGAAAATACCAGTTGAATGAAATCCCTTTGTAAAATGTTTAAGTGGCCTCCAGGTGACCAATTGTACCCGAAGCTTTAATTGTTTTCCCAGGAATATGGGATCAAACATTGGTTATAAACAATTTCAGTAATTTGTAAGCCACTACATCAATGTATTCAATTTGGATCATTTTATTTTTTCCATGTTGAGTCATGGAATGCAGAACTCTTAATAATAAAAGCTTTAAGGACTCAGGAAGGACAAGGTGGCCATCCTGGTTCTACATGAGGCCATGCTTAATTAACATTAGACTTATATTATCTTGGATACTAGTTGTTTTTCCAAATTAGGTACATAGCACTGAGAAGAAAATTTGTTTTTTGTGTGTGATTTATAATCACTTAGCATAATAATCATAATTATAATTGATAGCATATACTTAGACATTAACATTTTAGAAATCCCATACAATTTTGTAACACATATTAGTATTATTCACAAAAATATAACCTAAGGAAGATCAAACATCATTTTGGCAATCTCGTGTACCTAAACATGTCAAATAATCCTGTTTACCTCCTTTCTGGATGTTTTCAGGGGCCCTCTGATCCATCCAAAAAATCAGGCATCAGGAAAGACAATTTTGAAACTGAAGTTTGATTTTGGAATTCCAGAGTACCATAAATTATTTATTTTCCCAAAATGACTCAGAAATTTTAAAGAAGTAGAAACCTTTTATAACCTTTTACAAAACACACACACACACATTCTACTGTTCTTATATACCTTGCATGTAAAACTGTTTCTAGTAGTCTTTTTTTTTTTTTTTTTTTTGCGGGGGGATGGAGTCTCACTCTGTTGCCCAGGCTGGAGTGCAGTGGCGCAATCTCAGCTCACTGCAGTCTCTGCCTCCCAGGTTCACACCATTCTCCTGCCTCAGCCTCCCAAGCAGCTGGGACTACAAGCGCCTGGCTAATTTTTTGTATTTTTAGTAGAGACGGGGTTTCATCGTGTTAGCCAGGATGGTCTCAATCTCCTGACCTCGTGATCTGCCCGACTTGGCCTGCCAAAGTGCTGGATTACAGGCCTGAGCCACCACGCCCGGCCTCTAGTAGTCTTAACTGCATGTTATAATGGCGAATTTTAAAGTAAAACCTGGTAAGTTAGTTCTGATAAAGTTTGACTGTTTCCAGCATAGCTAGAAGCGTGGCCAACTCCTCATGTCCCCAGGCCTTACCTAGCTGGAAAGCAGGCAAGTTAAACAATTTTCAAAAGGCAAAGAAGCAACTTATGACCTTCAAGCATTTAGCAAACCCAATATTTGAACATAATTTGGACCACATGTTTACATTTTGAAGACATTTGTGTTTTACCAATAATCTTTAAAACTGTCTTTATGTCCCAAAGATTACTCAAGTCACATGAACTAAATAAAAGGCATTACATTTTTCACTTTTCTGACAAAATATTTGACTTAAGCTTTTATTATTATTAAACCAATTAATGTAAAACTTTACAGAGGAGACAAACAGTGACTTTTCCTTTATATTTAACCAGTTTGCACAGAGAGAAAGAAGCCAGAGACTGACTAGTAAGAAACTCTTACCCTTTTGCTGGCATGCCAGGTTTCTGGGTTCTCTCTCTGAGTGGCCCTAGCGACCCTGCCTGACCATATGCAAACAAACACATTGCCATGAATTAAGAATATTCACAAACAGTTTACAAATTGTGGAGATGTTAGGCAGAGAGAGAGAAATATGACTCAAATTCTATTTACAAGGGTATACGCAGGACACTTAAATTATCAGGAAGCCTAAAATCCAAAAAGTTTGTTTAAAGGTAGAAAGTTGGTGTGCTCCATTAATTCCTGTGGGCCCGACAAAGGTAGCTTTGGAATTCCAGATAAATGGAATGAATGATGATTTGCTAGAAATACATGGGAAACAAAATAACTATTCACAGAATCAAATGAAAGCCTTCCACTAGGAACTAAAAAAAATCATAGTTTTATACATATGGATACACAAGCAAAGCCAGAGGAGAATAAACAGCAAGTGAATGAAAACTAGAAGTCAAAAACAAATAAACAGGAAACCAACCCTAAGTTTTCCTACTCAATTTACCCTGGAGGCTACAGTGTTACCTAGGGCCCCCAAAAACCCACATAATGAATATTTTAATCCTGACACATAATTCAGTATCCTTAAGTTCGCCAATATTTTCATACAGCCTGTGCAATTAAGAAATTGACTTTAGGCACATGGCCAATAAGTACTCCAGCACTATCCATGCAAAAGAGTAAACATAGTGTGAAGCAATGCAAGCATGTATGTGAGATTTGGCTTTGCACTAAATCCAGCTTCATGCTTAACTATATTTAAAAAAGAATTGCTGGGCCGGGCACAGTTGCTCATGCCTGTAATCCCAGCACTTTGGGAGACCAAGGTGGGTGGATCACCAGGTCAGGAGATGGAGACCATCCTGGTTAACACGGTGAAACCCCGTCCCAGCTACTCAGGAGGCTGAGGCAGGAGAATGGCGTGAACCCGGAAGGCGGAGCTTGCAGTGAGCCAAGATTACGCCACTGCACTCCAGCCTGGGTGACAGAGCGAGACTCCGTCTCAAAAAAAAAAAAAAAAAAAAAAAGAATTACCAAACTTCTGATGCATTTTTTTTACAATACTTCTTGTTTTACTGTCGATGAAAAGAGTCAAACTCTGTAAAATATTTTAAGAGATTTATTCTGAACCAAATATGAGTGACCATGGCCCATGACCCAGCCCTCAGGAGGTCCTGAGAACATGTGCCCAAGGTGGTTGGGGTGCAGCTTGGTTTTATAGATTTTAGGGAGGCATGAGACATCAGTCAAATACAATTAAGGAATACATGAATACATTGGTTTGTTTCAGAAAGGTGGGACAACTTGAAAACTGTTGGGGGTGGGGAGCAGTGTTCCAGGCTATAGGTAAATTTAAATATTTTATGGTTGACAATTGATTGAGTTTTTGTCTAAGGACCTGGGATCAATAGAAAGGAAATGTTCATAAAAGATTGTGAAAAACCAAGGTTCTTTTGAAGTCTCATAGTGGCTGCCCTTAGAAACAATCGATAACAAATGTTTCCTATTCAGACCCTTTAAAAGGTGCTAGACTTTCTGCCAGTTTTGGTAGACAACATATAACAGTAAGTGTACATACAAATAAACACATCTAGATGTGTATACACACACATAAATGAAAATCCAGTAGCTCGGAACCTTAGCCATGAGATAGCAATACAAGCTTACTGGTTTTACTTTACCCCAATAGATAAGCCAATGAAGGCTATGAACCAAAATTTTGGGTAAAGCAGTTTGGTTGTTAAAGGCCAGACCTCCCCAGACTCCAAAGAGTGCTGGAGCCAAACAGTACCAAAGGAGGGCATCACACATTAACCAGGCTCCTTGCTCAGAACAGCAGCACAAGTGGGATCCATGCAACACCATCCCACTTTCCCAGTAGACAGTAAACTCCAGATTCGAAACAATTTGGGGGTCAAGCAGCCATTGCAACTGCAAGAGAAAATTCTAAGGAGGGCTTAGTACTAGACCTCATAACCTCTGCCAAGAGCATCCCCTTTGGGGAGGTTGAGGTCTACAGGATCCCCCAGAGCATCCTCCTGTGGGCTCCAATCTTAGAGTGTCAGATGTCTCTGACCTTAGGTGGGCACTGGCACCACTTTCCATGTGTTCCCTCCAGAGCCTGCTATGAGCTTTCCTTTGGTACCTGGGTGTAATCCCTGACTTTTAGCATCCTTATAATTTGATAAGGCCATGCCTTCCCATCCTTCCTGTTCTGTTAGAAACAAATTTTCAGTGCCACAAAGTGAACCCAGCACTCAGGCAAAAGTTTTCTCAGCAAGGCAATTTACTTCTGTAGAAGGGCGCTTCCTGCATGCAAGGCAGAGGCAAGGGGGAGCATGCAAAACAAAGGAGAACAGGATTTTCTTATCCCTAACGCAGACCCTGTTCCTGTGTCTTCCCCCTGTGGGCTGGGGTCAGACCGCACAATCTAGGCTAATTCCGATTGGCTACAGTTGACATCATCAAAGGAGGCAAGGGTGGGCCTTTGACAGGAAGCACAGGTATAGTACATTTTGGGGTGTTTGGGCACAGCAGAGAGAGGGAGGGCTGATAGATGAATGGGTATGATTAGCTTTTAGAATAGAACAAAGAACCAGGCACAGAAACTCTTTGAAGAGGAACTATTTGTTGTCAACAACAATTTCCTCCTCTTGAATTTATACATGTTCCGCTTTAAACCTATCTAATATGACTCGGATTTCGTGTTCGTTCACGGGGAAGAATTTGTTACTATAGGATTGGGAAGAACTAGGAAAGGTTTTGTTACTAGCTGTCTCTATAAGTCTTTGGACTAGTCCACGAATGCAGGGTATGATGCAGCATCCAACAAGAATAAGCACAGCTATTGCAATTGCAAGAGAGGTAACAATAGAGGCCATGAGTCCTTTCCATCTACCAAACCATTGCCCTAACCATCCTGTGAAAGGGTCAGTTATCCCAGAATTTGTGGCTAATTCATCTGATAAGGAGGTAAGACCTTGTAAAGCTTTTGTAATTGTTCCATCAGGAGCTGTATTGTTGGGAATGTAGGTGCAGCATTGGGTTCCTATCATAACACAAACTCCACCTTTTTCTGCTAATATCATATCTAGGGCCATTCTGTTTTCCCAAGCCATTTGGCTAGTAGGCCCTAATTGTTCAGCTATTCCTTGGATAGCATCCCTAGTGTAATTAATAAATCGCTGCTGGTTATAATAGATGTAATTTATCCAAGCTACATTTTTATTAATAGCTACCATTGGAAATAATGATTCAAATCCTGCAGCTACTGGGTCTCGGGCTTTGAATCTATCAGGTACCCCCTGTGGGACTCCAATTCCATCTAGATAGACATGAGAGTCGAAAGATCCTTGAAGGGCCTCTCTTGTTTTACGGCGTTGTGGTTTCTTTTTTTCTGGTTGTTGAAATGCCAGGGTGAAAGGGATGGCCAATTGAATTAGAGCACAAGTACCACTCCAGTTACTTGGCAGAGTGTCTAGCAGGTGTCCACCACAATACCACCATACATCAGCTCGGGCATGAACAAGTGCAGACTGATTGGTAAGCTCTTGGAAAGACTTAAGCTCACTGCATCCCTTTAGGTCCCCAAGAAACTCCAAATCTTTTCCCTGTCGTGAGAGACAGGAAGTAAACTTGGCATCTGGAGATGGAGGCTGGATGGCCCTCGGGGGCTCACCCTCAAGGTGTTGAGTTTCAGGGAATAGCACAGAGAGAGCTCGACAGAATTCACTATCCCAGGCTGTAGGGTGTTGGAAAAGAGCCACCATGCAGCCCATGCCCGGTTGGTCAGAAGACCATCCAAGTGGAAAGGGGACGACTTGGGCCTCTGGCCTACCTTGCGCACAAGCGTAACAGTCGCTTTTGTTTAGACTGCGAACGGAATATTCAATCCATTCCATCCAGGCATTTGTTTCTTTGTATCCTGTTTCAATTGTCAGTGTTTGTTTTAAATTTTTAACCTCTACAATAGCTACTTTGCTTTTGTCATTAGATGAAGAGACAATGGTCTGGTTAGCAGGTGTAGAAGAGGATAGACGTGGAGATATGAGGGATGGAGATGTACTGAGGTGCAACTCGAAGAATCCTATGGGGTCTTTCCCTCTTACATCTGCTCCCATACCATAGAAACGGTTTAGGGTGGGGGAGGAATCTTGGAGAGTTGGGATGGTGATGGAAATTTGCACCGGGTTACATTGGTTATATCGACAATTGGGAGGGGCAATTCCTTTAGTAAAATGGATATAGGGCTTTAGAACCGCTAGCGGGAAATCGTTTGAGGGGACCCAATCTTGACGTTGAGTGGTCCAAACGACATATTCCCAAGTATGACAAAACGGAAAGCTAAACAAGGTAGAAGCATCTGCTTCGGAGGGGCAGAGATATTTCTCTGCTGCTGCAAGCTGTCTCTGGCTTTGGAGATCCCCACAAGGTATAACTAAACAAGCATCAAAGGTAATGGTCTGGGGTGAGTCTGATCTAGTTACATTAATAATGAGGTGGCTAGCAAGAGAACAAGGAAAGAAGAAGGAGTAACAGAATAGATGAAAGAGAATTAAACTTTCCTTAGCTTTAGTTTGGTAGGATTTTCCCCTGGGACTATGGCCCATGACGCTGGAGGGGGCGGTGCTTTCTTGACTCGGGTGTGATGGGTCCATCCTTTCTCGGCAGTTCAGACTGCAGTTTCAGTTGTTAGGAGCACTAGATATGGTCCCTCCCAGGACGGTTCAAGTTTCTCTTCTTTCCAGCTCTTATTGAGGCCGTAGTCTCCGGGCCGGTGCTGATGGACTGGAAACTCAAGAGGCAGCGTTTGCGCTAAGAGACCTTTAGTCCTAAGGAAAGATAAGGTAGAAGACAGACCAAGTATATAATTCCTAAGGAACTGATCTTTGGTCTCAAAAGTGGGAATGTCACTAGTGGAACTTAAGTATGGTAACCTATAGAGCATTTCATAAGGAGATAGGCCAACATCTGTTTGAGGGGCAGTTCGGATCCTGAGTAGAACGATGGGGAGACACTTAGTCCAGGGTAATGGACTTTCTGAAATTAACTTAGATGATTTTTTAAAGTCTGATTCATCCTTTCTATTCTTCCTGATGAGGTTGGATGCCAGGGGTCATGATACTCCCATTTGATTCCTAAAGTTTGAGTAAGCCCTTTAATGATATTTGCGGTAAAGTGAGTCCCGTTGTCTGAGTCAGTGTTTTCTACTGGCCCGAACTGAGGTATTATCTTCTCTAGTAATACTTTAACCACATTATTAGCTGTTGCGGGGAGGGGAATGGCTTCAACTCAATGGGTGAGGTGGTCTACTATTATGCCATGAGCAGGACAGTTTCTTTTTCCTTCCCCAACTCGGGGCATTCTCTTTTGAAGTGGCCTGCTCTTCCACATTTGAAGCACCTATCCTGTCCTCCCACTCTCTCATTTCCAGGATTATTTGACCTTGCTCCCCCATACTCTTTAGAGGGCCTGGTAGCTGAGGGTCTGGGTCCGCTAGTTGGAGGCTTGGGTCCTCCAGACGGGGTTTGGACCCTTTATAATTCCTGGTCCCCTGGAGTCTCTGTTTAGAAGCAGATGGCTTGAAGCCATCTGTTGGAAAGTGGATAGCATAAGTTTCGTTTTTTGTTTTTGCTTTTCTTAATCTCTCCTCACATATACTTTTTGGGCTTCTCCTAGGGGTTCCTCTCTGGACCGGTTTTTTGTTTTTCTAGTTTCTGCAACTTCTTTGCTATGTCTGGCCAGCTATTTGTGACAAAATGTAGCTTTAATATTCCTTGCCCAAGAGGGTCTTCTGGATCCAAATCTGCATATTTCCTTATTTGTTCCCTTAGTCTTTCTAGAAATTTCATGGGCCCTTCATCTTTTTCCTGTTGTATGTCAAATGTTCAGGAAAGATTCTGAGCATGGGGCACTGACTCCCGAATTCCTTTAATTATCATTTCCCTAAGATCTTTCATATTTTCCCAGCAGACTGCATTGTTATTATCCCATTGAGGATCTTGGGCTGGGAATTTCTGGTCTGCTGCAGGAACATTTTGGCCAGGAGAATATTCACATTCCCAAATTGTCGTAGCAGCCCTGTGAATCATCCCCTTTTCTTCTCCTGAGAAGAGGATACCCAGGATGGACATTAATTCGGCCCAGGTATATAACTGGGGGCCTAGGAATTGATCTGCTACCCCGTATGGGTCATCTAGCAGTGGCTTAAGTTCTTTCTTTAAACCTTGAACCTCTGAACTTGTCAAAGGAGCATTTACAAAGCCAGTAGCTCCTCCTGCCTGGGACACCTCTCTCAAAGGGAAGAGAGTTGGAGCTGATTCCTTAGAGGCAGAGGGGAAAGGAAGATTTTGAATATCCTTCTTACATGGTAGTCCCTTTAGGGAAGGATACTTAGGCTGACAAGGAACAGACTCATGGGGTGGTGGTAATTCCCAAGAGTCAAGAGTATAAGGGGGAGGAATAATAGGAGTAGCAGAAGGATCTGGGACCGAGTCCAGGGTAGCAGCAGCTGCCTGTGGAGGGGACAGGTCAAGTTGGGGGGAATTAAGTGGGGAAAGGTGGTTTAGAGGGTTCCAGGAGTTGGGATCCCTCTGCCTAGGGGTTGGTTTTACTACGCCTTCCCCTGTATTCTTTAGGGGAAAGAGGAGAACAGGTTGTTTTCTCCAGAAGAGGGCATAGTCTCTTCCTGCAAGACCAGACTTTTGTCATTCACATACTAAGTTAAAAGTTAACAGACCCAATCCTCATCTGATCCATATTTTGGCAAGAAGATGGCAGGTTTGAGGATGGGTTCCTTGGCCCAAATGAAACAACAATATTTTATCATCTGTTGCTTTTTCTTGTGCCTATTCCTCTCATTCTCCTTCCAATATTTTAGCATGAGACCTAGAGGACTATCAGAGGGGATCTGACTATCCCCGTCCTTACCTTTCCCTGTTGTACTAGGAGTGTTTCCCATCTTGGAGGTTTTGGATGCCCCCTTGACTGTGTGTGTGGCCCAATCTCTCTTACTAGAGTTCTCTTGCCTTCCTTTTTCTCTAGAGGCTCAACCCCCATTAATGGAGGTTTCTTGCACTCCTTTCCATTCACTTCATCCTATCTGGCCACTTCCTTCACAGGAAATTAGGTCCCTCTTAGCATTGGCATGCAGGTATAAGCCCCATGGCAGGATCTGCCCTAAGCCATATGAAGATGAGGTGACCACAGAACCACAGAACCACAGACAGGACCCACTCACCCTGGACAGCAGTAATGCCTATCACCATTCACACAAGCAGCACCGCAAGCAGTGGTGCCTATGATCATTCACACACACTTTCAACCTCCAAGATATCCCGACCACCAATGAAATACTTCACCGCCCCCACAGCTTTTCTTACTTCGGTCTTGTGCGCAAAGTTACCTGGTCGCCACGGTATTTGTAGGCAAGTCTTTCCTTCCAACGTTGCCGAGAGTCCAGGTTTATTCGTCACAGTGGGTGGGGTCCCAATCTCTAGCCCTTGAGGCCACGTCAGCAAGGCAGTGGGTCACGTCTCCCCCTGGGAGATGACCAGAGACCCCTTCCCCAGAGGAGAATGGGAATCCTGGGCAAGGCCCCAGATTGTTAGAAACAAATTGTCAGTGCTGCAAAGTGAACCCAGCACTCAGGCAAAAGTTTTCTCAGCAAGGCAATTTACTTCTATAGAAGGGCGCTTCCTGCATGCAAAGCAGAGGCAAGGGAGAGCTTGCAAAACAAAGGAGACCAGGAGTTTTTATCCCTGAAGCAGACCCTGTTCCTGTGTCCTCCCCCTGTGGGCTGGGGTCGGACCACACAATCTAGGCTAATTCCGATTGGCTACTGTTGACATCATCAAAGGAGGCGAGGGTGGGCGTTTGACAGGGAGAACAGGTACAGTATATCTTGGGTGTGTTTAGGCACAGTGGAGATAGGGAGGGCTAATAGATGAATGGGTAAGATTACCTTTTAGAATAGAACAAAGAACCAGGAACCAAAACCCTTTGAAGAGGAACTATTTGTTCTTAACAACAGCAGCACAAGTGGGATCCATGCAATGCCATCCCACTTTCCCAGTAGACAGTAAACTCCAGATTCTAAACAATTTGGGGGTCAAGCAGCCATTGCAACTGCAAGAGAAAATTCTAAGGAGGGCTTAGTAGTAGACCTCATAACCTCTGCCAAGAGCATCCCCTTTGGGGAGGTTGAGGTCTGCAGGATCCCCCAGAGCATCCTCCTGTGGGCTCCAATCTTAGAGTGTCAGATGTCTCTGACCTTAGGTGGGCACTGGCGCCACTTTCCATGTGTTCCCTCCAGAGCCTGCTATGAGCTTTCCTTTGGTACCTGGGTGTAATCCCTGACTTTTAGCATCCTTATAATTTGATAAGGCCACGCTTTCCCATGCTTCCTGTTCCGTGAACTTTAATGATAGGAACTGGAGGCTGGGTGGGTTTCTTTTGCCCTTAGCCAGTTGAATAGGAGAAGGGAAGAATTTAGCATAAGAAAAGAAGGTTTAAGTCCTGAAACATGCGAGTTTGCTCTGAGCTGTGCCACATGTAGGGATCAGGGACCACACTCAGAAAATATTTTTTTTTAAAAAAGAATCCCTTCCCATTCTGGACAGGGTAATTATTCCCATTCATTCCTAGGCCTTCAGGCAATACTGGGGAGTGACCCCAGCCAATTATCCTCAACTTCCAAGGAGCTACTGGGAAACAGCCACTGAAAGACTGAAAAAGAAAGAGAGAGAAAAAAAATGAAAAAGACCCTGGTCCCTTAAGTGAACCAGGCAGTGGCATTTAGGCTTCTCCACATGGAAACGCCTTAGTTTCACTGGCCACGGCCAGAAACCTGCAGTTGCTTTTGTATTTAGGCGCTGCCCACCAAGGGTCCTGAGTTGGAAAGGAAAAGAGAGAGAGAGAGAGATTGATTGATTGATTGATTGATTCCCCTGTATGGAGCAGAAAGGAAAAAGAGAAAGGAGAAAAAGGAATCCCAAACTTTGGACTTACCTCTTCCTCCCCGCTGGCTCGCCAAAATATGTCACCAGTGGAGGGTGTCCATGTTCTTGGCATCTTGAACAAAGAATTAGACAAAACGCACGAACAAAACAAGGAAGGAATGAAGGGGTTTACTGAAAATGAAAGTACACTCCACAGTGTGGGAGCAGGCCCAAGCATAGGGCCTCAAGGGCACCGTTACAGAATCTGGGGGAGTTTAAATACCCTCTAGAGGATTCCATTGGTTACTTGGGGTACACCCTATGTAAATGAAGAGTATGAAGTAAAGATACAAAGTCATTTACTTGGCCTGCGCCCTATGGAGAGGATATTTCCTGTCATAGCTGAAGTGCGAACTGGCCTCACGTTCCCTGCCTCCAGACCCTATTTTCCTGCCGCAGTAATAGTTGATGCTAACAGCTGCTGCCTCTTAAGGGCACACCAGGTACCTGGCACTGTGGTAAGGGCTTTTATAGCCATTCTCTTTTTAAATTTTGCGAACAATTTCAGGAGGTAAATGCTCTTGTTATCCCCATTCTACAGATGAGGAAACGGAGACTGAGAGAAGTCACTTGCCCAGCTGGTAAATGGCAGGGCAGGGTTTCAAACCAGACACATCTCCAAAGTCCACACTGTCTGCTCCAGAGGCCTCACTGTGTGCATCCTGCAGTAATTCTGATGCCTGTAGGCCCACAAGGCAAAACATCAGAGGCCTCCTGGCCCTTGGTATGTTATGACACGTTAGGCTCTCAGAGAGGCAGGTTCCAAGCTCCTAACCATAGTGGAAGAAGCCTAACAGTGTTTGGCACATGTTAGGTGCTGTGAATGAACAAATGATGGCATAATTGCAAAGCCCAGAACTTGAGCTTGTTATTTAATCTCTCTGAGCCTCAACTTCCTCTTCTGTTAAATGGGAATGATAATATCGTTATATTGGTGCTGAAGGAGGGAATAAGAAACACATGTAAAGAGACAGCACCGACCCAGCGCAGTGGCTCACACCTGTAATCCCAGCACTTTAGGAGGCCGAGGCGGGTGGATCACTTGACTTCAGGAGTTCTCAAGACCAGCCTGGGCAACTTGGTAAAACCCCACTCTACTAAAAATGGAAAAATTAGCCGGGTGTCGTGGCACATGCCTGTAATCCCAGCTACTCAGGAGGCTGAGGCAGGAGAACGGCTTGAACCCAGGAGGCAGAGGTTGCAGTGAATTGAGACTGTGCCACTGCACTCCAGCCTGAGTGACAAAGCAGGACCCTGTCTAAAAAAGAAACAGCACCCTGCCCCCAAAAGAAACAGCACCCTGCCCCCAAAAGAAACAGCACCCTGCCCCACACCCAGTCAGTGCCCTTGTTCTACTTCCATGAATTGGGCCATAGGGGTTTGCTGGAGCAGCGACTTCCTCTATGTCCAGGGAGCTCTGGAGCCATGGTCACCAAGCTCACTGCTGTCACTGCTCAACCTTTCCTCCATGTTCCAGAAAAGCAGGTGCCCCTGGGCCTACCCTCAAACTCCCAGGGTACCCTTAAGGAGGCCACAGGGCACAGAGCCTGGCATCACTGTATTTTGAGGGATGTCAGCTCCCAGGCCTGAGTTTGTGAGTAGCTCAGAAGTGAGATGCTGTGGGAGGGATAGTCCCAGGCTGAGAGTTGGAGACCCATCACTTAGAAGCTTGTGACCCTGGGCAAGTCACCTGACCTCTCCTGGCCCCCAGTTGCCTCCCCCATCAAGGGGATGTTAGCCAAGACGGAACATCAAAGATCTAAAGCTCTGTGGTTGTGCAATTCTAAGATCCTGCCCTACAGACTCCTCCAGAGCCTAACTCCTGGAAGCAGCAGGTGATGTCCCAGAGGCATATCATGTGCCTTGTGTCACCTCCAGGACATGGCACAGAGGGGTGTTACAGTGGATGCTTGTCAGCCCTGGTGTTTAGTTAGACATGTGTCCCCAGCACCATGCTGAACCACAGGCCTGGTCCTGAGCAAGCCTACCCAGGCCCCTTCCCCTTCCCAGAGCCTCTTGTCAGTGAGCACTTGGGGCCCGGGGGGCTGGGCTGGGAGCCTGTTCCTGGAGCTTATTCCCCATGACAGCATGGCAGCCCCCAGAGGGCCAAGCTGCACAGTGAAGATTCCCCAGAGCAGGACGCCCCCATCCCTCTCAATCCAGCACTCAGGAAGCACATTCTGTGCTCTGTCTGCAGCCTCTGCCCCCAGAAATAAAAAAAAGACAGGTTCTGCTTCAAGATGCTCACTCCAAACTAATGCAAAGCCTAGGTGGACTGGCATAAGGGCTCTAGAGAGGGTTTCCAGACCTGGCTGGGTCCCACAGTCACCGAAGAGCTGGTTAAAAATACAGACTCCTCCCAGGAGATCCTGACTCAGTGGGTCTGGGGTGGGACGCAGGAATCTGCATTTTTTTTGGCGGCAGCGAGGTGGGGGGTTGGAGTCTCACTCTGTCACCAGGCTGGAGTGCAGTGGCGTGATCTGGGCTCACTGCATCCTCCACCTCCCGAGTTCAAGCGATTCTCCCACCTCAGCCTCCCGAGTAGCTGAGACTACAGGCACACACCACTACCCCCAGCTAATTTTTTTTGTATTTTTAGTAGAGTCAGGGTTTCACCATGTTGGTCAGGCTGGTCTTGAACTCCTGACCTCAAATGTTCTGCCCACCTCAGCCTCCCAAAGTAGGAATCTGTGTTTATAATGAGCCTGTCTCAGACCGGGGTTTGAGAACTTCTTCCAGGTGAATGATACCAGTTGCTTACCTGGGGGTCTCCTAGGGGCAGACTTTGGGACAAGATTCATATACAAGGGGTGATTCAGGACTTGCCCTGGAGGAGAAAGCAGGAGGGAGTAGGGAAGCAGGACTGGGAGTGGGAGAAGCCCAGTGAGGGTGCGACTGCAGGGTGACCCCAACCTCAGTCTGGTCCTGTCGGCAGCTCTGGAGCATAAAGTAAACCTGGGGCCACTCCTAGGCATGTGTGAGGCTCCAGCACCAGGACAATCCCTGGTGGTCCCAAGGGCCAGCACTTAAGGCAAACCCCACTGAGGCTAGGGGATGGGTGTGTAGAGCTGGTAAAGCCATCAGGGTGGGTGGGGTGTCAGCAGTGATTTCGTGACTGGCTCCTGCTGATGGGGCATCTGTGCTGAGTGAGGCTTTGTGCTGCGACTGCCCACAGAGCTCCCTCTAACCGCTACAGCAATAACAGCTTTAGGGAAGGTATTACCGCTTCAGTGATGCCAGCCCCCAGGGCTGTGCTGAGGATCAGACTCCCTGATCCTTGGAAGGGGTTTAGCAGAGCGCCTGGCATGAAGCAAGGGCTCAAAAAACGATCAAGCATGTTCTTATTGCTATTATAGATAAAGAAACTGAGGCTGGGGGTGTGACCTGCCTTGGTGTCACAGCCAAGTTCTGAGCCGATTTGAACCCAAGTGTGTGTGACCCGCAAGCCCCAGCTGCTTCTGCCCAGGAGACTGACTGCCAGGCCCGTGGCTGGGAGGATGCCCTGTGCTGCCCCCACTCCAGCCGCTCCCTCCACATATGGGAGACTTGTGGCTGTCTTTGTGGAAGAGTGATGTTGCGAGCCAGGCAAGGAAGGGCGGGAAGGGAACTTAAGGCAGAGGAGACAGCATGGGCAAACATCTGGCAGTGGGAAAGCTATGGGCAGCCTCAGGAGTGGCTTCATGGGCAGAACCGCATAACGGGTGGGAGGTAAAATGCTTGGAAAGCCTTGAACGCCGTGCCTAGGGATTGCAGGGACTTCCTTCCGCAGGTGCTGTGAGCCTGTTGCTGATATCAGACTGCTCTTCAGCGAGCAACCTGGCCATAGCAGGTGGTGGGATTGGAGGAAGGGGAGAGCAGAGACCAGCAAGGGGCTGCTGCAGCCATCCTGGCCCTATGCGGAGGTGACTGCCTCAGGCAATGGCTAGGGGAACCAGAGGGGTGAGGGCAGCCCCTGAGGGAGGGAGCAGGGGGAGACTGTGGAGATGCCGGGGTTTCCATCCTTGATGACAGGAAGACGAACATGCGTGATGGTTTCCTGAGTATTTACTTGGTGCCAAGGTGCTGTGCTCAGCACCTTGCAAGGATCATGGGGCCTGATCCCCGGCACAGCCCTGGGCACTGCAGTCATTAGCCTCAAGAAGTGGGCGCCATTACCCAAAATGAGGAAGGAAGAGAAGAGCCTCTCAGGCCTGCCCCACCCTAGGATGTGCCCAGTGTTGTGACTAAGCCGCCACCCTCCTGTCCCGGAGGAGGAGATGGCAAGAGGAGGGGACGGCTGGCTGGGCATCTTTGCCCTAGGAGAAATCTCGTCACTGTGCCTGGAAAGCTCTGATCTATAGCCGGCCAGTCAGAAGCCAGCTGGTGGCCTGAGACAACTGCATCTGAAGTGGGGGCAGTCTTGGGGGACTGAAGCCTTAAGTCTGCAGAGTCTAACTCTACATCCAGGTAATTAGTGTCAGAATTTAGCTGAATTGTTGTATACCCAGTTGGTGTCTGGAGAATTGGAGAATTGATTGCTAGTGTTGGAAAACACTTCAGAGGGGGTTATCAAATCAGTTTAGTGGGTCATGACTTGTTTCTTTTTAATGAAAAAGTAAACTGGACTAGAAACTATCAGAATCTCATGTAGCTGGAATAAGTCTCATTTTGCTAAACTTTTGTTTTAGTGGTGTGTGCGTGTGTGTGTGTGTTTGTATGTGTGTGTGCATGCACATATGCTGTGTCATGATGTCAAAAGTATTTCTCTCTGGTTACA
The DNA here is from genome assembly GCF_028858775.2 of Pan troglodytes. NCBI lineage: Eukaryota > Metazoa > Chordata > Mammalia > Primates > Hominidae > Pan > Pan troglodytes. Next base: position 90,640,081 of record NC_072413.2, read on the forward strand.
GAGGTTTGGAAAGCACCAGCTAAAACAGAGACCTCCAGAGAGAGGCGCTGGCTCCCTGGGAAGTTCACAAGCTGACCCTCCAGAGTGTGGGGGAAATGTCAGAATATTTATTCTAAAAATCCCTTTTTTTTTTTTTTTTTTTTTGAGACGAAGTTTCACTATTGTTGCCCAGGTTGGAGTGCAATGGTATGATCTTGGCTCACTGCAACCTCCGCCTCCTGGGTTCAAGCAATTCTCCTATCTCAGCCTCCCACATAGCTGGGATTACAGGCACCTGCCACCATGCCCTGCTAATTTTTTTAATATTTTTAGTAAAGACTGAGGTTTCACCATGTTGGCCAGGCTGGTCTCAAACTCCTGACCTTCAGGTGATCCACCTGCCTCAGCCTCCCAAAGTGCTGAGATTACAGGCATGAGCCACTGCACCCAGCCAGCTAAAAATCCAATTTTAAAAATTCCCATTGTTGTGAATGCTTTTTAGTGGATTTCATAGTTTATAAGGAAACACACACACATCAGGAAAGTTGCTTAATCTTAATATTTTTTTAATAGCCCTGACCTTGGGGGCCTGTGATTCCCACCGAAGGCTGCATGCACCAGGATCCCCTCAGGAGCTGTTTAAAAATGTGGATTCTCAGCTGGGCATGGTGGCTCACGCCTGTAATCCCAGCACTTTGGGAGGCCGAATCACTGAAGGTCAGGAGTTCAAGACCAGCCTGGACAACATGGTGAAACCCCAGTCTCTACTAAAAATACAAACTTTAGCTGGGGGTGGTTGCAGGCACCTGTAATTCCAGCTGCTTGGGAGATTGAAGCAGGAGAATTGCTTGAACCCAGGAGGCGGAGGTTGCAGTGAGCCGAGATCGCACCACTGCACTCCAGCCTGGGTGCCAGAACGAGACTCTATCTAAAAAAAAAAAAAAACGTGGATTCTCAGCCTACCCCAGACCTGATGCTAGGCACCCTTGGTTGGAAACCTAGCAGTCTGCATTTCTAGCAGCTCCCTAGAGGATTCTGATCCAGACAGTCTGCAGAGTATAAATGGGTATGGTGGCCCCAGTGGAGTCCCTCACAAGTGTCTAGTTCCCTTTGGTTTTTTGTTGTCAGTGAGTGTTCAGGCGGAGGCCCCACCACTCCAGCACCCTATCTGGAGGTTTTTCTTGGCATTTTCCAAGAACTAAGGACTCGGCATTTGGAGATGAATAAGCCGTGCATGGCAGCACCAGTTTCAGACACCTGCCTTCCCCATCTTCACACCCTGCTAATGTTTACTGAGGCATGAAACTGATTTGCCCTCCAGACCCCAAACTGGGCAATTTGCCCAGGCTCCACCTTTGTCACAGAGCAGGAGGGCACCATGAGGACATAATGAAGCTGAGGTTGGAGGACTGGGGTGTTTACTGTCTTTTATTACGGAATTGGGAGGAACCAGTACAGGCTGCTCCATTAGCTTGGGACCATTTACTTCTCAGCTCATTATAGGCATTGATGGAGTGTAAATAGGAGCAAGCTGCGGAAAAGGGGATCAGTTTGGTAAATTCTGTCATTTCTCCAAATATATCTACCTTGTGGCCCAGCAGACTCACATCTAGGAATGTATTCAATAGAAATACTAGCTTGAGGCTGGGCGTGGCGGCTCACACCTGTAATCCCAGCACTTCAGGAGGCTGAGGCAGGCAGATCACTTGAGGTTAGGAGTTTGAGACCAGCCTGGCCAACATAGAGAAAGCCCGTCTCTACTAAAAAATACAAAAATCAGCCGGGCATGGTGGTGCACACCTGTAGTCCCAGCTACTCGGGAGACTGAGGCAGGAGAATCGCTTGAACCCAGGAGGCGGAGGTTGCAGTGAGCTGAGATCACACCACTGCATTCCAGCCTGGGCAATAGAGGGAGAGTCTGTCTCAAAAAAGAAAAAAGGAATACTAGTTTGAGGGCAGAAAGATGATGTGCTCAATTCGTTCTTTGCAGCACAATTGGATCCAGTGGCAATTAGGAAATAATTTTTTGCTAAAAACAAGTAGTCTAGGAGTTACAAGCCTGAACCCTCCATTCAGATGCAGGCATTGTCACTTACAAGCTGTGGGATGGGGCAAGCCACTTAGTCCCTCTGTGCCCCAGTCTTCGGAGCTGCGAGATGAGTGTAAGGAAAGTACCTGCTTTGTGGAGTTGATAAGAGGATTTAAAGAGCTAATACACGTAAAGTGCTTAAAACTGCTCCTGGACACTTAGTAAGCTCTGTAATGGTTAGCATTGATGAAAGAGGAGAGAGAGGAAGACAGGAAGAAAGAGAGAGGGAGGGAAAGAGAGAGAGAAAGAAAGAAAGCTTGGATGACCATCAAAAGAAGAAAAATAGTAGCTGGGCACAGCGGCTCACGCCTGTAATCCCAACACTTTGGGAGGCCACTGTGTGGATCACCTGAAGTCAGGAGTTTGAGACCAGCCTGGCCAACATGGTGAAAACCCATCTCTACTAAAAATACAAAAATTAGCCAGGCGTGGTGGCACACGCCTGTAATCCCAGCTACTTGGGTGGCTGAGGCAGGAGAATTGCTTGGACCTGGGAGGTGGAGGTTGCAGTGAGCCCAGATCATGTCATTGTACTCCAGCCTGGGTGACAGAGCAAGACTCCATCTCAAAAAAATAAAATAAAATAAATGACAGTTATCCCATGGAATACTCTGCAGCACAGAAAAGGAAGCCAGTATACATGTATGGACTTGCTCACTATATAGATCACTTTACTGTTCAGTAGAGAAAGCAAGCTGCAGAGCAATTGATGGAACATAGTGCCATTTTTACTTTTAAAATACATGATGTGGGCCAGGCATGGTGGCTCATGCCTGTAATCCCAGCACTTTGGGAGAAGAAGGCAGGAGGATCACTTGAGGCTGGGAGTTCAAGACAGGCCTGGACAATTTAATGTGACCCTGTCTCTTCAAAAAAATTAAAAATATATAAAAAATAGTAAAATAAATGGTGTATGTGCGTGTGTGCGTGGGCACACGTATGTGTACATTAAAGAAGGGCCAGCAAGTTTACTCTCCAGAGTGTAGACCAGCAGTCCCCAACCTTTTTGGCATCAGGGACCACTTTTGTGGAAGACAATTTTTCCACGGGCCAGGGGTGGGGTGGGGATGGTTTCGGGATGATTCAAGCGCATTACGTTTATTGTGCACCTTATTTCTTTCACTATTACATTGAAATATATAATGAAATAATTATGCAACTCACCATCATGTAGTACCAATGGGAGCCCTGAGCTTGTTTTCCTGCAACTAGATGGTCCCATCTGGGGGTGATGGGAGACAGTGACAGATCATCAGGCATTAGAGTCTCAGAAGAAGCACAAAACCTAGACCCCTCACTCACATAGTTCACAGCAGGGTTCACGCTTCTATGAGAATGGAATGCTGCCGCTGATCTGACAGGAGGCGGAGCTCAGGCTGTATGCGAGCGATGGGGAGCGGCTGTCAAGACAGATGAAGCTTTGCTCACTCGCCCGCTGCTCACCTCCTGCTGTGCAGCTCGGTTCCTGACAGGCCATGGCCTAACACCAGTCTATAGCCCAGGGGTTGGGGACCCCTGGGGTAGACAGCAGGACCCTCTGGAGAAGGGAGGACCTGCACATTTTAAGCACTTTTGTATTGTATGACTTTGGCTACAGTAAATCTGTTTCTTTTCTAATTAAAAAAAATCCAACATTTTAACAAATGTTGACAATAGCACTTACATCACAGGATTGCTTCAAGGGTTAAGTGGGATAACAGGGAAAGCTCTTGGTGAGTGACTGATAAAGCTTAACAAGTGATAGTTCCTTTTCCTTAAAAAAAATGTAGTAAGTGGTTTGTGATACTGATTGAAAGTTTTGCCCTGTAGAGAATCAAATTTTATATTGGTATAGATTTTTAAATGTTTCAGTGTTTCTGTCAGAAACTTACTACTGGCTGGGGGTCTTGGGTGAGTCCCTTAACCTCCCTGAGCCTCTGTGTCCTCTGTAAAACAGAGGTACTAATGCCTGCCCTCAAGGTGCCTGTGATTTAGTAAGAATATCACTTAAAGCCTCCAAAACACCTAGCCCCACACCTGACACATAGTAGATGCTCAGCAAACACCCACGTCCTGTGTGTGCTTTCCTCTGGATGGAAGAGGTGCAGTGGTGAATTGGATGGGATGTGGAGAAGCAGAGACGCATGAGACCCTTGCACCCCAGGTCATGGAGGAAGAAGAGTCCATGGTGTGGCCTCGAAGGATGTGTAGAATCTAAGTAGACGTAGGTGCTGGGGATGAGGGGCTATTCCCTCTATGCGTAAGCTCAGAGGTGGGAAATGAGTGGGGCACACCCACTAGAGGAAGATAAGCGTGATCATTTGGGAGCCAGCAGGAGTCCCCCGAGTGTGGGGAAGGGACTGTGGAGGGCGGATGTTGGGGGTGCAAGCCGGAAAGGCAGAGCAAGGCCAGACCAGGGGAGGCCCTGGATGCTGGGGTTCGAGTCTGGGGTGTGACTGCAGCTGCAACTGCAGCAGACTGAGTAAAGTGACAAGGTGGCAGGAGGCTGTCCTGGCAGTCGGGGGGTGGGCACAGATGAGCTGAGCAGCCTCTGCTGGCTATTGTGATACACACGGCGACGGAGGAACCATTGGAAACCCCACTGACAGGCCACCACGTAACTGAAGTAAACTGAGGCAACTTGGGATGAATGTTGCCACCCTTCAAAATTAGAGCTGGGGTTAGTGGTGGTGGGGCAGGGCCTGAGATGGGAGTGCAGCACTGAGGGCCCATCCAGTCTGGCCATCAGAAGACCTCAGGTTGCAGCAGAATCACACAACAATGACAGAAGATGCCAACGTCAGCTGGCCGGTCCCCAGACCATTTGACAGTGGAGAAGCCCAAGGCCACTCCCGAGACCTGAGAAAGGGCCCAGAACCTGTGCCACAGCCTGCCCTGTCCAACTCTTCCATAAACACAAGTGTCCCAGCTCCATCGAAGCACTTCCCAAGGGGCCATGGGGGCACCTGGGAGGCCACAGAAGCCAACATCGCTGAGCAGAGGTTCCCTGGCAGGGGCCAGCCCCATCCCAGGCGGTCTCTGCTCTGCTATGCCTCCAGTTCAGCTCCTGAGTTTGGCAGGCGCCATTCAGCAAATCGCCTTGGAGCCTCGTGGTGAGTGCTAAGCACTGCGGGGCTTTGGAGACCCGGAAGGCAGCCCAGACCCGTTCCAGGAGCTCCCAGGGCTCCCAGCCTCATGTCACCAGGAAGATGAGGTGCAGACAGCAAAGCCATGAAGACCCCAGGGAGGAGGTAGCTCTGGCCGAGGCCATGGTGGGAGGCTCAGCAGATGATGGATGATGGGATTTCAGTGACTGGCATCAGGATTTGGGGAGAAGGTGGACGAAGTGTGAGCAAGGGAGGGTAGAACAGGTTGTGAAGAAAATAGTGGTGGCTGCCAGGTCTTGATAACCACTGCTGGGCACCCTCTCATCCATTCCTGTCTTCACAGAGGAGGAAATGGCCTCAGAGAACAGGGCAGGTGGGATAATGAGGAAGGAGCGGGAGACATGGCTGGAAAGGGGGTACCCAGGCCTTAAACACTAGGAAGAAACACAGAATCGGGACCACCCATCCTGGGGCCCTGGCAGTGCCACATTCCCCTTCCTGAGCGTGTGAAACAGCTCTGGGCCAAAAGTCAGGAGCCCTGGCCTCAGCACACAGTGTCTTCAACTACCATGTGGGCTGGCCACCCCTTTTCCTTTCCGGGCCCCTGTTTCCCCATTAGTCCGAACTCCTTCTGGAAGATCTCTGGAGGGAACCCTGAACAGTTCCCTGTTGTGACCAAAGTCATCAGATGGACCTGCCTGACTGTGCGTTTGCTGGGAGATGCCTGACTGTGTGCTCGTCAGAGGCTGCCCGACTGTGCGTTTGCTGGGAGATGCCTGACTGTGTGCTCGTCAGAGGCTGCCTGACTGTGCGTTTGCTGGGAGATGCCTGACTGTGTGCTCGTCAGAGGCTGCCTGACTGCGTTCGTCGGGGGCTGCCTGACTGCGTTTGCTGGGAGATGCCTGACTGTGTGCTCGTCAGAGGCTGCCTGACTGTGCGTTTGCTGGGAGATGCCTGACTGTGTGTTCATCAGGGGCTGCCTGACTGCGTTTGCTGGGAGATGCCTGACTGTGTGTTCGTCGGGGGCTGCCTGACTGTGCGTTTGCTGGGAGATGCCTGACTGTGTGTTCGTCGGGGGCTGCCTGACTGTGCGTTTGCTGGGAGATGCCTGACTGTGTGTTCGTCGGGGGCTGCCTGACTGTGCGTTTGCTGGGAGATGCCTGACTGTGTGTTCGTCGGGGGCTGCCTGACTGTGCGTTTGCTGGGAGATGCCTGACTGTGTGCTCGTCAGAGGCTGCCTGACTGTGCATTTGCTGGGAGATGCCTGACTGTGTGCTCGTCAGAGGCTGCCTGACTGTGTGTTTGTCAGGGGCTGCCTGACTGTGCGTTTGCTGGGAGATGCCTGACTGTGTGTTCATCGGGGGCTGCCTGACTGTGTTTGCTGGGAGATGCCTGACTGTGTGTTCGTCAGGGGCTGCCTGACTGTGCGTTTGCTGGGAGATGCCTGACTGTGTGTTCGTCGGGGGCTGCCTGACTGCATTTGCTGGGAGATGCCTGACTGTGTGTTCATCGGGGGCTGCCTGACTGCATTTGCTGGGAGATGCCTGACTGTGTGCTCACTGCACATCTCAGTGTGCACCAGCAAGGGTCAGAGGGCAGGGAGGGGTGGGCCACTCACTTTACCCTAAAGAATGCCTTTAGAGGAGCTGGCCTGGGCTCAGCAGTCCAGGAAAACCAAGGAGAAGCAGTGACCCCGCCCCGCCACTCCTGAGTAGGGTCTCCACCTCTCTGGGTCCCTGGTGCTGGCTCAGGACCTAGAGTTGACTTGATGCTCCTTCTGCCTCAGAGTCTGCCCCTCAGCTCCAGGGAAGCTTCCAGGCTGTATGGAGAGCCTGGCAGCCAGCAGAGATTGCCAGGGCTCTTCCTTTGTGGAGGCTGGGAATGGACACGGTGGCCCCAGACATGACTTCTGCCCCTCGTGTCTTCACAGAGACTTACTGCCCTTCACACTGCGGCTACCCCAGGCCATCCTTGAGGCCAGCAGCTTCACGGACCTTGAGACCATCGCCAACCTGGGTCTGGGTGAGTCTTCTCCGAGGGGTCAGGAGAGCTGGTGGGGCGTTAGGAACTGGGGCCCTAGGACTGCCCCAGGGGCCGCCTGTGCAGAGGGACAGCCTGAGTCCCAGCTTCCATGGGACCACCCACACCCCTGCCTCAGGCTGCTGAGCCACGTGATAGAGAGATTGTCCAGTTTCTAAAGAGTCGCCTCTATCAGCTGCCCAGGACGCCCTGAGGCCCAGCCACGTTTGGTCTAAGGGAGCAGGGCCTGGTCAGGACCAGAGAGGCTGGTGTGGTCCTGGGAGAAGCCGAGCTTTACCCCAGGGCCCTTCTGAGTGGGAGCCAGAGAGCTGGGCCTGGCAGCCACCACAGCCCTGGTCCCTCATCGGATGGAAAAGCAGCATGAATGTGACCATGAACTTGAGTGTGGCCCTCGCGGGTCCTGTCCTGTGCCCAAACAACGGACCCTAAGCACGCCCTACCCCACCCTTCCGAGTTCCTGAGGGGTAAAGAGGGGAGAGGAAAAGAAGAAGGGGAGGGAGGGCAGGGTGTGTCTGACCCCAGCACTTTCACATAATTATAGGAAGAACTCACGTTTAGTGGGCTCTTCCCATGTATGGGCGATGCCAAGTGCCCTACAAGGAGGCAATCAGCAGGTGCCCACCTAGAATTAGGGCCTCACCTTGCTGGCCCTCAGGAAGCCCAAGCATGCCAAGTCTGTAGCTGCTGAGAGGCCAGGCCACCTGCCTCTTTCAGTGTGCGTTGGGAGCAGAGAATTTTTCTTTTCTTTCTTTCTTTTTTTTTTGAAACAGGGTCTCACTTTGTTGCCCAGGTTGGAGTGCAGTGGCATGATCATGGCTTACCCCAGCCCCAACTTCCCAGGCTCAGGTGATCCTCCCACCTCCACCTCCTGAGTAGCTGGGACTATAGGCGCACACCACCATGCCTGGTTAATTTCGTATATTTTAACATGGGCTCTCCATGTTGCCCAGGCTGGTCTCAAACTCCTGGCCTCAAGCGATCCTCCCACCTTGGCCTCCCAAAGTGCTGGAATTACAGGTGTGAGCCACTGTGCCCGGCCCTGAGAATTTCTTACAGGGAAAGGGAGAGTGTGTTTCACGCAGCTGCTCAGGAGCCGCTGCAGGCCCCAGAGCCTCATAACCTGGGGCCGCCAGGTCACATTTATGAACAAAGCAGTTCATCAACGAGTCTTTAGTAAAACTCAGCCATACGTAAGGCCCATAGGACACTGTGCTCCATGGGGCTGAGCACAGTGCCCAGAACATTGGTGCCTTGTTCACCAGTGTTGATGGAATGGAAGAAACAGTGACCCAGAGGGCAGAACCAGATCACAGAGGAAGTGAGGGGCAGACCTGGAATCAAAGAAGACACCCCTTGGTTCCCAAGCCAGGACACTGTTCACCACTCAGAGGGGCCCATCAGGGGCAGCAATGCAAGAGACACCACCAGGCAGCCATGGTCAGGGGCCAGGAAGTAGGAGGAGTTCTGGTCCTTGGGTGTTAGCGCTCCATGAGCACTGACTGCGTTCTAACCTCTTTAGCTGCCATTGGCTCATCGCAGCTTCAAACAATCCTATAAAGCAAGTACTATTATTATAATTCCGCTTCTATGGCAGAGGAAACTGAGGCACAAGAGGTTAAGTCATGTCCAGTTTCACACAGCACATGGCAGAGCTTGAATGAACCCAGGCCGTTTAGCTCCCACACCTGCCATCGTCTCATGGTGCCTCTTAACTCTTTTTTTTTTTTGAGTTGGAGTCTCACTCTGTCACCCAGGCTGGAGTGCAGTGGTGCGATCTTGGCTCACTGCAACCTCCACCTCTCAGGTTCAAGCGATTCTTCTGCCTCAGCCTCCCGAGTAGCTGGGACTACAGGCGCATGCCACCACACCTGGCTAATTTTTGTATTTTTAGTAGAGACAGGGTTTCACCATATTGGTCAGGCTGGTCTTGAACTCCTGACCTCATGATCCACCCACCTCGGCCTCCCAAAGTGCTGGGATTACAGGCGTGAGCCACCACACCCGGCCGCCTCTTAGCTCTTTATCCAAATTCTTCTAGGTCTAATTTACCCAGTTATAACCCTAAGGGCAAGTTTTCAGTTGCTTTTGGGAATCAACTTGCTATTAAACTTTGCTTCCCAGAATGTTAGTTGTTGGGCTCCAACCCTCCCAGGATCTTGGATGTGGGACAGGTGACAGTTTTGTAATTTGCACTTTTGTAAGGTGCAGATGACCTCCCCCTAGGGGTTCGATGACACCGACCATTGCAGAGCACTTGGCATTGTCTTATGTCATTTTTGTGCATTTTAAAGATAGAACACTGGCTGGACACAGTGGCTCATGCCTATAATCTCAGCACTTTGGGAGGCCGAGGCGGGCAGATAACCTGAAGTCAGGAGTTCAAGACCAGCCTGGCCAATATGGTGAAACCTCGTCTCTACTAAAAATATAAAAATTAGCTGGGCATAATGGCATGTGCCTGTAATCCCAGCTACTCTGGAGGCTGAGGCAGGAGAATTGCTTGAACCTGGGAGGCGGAGATTGCAGTGAGCTGAGATTGCCCCACTGCACTCCAGCGTGGGCAACAGACTGAGACTCTGCCTCAAAAAAAAAAAAAAAGTTAGAAGATCAAGTTTTAGCTCTGCTGGGAACCTTGTGTAAAGTGCCCCAGACAAGATTTGCACCAAAGGCTTTCTGTCCTCAGCAGTTCTTGAGCAGCTATGTGAAACATGCTTTCCTTTTCCCTGAAGAAATCATCAGGGCTGGGCCTGGTGGCTCACACCTGTAAAGTGCCCCAGACAAGATTTGCACTGAGGGCTTTCTGCCTCTGAGGACAGCCTTTCTACTGCTCCTCAGCTGCACCTCCCCACCTTCTCTGTTGTTTTTGCAACGAGCAGTCAATGGCCAGTTTGCAGGCCATGTTGGTAGAGTAAGTGAGATGCATGGCCTCAGTCTATGACACATTGCTGCACCTCTTGACCCCGCTATGGGGTTTAGTCATCCCTAGGACTAACTGCCGGGAGACTCCCTACAGATTCCTCTCACCTGCAAGAGCACAGCTTCTCCTAAGACCTAGGAACACGCTTTTTTTTTTTTTTTTTTAAAGGCGATGTTCCTCCTGGAAGAACTGCATTCCTTTCTGGCACAGACAAGACCTTCTCTCCTGGGAGAGTTTGATCTCAGGCATAAGGAGGAAATGGAGAAGGGAGGTTTCCATTTGGGAAGCCAACAGCAGTTCAGATTCATCTATCAGCACTTACTTCCTAGAGAACAGGATTTAAATGGAAGCTGAGTGTGTTGCAGCTTAGGAGCTGAAGGGATCTGTGCAGACCTGGTGTCCCTGAGTGCTGAAAGACATAAAGCCAGGCTCACCACAATCATTTTCCCCTGGAGCCAAGGAAAGGTTCACTTTACAGTCATCTGAATGGCTGGAGACCCAGGGCACAAGGAGCACATCCTATCAAAGGCCAGAGACCTTGGCCCTGGCATGGGCAGGCTTGGGCCCTGCCAACCTTCATGTGAAATAGTGATAATAAATATGGAAAGAGCAGCGTTTGTCAAGGGCCCTGACACACCAGGCATTGTGCCTGGCATGTCACACATTGTTCTAGGAAGGGACTTTGGTGGCAAAGAAGTGAAACCCACTCAAACTAGCATCAAAAAGAGACTTAGAGAAAGGATGCCAGGGACCCTCTGAGAAATGGAGATGGAGGGTTAGCTGGGCTTTGTGGGCCATTGCAGCTGCTCTGTCACACGTGCCAGCCCCTGGCTCCCTGCACATGGCCTCCTTGCTGACTCAGGTTCCTACTCCCCTGCTCCCCCGACTAGCAGGGCTCTGACTCAGCTCGCAGCCCCACCTGACCACTGTTCTTCATTCAGATTGTCCAAGGAGAACCAGATGATCCCTGGCCAGCCTAGTGATGAGGCCCTGTGAGCCAGGGGTTACCTTGTATAGTCAGCATTTCAGGGAAGACCAAAAGGACAATGGGAGGCAAATTCATTGCCACATGCCCACACATACATTATCTCATTTATCTACGTAAAAGCCCGTTTTACAGATAAGGAAATGGAAAGTTAAGGAGTCTAAAGGGTTTATTCAGCTATAAAAAGGAATGAAGTGCAGGGACTGACACATGGTGCAGCATGGAATAACCTGGAAAACATGCTAAGTGAAGGGAGCTGATACAAAAGACCACATATGCTACAGTTCCATTTGAATAAAATGTCTAGAATAGGCAAATCCATAGAGACAGAAAGCAGATTGGCGATTGCCAGGGGCTGGATAGAAAGGGGAATGGAGAGTGACTGCTAAATAGGCATGGGCTTTCTTTTGGGGTGATAAAAAATGCCCTAAAGGCCGGGCGCAGTGGCTCACGCCTGTAATCCCAGAACTGTGGGAGGCCAAGGCGGGCAGATCACGAGGTCAGGAGTTTGAGATCAGCCTGGACAACATGGTGAAACCCCATCTTTACTAAAAATTCAAAGATTAGCCGGGCTTGATGTCACATGCCTATAATCCTAACCTCAGGAGGTTGAGGCAGGAGAATCACTTGAACTCGGGAAGTGGAGATTGCAGTGAGCCAAGATCATGCCATTGCACTCCAGCCTGGGTGACAGAACGAGACTCTCTCTCAAAAAAAAAAAAAAAAAGCTCTAAAATTGATTGCGGTGAGAGTTGCACAACTCAGTGAATACACTGAAAAACACGGGCATGTTTTTTAAATGAGTGAACTCTGTGGTATGGGAGTGGTATCTCAATAAAGCTATTATCCAGAGAGAGAAAGAGAGATCGACTAAAGGGCTTCCTCATTTTGGGATGTAAACAAAAGCTGAATTCATACTCAGGGCTTGCTTAGTTTGAACTCCGTGCTCTGCCTGCGCTATGCCCTGATTCTCAGCCAGCCTTGCTCACCACTTCCCGCCCCTCGGCCCTTTCCTCCACTTGCCGTGCCTGCAGTGGAAAACAGCATGGCGCCCTTTTGCCAAGGAAGCCTGGATTTGGCATTGGGATAGGCAGGGTAGTGGGCCCCACCCTCTGCACCATGCCCTCCACATGCCCGCCATGTGCTGCTTTTTCTTATGACACTTTTTCGTCTTATAATAAAAGTCAAGCAAGTTGTGTTTGTTTGTTTGTTGTTTGAGATGGAGTCTCACTCTTTTTGCCCAGGCTGGAGTGCAGTGGCACGATCTCAGCTCACTGCTACCTCTGCCTCCCGGGTTTAAACGATTCTCCTGCCTCAGCCTCTGGAGTAGAGTAGCTGGGATTGCAGGCACCTGCCACCACGCCTGACTAATTTTTGTATTTTTAGTAGAGATGGAGTTTCACCATGTTGACCAGGCTGGTCTTGAACTCCTGACCTCAGGTGATCCGGCCCGCCTCGGCCTCCCAAAGTGCTGGGATTACAGGCGTGAGCCACAGCTCCCGGCCATGTGTGTTTGTTTTTAACTGACAAGACCAGAAAAGCCTGAGGATGAAAACCACATATAATCTCACCCCTGCTGCAAGTTCGGGGTGTGTTTCCTTCCAGTTTCTTTTCCTTAATACACCTAGACGCAACTGAAAATACAGTTTTGGTTTCTTGCCTTCTGATTTTGTGCGAAAATATTTGTGACTTTCAGTTTTTTCCCTAGAGCCCAGAGCCAAGGAATGTCTAGTTAAGGCTAAAGATTTACTGGGTTTCCAGTCCGCTGGATGATCTTGTAGTTACGGGAAGTTCATGAGGCATATGTGTTTCTTATCATTAGTGTCATCAGTTTTATTTGTTTGGCATGCCACTCGTTTTCCTATGAGAAGAATGCAACAAATGTCCAAAGAGTTGCACCAGGCCTGCTGTTGAGATAGGGATGATGTTGCTGAAACTCAGCTATTGACTTGCAGGCCGAGTGCCATGTGATGGCTCACAGTGTGCCTTCATGAGCCGACGTAAGAAAGTCCAAATTCGGACTTGGAAAAGCCAGCGTTCGAAAGTGCAGGCTATATAAGGTGTAATCTTGGACTTTAAGAGCTTACCAGTTAGTCAAGGCCAGAAAACTAACATAAGGAGGAGCAATTCAGCCCTCAACTATATTCAGCAGTTGATTATAAGTGTCCAAGGAATTTAGAGAATAGGGATTACTCGCAGTGGTTTTCAAACATGTTACAGTGTGTGTGTGTTTAATACTTTAAAAATATGTTTAGGAAAGGCATCTGTTCCGTGGCTCTTCCAAGTTTGCTTATAACTTGCTTTTTCCTTTACATCAGATGATGAGCATTTTCCTAGTTATTAATAATTCATTGAAAACTTGACTTTGACTGACTGTTTAACAGCCTCTGTCTTTGGGATGCCACATGAATATTTATTCACTGGCCTTGTTGGATTTTTTAGTGTTTCCGTGGCATCTGGAACACTTTGCCTTTACTCATCCCCTTCCTGTCCTGCCACCAGCCCCAAGCTCCCCAGGGGTAGAGTCTGAGTTTGCCCTCAGGACCTACAGCCCAGCCTGTGATGTGGCCCAGGTTCTCTGAGGGTAGAAAGAGTGGGCATCTGGCAAGAGGTGTCCCCAGCCAACACTCAACAGGCCTTGGGGCCAGCAAAATCGTGGCCTCAGTCTGAGGCCAGGGCAAGGATGGGCCCTTCTTTAGGGGAACTCCTGCAGCAGAGCCAAGGCTCAGTATGGTGCCTTTGGGGACTGGACCCCACAGCTTTGCCAACCAAACCACTAGGATTGCATGACACAGGGTTCCGTTTCTCCCCTGGCCTTGGCGTTCTCAGGCTGCAGAGAAAGTTACTCATTTCCCTTTTTTTTGTTTTTTTTTGTTTGTTTGTTTTTTTTTTTTTTTTTTTGGAGCATAAAGCCCTGCAATGCCACTGTGGTTCCCTAACAGGCCCCAAGACCCCAGGATGCAGCCCATTAGCTCCTGGCTTCCCCCACTCCTTGGAGTCACATTGGCTTTGAGACCTTTGCCCTGCCAGGGTTTGCCAGGGTGCAAACCCCAGGCCTGTCTTGGGGCAGGGAAGCTGTGTCCCAGGTACCCAGGCCGAGAGCCTATTTGCCTGAACCCGTGTCTGCTCTGTTCCTGCCAAAATCCACACCTGAGCAATGGGAAATGTTGTCTTGTGTTCTGTGCCTAATGGAGCCATCCTGTCCCGTGGCAGGCTGCCCGGCTGGTGGCCCATCCGTTTATGGGGCTCCTCTGCCCTCCTTCCTGCCTCCTCTCACTGTCTTGTCTTTACACATCCTCCCGTGGTTCAGGTTGTCCCCATCTTGCCATTGAAACTAACCTTGCCTGTGTCCCCTTCCTCAGAGGCCTGACTCTCCACTCTGGCTAAGCTAATCTACTCATGGGTGCCAAGGGGCTGACATTGGGCCCCTGCTCTGGGCCAAGCACTGTCTCAGGTGCTGGGAATACTCAGACAGCTGAAAGATTTGACTGCCTTCTGGAAACTCTGAGTCTGGTAGGAAAGTCAGGCAAAAAACAGAGAATTACAGTCCCAGTGATGGTCACTGCTGTCACAGGCATATCAGAGCTGCAGGAACACAGGCAGGATGGGCAAGGCCTGAGCATATCAGGGAGGCGCTACCAGACAGGTCGCATTTGACCTGAGCCCTGAAGGATGAGTAAGCATTAGCCAGGTGGAGAGGGTGGGAAAAGGATTCCATGCAGAGGGAATAGCATTAGCCAAGACCTGCTGGTGGGGCAGCGCATGGCACGTGGAGGAAGGAGTGAACGGCAGATAGAGTGGAGTGAAGACTCGGTAGATGATGCCAGAGAAGATGTGCAGGGGCCAGGTCCTGCAGACTCGAATGCCAGGCTAAAGGGTTGCAAGCGATTCTCTACAGAGAACCACCAAGGGCCTGCCGTATGCCCAGCCCAGGACCCCAGGAGGAGAATGGAGCAGAGGGGGCGGCTACAGCTGTGATCTGGGTGAGCAGTCATGGGGTGTCCCGGCGCCAGTGGGCAGTTCTATATGTTATCTACCCCCATGACACCACCTTCACCCACAGGAAGAGTCTGGAGGTGGGCACCGGGGGTCTCAGCTCACATGTGGGGCTGCTGCCCAGTTACCCTGGGATCAGTCTGGCTGCCTGCTTCTCCTTGCTAGGAAAACTCCCAAGGAGGCAACTTTGTTGGGCCTGTGTAGACATGGGCACAGTGCTTCAAACACTCACTCCAGGGGCCTGTGTAGACATGGGCACAGTGCTTCAAACACTCACTCCAGGGGCCTGGGTAGACATGGGCACAGTGCTTCAAACACTCACTGCAGGGGCCAGAACATGTATGTACTCGAGGCAAGGTGCCTGGGAGAGTGAGGCATACATGGAGGAGCCATGAGCTGCCCAAGAAAGCAAAGGGCCCCGGCAGTCACAAAGAGCAGCTCGTCCAGGCCCTGGGAGAGGCCGCTCTGGATACCATGTCCTCGGTGACTGTGATGGGCACAGAGCTTTGCACATTGGAAAGAGTCACAGGAAAGGTTGTCATGCTTGTTAGTGTGATGAGACCTGGTCTCTCTCCACTGGCTGTGATATTCAGGCAGCCAGACACAGGGTATCTGCCCAGGACAGGGCTGGGGGGTGCACCTCAGAGGGGTGCACACAGCTGGTGGGTCGCAGTTAACTTCCGGTCTGTTTCTTCAGTCCCTTTGTCCTGGAAAGGCACCTGCTTACCCTGATTGCATTGGTGACCCCAGCCAGCAAGATGGCAAATGCCTACATCCCTGATAGTGCCCACCTCTTAGAGCGAGCACACGCTTGGCTGCTCCAGGCCATCTTGTGAGGTCTCCTTTCAACATCAAGAGCCTGTTGTGTTGTTGCCACATCCTGAGTTCTGGGCTGCAAGCCACCCTGCTACTCACTGATGCCGGGAGAGCAACCAAAATATGGGAAGTGTCGCAAGTTCCTATGAAGGAAGGCCGCCTAACACGGAGGCTAAACACACAGGCTGTAGAACCAGCCCGACCTGGTCAAATCCCAGCGTCTCACTCCCCGATCCGGTGACATAGGGCGAGTGCTTTCATGTTTCTGAGCCTCTTACCCTCATCTGTGAACTGGGGGCAAGGCCTATGATCAGGGGTCGGCAAGATAACCCAGGTAAAGCAAGGAGCCCGTGGGCTCACGCGCAGCAAGAACGCCATGGATGTTTGCTCCTCTGATTATCCTTGATGTTATTTTCCATAGTTTTCTTAAGGGTGAATTCCTCCCAGGAGTGAAGAGCCCTGGGTGAAAGGCTGGCTGCACCAATTCACAAGGAACTCTGCATCTACCTGGGTCATCCTCTATCCAGCTCCAAACCTAGCAGGCTGAACAAGACCTGGGACCCTTGTTTCTCTCCAGGAGGAAGCTTGAGTGAACGCAGGGTGGCCTATGCACTGACTGCAATTGTTCCCAAGATGTAGCATCCCTGTGTGCTCTTTGGAGGGTCCTGAGCCTCCGTCAGATGCTTGGCAGAGTGTGGTCCCCACGGATCAAGATTGCCTGTCCCTAGCCTGCTTTGGTGGCCACAGCCATGACTGAGCCCCTGGGGACTGGGTCAGTAGAGAGGCACACACTGGAACTCAGCTCTGCGGTGCAGGAGCCTTGGCTTCCCCTGACTGGGGCAGACGACCAGCTTCTTATTTTAAGCTCGAGATTGACTGGAGTCAGAATCACTTTGTGGTGGGTGGCTGCTCCCCGCTTGGACAGCTGGGTCTGATCTCGCTGGCCACAATCCATAGGTTCGTCCTTCCCACATATAATAACCATAGAGGCCAAAACAGGCCCAATGTTCCTTCCTCCTCGCATGCCTGTGATGTGTGTACTGTTGTGACCCCATTTTAGGGATGACTAGACTGAGGCCTAGGAAGGTCAAACCACCTGCCCCAGAGCACCCAGCTGGTTGGCCGCAGGAATTCCAGGCCTTCCGTCCCCTGTGCTCTCACCATGGCTTCCCCACGGCTCCAGAGCACAGTGTTGTCACCCCCCACCCTGTGTCATCAATGCCCTCCAATGTGGGCTCTCACACCAAGGAAGAGAACTGAAGCTGAGCTTATCACATCACCCCCGGCCCCACCCTACACTGCTGGGGAGGACTGAGTGGGGCTTCCCCTCTAGAGGCAGGAAGTGGTGGGAGAGGTTTGAAAGCGTCCAAGAGGGGAAAACAACCTCGGAGTAGTGAAGCAAATGCCTTGAACAGCCCTCCCACCCGTGGACCCCGCCCAGCACAGCAACACCTAGTCCCTGGCACAGACTGACCCCCTGCCCCTCTCTTGCTTCCACAGGTTTCTGGGACTCCTCGCTGAATCCTCCACAAGAAAGAGGGAAGCCAGCAGAGCCCCCAAGAGACCGGGCCCCCGGATTCCCCCTAGTCTCCAGCCTCAGGCCCACAGCCCATGACGCAAACTGTGCCTGTGAAATCGAGCTGTCGGTAGGAAATGACCGCCTGTGGTTTGTGAATCCTATTTTCATCGAGGACTGCAGCAGCACCCTGCCCACCGACCAGCCACCTCTTGGAAATTGCCCTGCACGCCCTTTGCCGCCCACCTCTGATGCTACCTCACCCACCTCCAGGTGGGCCCCACGCCGCCCACCACCCCCTCCCCCAGTGCTGCCCCTGCAGCCCTGCAGCCCAGCCCAGCCCCCTCTGCTCCCTGCTCTTGCCCCCGCCCCTGCCTGTCCTTTGCCCACCTCTCCCCCAGTGCCTGCCCCCCACGTCACACCCCATGCCCCAGGTCCCCCAGACCATCCGAACCAGCCGCCCATGACGACCTGCGAGAGACTCCCATGCCCCACTGCAGGCCTGGGCCCCCTCAGGGAGGAAGCGATGAAGCCAGGGGCAGCCTCCAGTCCCTTGCAGCAGGCCCCCGCCCCGCCACTGCCTGCGAAGAAGAACCTTCCCACTGCCCCTCCCAGACGCCGCGTTTCCGAGAGGGTGTCCTTAGAAGACCAAAGTCCAGGGATGGCGGCAGAGGGGGACCAGCTCAGCCTGCCTCCCCAAGGGACCTCAGACGGCCCTGAGGACACACCCCGGGAGAGCACGGAGCAAGGCCAGGACACAGAGGTGAAAGCCAGCGATCCCGACAGCATGCCGGAGCTGCCCAGGACGGCCAAACAACCCCCAGTCCCGCCCCCCAGGAAAAAACGGATCTCTCGACAACTGGCCTCGACCCTCCCAGCTCCCTTAGAGAACGCTGAGCTCTGCACACAGACTTTGGCCTTGGAGACACCCACGCCGGGTCCACCCAGAGAGGGCCAAAGCCCTGCTTCTCAGGCTGGGAATCAGCACCCTCCTGCCCAGGCCACTGCCCATTCCCAGAGCTCTCCAGAGTTCAAGGGCTCCCTGGCCTCCCTCTCAGACAGCTTGGGGGTGTCTGTCATGGCCACCGACCAGGACTCCTACTCCACCAGCAGCACGGAGGAGGAGCTGGAGCAGTTCAGCAGCCCCAGCGTGAAGAAGAAGCCCTCCATGATCCTGGGCAAGGCTCGGCACCGGCTGAGCTTCGCCAGTTTCAGCAGCATGTTCCACGCTTTCCTCTCCAACAACCGCAAGCTGTACAAGAAGGTGGTGGAGCTGGCGCAGGACAAGGCCTCGTACTTTGGCAGCCTGGTGCAGGACTACAAGGTGTACAGCCTGGAGATGATGGCGCGCCAGACCTCCAGCACGGAGATGCTGCAGGAGATTCGCACCATGATGACCCAGCTCAAGAGCTACCTGCTGCAGAGCACCGAGCTCAAGGCCCTGGTGGACCCTGCCCTGCACTCCGAGGAGGAGCTCGGTCAGTGCCCTGGGAGGAGGTGGCAGGGAAGAGAGGGCGGTGGGGCTCACAGACTCAGGAACCCCTTAGGACAAAAGAGGCCTATGCAGTGGACGCTGTTGGTGCCCACCCCCCATCCCTTCCTGGGCACCAGGAACTTTCTCTGGCTGCTGCAAGGTAGGCTGCTAATGGTGCCCGGCTCCCCCACTTTCCTAGAGAATTGACCTTGACTGTATAGGATCTGTATTATCTGCACCCTCTCTTCCACCATCAGGGGCCCACTGCCAATTACTCCCTGCCATGGGGGACAAAGACTGGCCCCTTGGCCTCAAGCAGGACCACTGTGTGGTGCAGTTTATGCTCCAGGGCCCGGCGAGATCTGGCTGAGGCTGAGAGTTCATCCTTGCTCAAGCTCGCTCTGCGGCTTCCCACTGCTCTCACTCTCTGTCTTCTGAGAGTCTCCACAGTGAAATCATATGCACCCAGATCCCTCTTTCACGCTTTGCTTTCAGGGAACCAGCCCAAAACAGCTCACTCCTCTGACCACCCCTTCTAAAGTAGCCCCTAGCCTTCCCCACCCTCACCAGCCTCGAATCCAATAATTATCAAAGCTTTTTCCGATTGTGGTTCATGGTGAGAAGTAGTTGTGAACAACCACACGCCTACGTATATTAAAAATATTCAGGCCAGGCGCACTGGCTCAAGCCTATAATCCCAGCACTCTGGGAGGCCAAGGCAGGAGGATCGCTTGAGCCCAGGAGTTCGAGACCAGCCTGGGCAACATGGCAAAACCCCGTCTCTACAAAAAATACAAAAATTAGCCAGGCATGGAGGCACGCACCTGTAGTCTCATCTATTTGGGAGGCTGAGGCAGGAGGATTGCTTGAGCCCTGAAGGCCAAGGCTGCAAAGAACCAACATCCTGCCACTGTACTCCAGTCTGGGTGACAGAGCGAAACCCTGTCTCAAAAAGAAAAAAATAGCTGGGCGTGGTGGCTCATGCCTGTAATCTCAGCACTTTGGGAGGCTGAGGTGGGTGGATCACTTGAGGTCAAGAGTTCGAGACCAGCCTGGCCAACATGGTGAAACCCCGTCTCTACTAAAAATACAAAAATTAGCCAGGTGTGGTGGCGCATGCCTATAATCCCAGCTACTCGGGAGGCTGAGGCAGAAGAATTGCTTGAACCTGGGAGGCAGAGGTTGCAGTGAGCCGAGATTGTGCCATTGCGCTCCAGCCTGGGCAACAAGAGCAAAACTCTGTCTAAAAAAAAAAAAAAGAAAAGAAAAGAAAAAAATACATTCTGTCAGTTTACACTGCTGTAGCCAAAAAGTGGTTGCTAAACATTGAGCTGCTTCTGAGCTAGTTGGTAAATAGTTACTGCCCCAGCCGTCCCCTGGTGTCCCTAAGCCTCTCCTTCCCCACCCAATAATGAAAGAGTCAGTGCTGGGTACAGTAAGGGACACGTGAGCCTCTGAACACAGTAGCTTCGTAGTGAATGTTTCTTAGAAAAGGAGCTTCAGGTGTTCCTTTCCCAGGGCTACTGGATTTTGCTAGCAGACTCCTGAAAACGAATAGGTTTGCCAGGCCACAGGATTCATGATGGCGTTTCAGGTGTGGTGAGGGGTGATGGGATTGAGATCTGAGGCCAGTGCTGTGTGTGTGTCTGCACAGGGCCCTGTAAGCAGATAGTCGACAAAGAGTTATTGGGCACCCAACTCCGCATCAGGTGCTGGCTCAGATATAGAGACAGAGGTGAGCAAAGCACTCAAAAGTTTCTGCCTGCAGGGAGCTTACGGTCTATCAGAGGTGACAGGCAATCAGCAAGAAGGATGAGTAGGGCCGGGTGCAGTGGCTCATGCCTGTAATCCCAGCACGTTGGGAGGCGGGTGGATCACCTAAGGTCAGGAGTTTGAGACCAGCCTGGCCAACATGGTGAAACCCCGTCTCTACTGAAAATACAAAAATTAGCCAGGTGTGGCGGCGCACACCTGTAATCCCAGCTACTCAGGAGGCTGAGGCAGGAGAATTGCTTGAACCAGGGAGGCAGAGGTTGCAGTGAGCCCAGATTGTGCCACTGCACTCCAGCCTGGGCAACAGAGCGAGACTTTGTCTCAAAAAAATAAAAGTTAAAAAAAAAAATAGAAAAATTAACTGGGCATGGTGGTGTGTGCCTGTAGTCCCAGTTACTCAGGTGGCTGAGGCACAAGAATTGCTTGAATCCAGGAGGCGGAGATTGCAGTGAGCCGAGATTGTGCCACTGCACTCCAGCCTGGGCAATAGAGCGAGACTCCGTCTCAAGAAGGAAAGAGAGAGACAGAGAGACAGAGAGAGAGAGAGAGAGAAGAGTAAAGTATAGTGTAAGGAGACACATTAGTGAGTGCATGTGGATGGAATTGAGGTCAGGAGGCTGTTGGGGGGCAGGACCCCAAGGACCTTGTGAGCCTCTCTATCAACCTGACTTTTCCCGTATGTGAGATGGGGTCGTGCAGGGTTCACGTCCAAGGGTGAGTGACCTCACTCACATGTGAACAACATCACTCTGGCCGTCACACCTAGTGGGAGCAGAGAGACTCAGACTCAGTGTGAGGCTACTGTCAGAGCCAAGGTGAGCAGTGAAGGTGGCTGAGACCAGGACGGAGGCAGCACAGATGGGGAGACATGATTGGACTCTGCCTGTTGTGAAGCTGGAGCCACAGCACTGGCTGGAGGCTGGATGCAGGAGTGGTAGAGGGGAGGTAGGATGTGGACAAGCATTGCCGTCCCTGGGAGGACACAGCGTCCATCCTGGGGCAGGCAGTGGGGAGGAGTTGAGGAGTTCAGTTTGGGACATGACACTGGAGATGCTTATTAGACACCAGGTGGGGAGGTCGAGCGGGCCATGGAGGGCTGAGTCTGCAGTTCTGGGGCTAAAGAGAGATGTCTGGGAACTGTCAGCACAAAAGGAGCCATGAGACTGGATGAGATCATCCAGTCTGGGTGTGAGGACTGAGCCACAGGCACCGTGCAGACCAGGAGGACATAGAAGGGCATGGGAGGACGTGGAAGGACATGGGAAACTCCAAGTGGCCCAGAGGAAACTGTGGTCAGCCCTGCCTTCCAGAGTTGGGGGAGTGTAAGAGCTGAGGCCCAAAGGAGGAGTCAGGGATGCTAAGCCGTGGAAAGGGTAGTGGAAGGACTTTCCTTCTGGAAAGGGATGACAGCGTGGACAAAGGCCGAGAGGTGGGGAACGAGGCTGGCGGATCATGGGCCATTCACACAGGCAGTGAAAGTCAGCCTGAGGATTTAGCCCAGAGGTGATGGAGGCCCTGAAGGGTGTGTGTGGAGGGCAGAGGAGAGGGGACAAGACAGGGGGACGGCTCAGGAGGCTGCGGCGGGGCAAGGCCAGTACCTGGTGGCCTTCAGCAGAGCGAAGGAGGTGGAGCACAAGCTGGACCTCTGCTGGAAACAGCAGGAATGACTTCAGCCTTGGGGCAGCTGGCTGGCAGGATGCAGACACACCATGGGTCCTGTTAAGGCCAAATCTGCTTCGGGCACCAAGATGTCAAGAGGTGCTAGACTTGGAGTTTGTCCTGGCAGGTGATATGGCAAAGTGTCACCAGAGCCTGCCGTGGGCACGAATGTGTGGGGCAGAGAGGTTTCCAGGCAGTGAGAGGTGGCAGCTGAGCTGAGCCACCAAGGACGGGAAGGGCTGGAGCTACACAGATGGAGAGAAGGGCCCTTCAGCCTTTGGGAACAGGGTCAGCATCCACAGCAATGGTGCCATTCCAGACACTGCACGTGTCAGCCTCATGACTACAAACCAGACCAGATGGGCTTGGCTATTGTCATGCCCAAGAAGCCACAGCTCAGAGAGGTTTGGTGACCTGGCCATGAGGACAGAGCTGGTAGTAGAGCTGGGCTTCAGACCCAGGCAGCCCAGCCCTTTCCATGAGCTGAGTCTCTGCCTCTGCCTCTCCCTTCCAAGCTCTTCCCATGTGTGTGGCCAGTCAGATGGTGAAGGAACTTAAACCACATAAAAAGGCCAGACAGGGTGGGGTGTGGTGGCTCACACCTGTAATCCCAGCACTTTGGGAGGCCGAGGAGGGCAGATCACTTGAGATCAGGAGTTCAAGACCAGCCTGGCCAACATGGTGAAACCCCCTCTCTACAAACAATACAAAAATTAGCCAGGCGTGGTGGTGGGCACCTGTAATCCCAGCTACTCAGGAGGCTGAGGCAGGAGAATTGCTTGAAACCCGGGAAGTGGAGGTTGCAGTGAGCCAAGATCACACTACTGCACTCCAGCCTGGGCAACAGAACAAGATTCTGTCTCAAAAAACAAAAAAGAAAAAAAAAAAGGCCAACAGAACTCCATGCTTAGGGTGCTTCTGGTTTTATTAGGGAGACAAGTCACAAGGAACAATTGGATACAAAACAGTCCTGACGTGAGGCTGCTGAGGGCCCGAGACTAGAGAGGAGGTGCCAGGAAGAGATCCTGCGGCTCTTAGATGTGAAGGGGCTGGGAGGGCGTGGGCACAGCCCTCTCATTTTGCAGTTCAGGAAACAGGCCCTGGGAGGGGAAGAGACGTGGCCGAGGTCATGCAGAAGCCCAGGACAGTGGGGAAGTTCAAGTCCCTGCTCCCAGGTCAACCCCCATCTGCGCCCATCTCTGCCTGCGGAGGCTCCAATGAGGTCGGGAGGTGGGCGTGGAAGGAGGGTCAGGAACGGGGTGAGGGAAGTGAGGGCAGCCCTGTGTTCTGCTGAAGGGGAAGAGGGAGGCAGCAGCAAGGGACCCAGGATGGCCATGGGCCAGCTCCAGGCCTGAGTGGCAGGGAAGGGCTGTCCGGGCCTCTGTTGAGACCCAGCCCCGTGGGAGCATGAGTCCCTCCCTCCTCTCTCAGGGCTAGGGCAGCACAGGTGTCTCCTTACAGGAACAGGGCTTGGGACCTCCCCTTACTCAGCCCGTAACCAAGACCCATCCCCTGGAGACAGAGGAGGGCCAAAACAGCTTCCTAAGAATATGTTTCTACAGTCACCCAAAGCAACTGGACATCCCCTTGGTATCAAGTAGACATGAGTTCAAGTCCTTGTTCAACCCCCAACCCACTCCATGAGAGCCTAAGCTGGTCCATCCTCAGAGTGGGCATCAGAGCACATATGCCTCAGAGCAGCTACAAGATCAGAGCGCCAACTCCTGCTCCAAGAGCTGATCGGGAATGCCTCTCAGATAGGACGACATTCGGACAGTGAAGGAACCAGCCATGTGGACGACTGCGAGGCGACTGCGCCACACAAAGGGAACCGCAGGAGCAAAGGCCCTGGGGCAGGAGCAGGCCTGGCAGTTGGCAGAGCAGCCTGAGCATGGGGAGCAAGCAAAGCAATGAGTGAGAGGTCACAGGGCCCGATCACAGCGGGGCCTCTTAGGCCATGAGGAGGCTTTGACTTTGATTTGATTGCATGGGAGATGGGGGCCATTGGAAGTTTCCAAACAGAAGCATGTTACGATCAAAGATGTCATAACAGGACAACACCAGCTGCTGTGTTGACAAGAGACTATAAGGGCCAGGGCAAAAGCTGACTGACATAACCTGGGCAAGAGATGATGGTGGTAGCCTGACCAACCCAGGTCAAGGTAGTAGCCACAGAAGTGATAAAAAAGTAAGGTTCTGGATGTACTGTATTTTTGAGACTAGAGTCAAGTGGGTGTGGGAATTGGAAGAGAGATATCAAGAATAATTCCACCAATCATTTACTGGGCATTCAGGCCATCAGCATACAGCTGCCCAGGTTGTACACTGTACAACTCCAGTGTGAGTAACACCCTCTGAAGTTATGTACTCATAGGCAGCCCTGTGAAAGTTTGCTCTCTGCCAGGCCCTGTGAAAAGCATCAGGATACAATGACCAGTTAGTATTAGTTCCCAGGGGCTCCTGTGCCAGTGCCTTTCCAGTGTGGCTTTCTCTTGAATAAACTGTGCTCTCTCATGTGTCAGAACCACAGGGTATAACTGCTGGGGCTGTGAGTGTCCTTCCAGGGGCCAGGGGATCGGGATGGCTGTGCTGTTGGGCAACAGAACCAGGTGGCAGGATCCCTGCGTCTGGTTTCCTCACCCTCGCTCTCTTGTTTACCTGCAGAAGCAATTGTAGAGTCTGCCTTGTACAAATGTGTCCTGAAGCCCCTGAAGGAAGCCATCAACTCATGCCTGCATGAGATCCACAGCAAGGATGGTTCGCTGCAGCAGCTCAAGGAGAACCAGTTAGTGATCCTGGCCACCACCACCACTGACCTAGGTGTGACCACCAGCGTGCCGGAGGTGCCCATGATGGAGAAGATCCTGCAGAAGTTCACCAGCATGCACAAGGCCTACTCACCTGAGAAGAAGATCTCCATCCTGCTCAAGACCTGCAAACTCATCTACGACTCCATGGCCCTCGGCAACCCAGGTCAGTGGGCAGCCAGGAGGGGTCTGGGTGAGGAGCTCTCTTTGTATGGGTCCATGACCCCACCCTGACAAGGACTCCAGAGCCCTTGGAAGGCCCCAGACTTTCCAGATTCAGAGCCCCCTTGGGGAGGAACTGAGTGTGGGTGGGGTGTAATTCCTGGGCCCTCTTGGAGTTACCTGGGGACTGGGAGGAGAGCCATGATCGGCTGTTGCCCTGGAGGCAAGCAAAGAAGCCAGCCCACACCTTAACTTTGTGTGAATGAGGAAAAGCACTGTGTTAGTTTGCTAGGGCTGCTGAAACAATACCACAAGCTGAGTGGCTTAGCCAGCAGAAACATATTGTCTCACAGTTTTGGAGGCTGGAAGGTTCAAGATTAAGGTGTGGGCATGGCTGTGCACCCTCTAAAGACACCAGGGAAGGTTCTGTTCCTTCCGAGCTTCTGGTAGCTCCTTGGCTTGTGGCCACAGAACTCTGATCTTCACATGGTGTGCTTCCTGTGTGCATGTCTGTGTCCCAATTTCCTCTTTTTGTAAGAACGCCAGTCAGACTGGATTAGGGGCCCACCCCACTCCAGTGTGACTTCATCTCAGCTAATTACAGCTGCAACAACCCTATTTCCAAATAAGGTTAAGGGTTAAGACTTCAACATACAAATTTTGAGGGGACAAAATTCAACCACTAACAGGTGCCTTAAACAATTAGCATTGATTTGACGTGTAAGTCCATGGGGCATGGACAACTATCTGATCTGGATCAGGCGTGCCTGAGCTTGGGTGGGCTTATTCATGGATCTGTGGTCAGAGGTGGGCCAGTTGGAGGCCAGATAGTCTGGGATGGCCTTGCTCACATGCTGGGTGGGTGGTTGGCTGTTGGCTGCTCTGGGATGGCCTTGCCCACATGCTGGGTGGGTGGTTGGCGGTTGGCTGCTCTGGGACGGCCTTGCCCACATGCTGGGTAGTTGGTTGGCTGTTGGCTGCTCTGGGATGGCCTTGCCCACATGCTGGGTAGTTGGTTGGCTGTTGGCTGGTCTGGGACGGCCTTGCCCACATGCTGGGTGGTTGGCTGGCTGTTGGCTGGTCTGGGATGTCCTTGCCCACTTGCTGAGTGGTTGGTTGGCTGTTGGCTGGTCTAGGATGGCCTTGCTCACATGCTGAGTGGTTGATGAGCTGTTGGCTGCTCTGGGATGGCCTTGCCCACATGCTGGGTGGTTGGTTGGCTGTTGGCTGCTCTGGGATGGCCTTGCCCACTTGCTGAGTGGTTGGTTGGCTGTTGGCTGGTCTAGGATGGCCTTGCTCAAGTGCTGAGTGGTTGATGAGCTGTTGGCTGGTCTGGGACGGCCTTGCCCACATGCTGGGTTGTTGGTTGGCTGTTGGCTGCTCTGGGATGGCCTTGCTCACGTGCTGAGTGGTTGATGAGCCGTTGGCTGGTCTGGGATGGGGATGACTGAGCCACGAGTTTCTCATCCTCCAGCAGGTTAGCACAGGCATGTGCCCATGGCACTAGCTGGGGCCCAAGAGAAGAAGCAAAGCCTGCAAGGCCCATCGAGGCCTGGCCCTGAACTGGCATGATGTCGCTCTGATGCCTTTCATTGACTTGTTTAGGCACAAGAGACCATCCCAGACTCAAGGAGTGAGGAACATTTCCCCTCTTGATGGAAAGAGTACAAAGGCACATTATAAAGGGTGTGGATGTGGGAGGGGAATCAGTGGGACTATTTGTAATCATTTGACTGCAGTCCTCCAGGCAGACAAGAACAGGCATCACTGCATGATGGAGCACAGCTCAATGAAGAGAATGCTGGCAGGATTCATCCCTTCAGCTGGTGCCCTTGTGCAGTGAGCAGACTGTGTACCTGGACACGGCTGCCACGGCAACAGAGAGTGGATGGATAGCCACCTCTGTACACTCACAGACGTGGGTTCGAATTCCTGGTCTGTCACTTATTACCTATTTAACCTTGAATGATTTACTTAACTCCTTAGAGCCC
Organism: Pan troglodytes; assembly: GCF_028858775.2. Lineage (NCBI taxonomy): Eukaryota > Metazoa > Chordata > Mammalia > Primates > Hominidae > Pan > Pan troglodytes. The sequence continues at coordinate 90,667,371 of NC_072413.2, forward strand.
AATTTCCTCACCCGAGGAAGCTGCTTTACAGAGAGGGTAAAAGACCCTAAGACCGCTAATGGTTCAGAAGCCATACTCAGTCACTTGTGAGTATTAGAAACAATGTATGTAAAATGGTGGCCTCCATGCACAGCACCTGGCAGGCTCAACAAATGTGGCTGTGTTAAAAGAGGGATTCTCTTCATCTCCCCTGGAGAAGGGCAGGCCAGTTTGGCCATAGACCAACAGAAAGCAATTGTGGGTATGATTGGGGTATGGTGCCAGATCCCCTCACCCAAGAAACCTTTCCTCTCAGATCTGGTACAGGTCACAATTCCAGGTTGGAGTCACATTTTTGTGGTAAACTGATTTGTGTCCTGCGACCATGTGTTAGAATTGTGCTCCCCAGGCCAGGTGCGGTGGCTCATGCCTGCAATCCCAGCACTTTGGGAGGCTGAGGTGGGCGGATCACGAGGTCAGGAGTTTGAGACCAGCCTGGCCAACATGGTGAAACCCCATCTCTACTAAAAATACAAAAATTAGCCGAGTGTGGTGGCGGGCGCCTGTGATCCCAGCTACTCAGGAGGCTGGAGCAGGAGAATCACTTGAACCCGGGAGGCAGAGGTTGCAGTGAGCCAAGATCATGCCACAGCATTCCAGCCTGGGTGACAGAGTGAGACTCTGTCTCACACACACACATACACACACACAAAATAGAATTGTGCTCCCCAAAAGCAGACACCACGCCAAGGCGAACTCCATATTAACACTTTATCCTGATGTTGGAGATATGATGGGAAGAGAGAGGGTTGTAGTAGAAGCAGAATGTAGTGAAGGGTTTGTTTTCACAGAGTGGACATTAGGCTCGGAGGTCGGGTGTCTTGTGCAGCCTAGAACCCAGAGAACAGGCCCAGGATGTAAACTCTGCAACTGAGTAACCTCCAGGAAAAATCCCCAAAGAAGTACGTGGGGGACAGCGGACAGCCTGCAGAGCCCAGAGCTCTTGGCGAGTTTGACCTGGTCAGCCCCAGAGGGCTGGGACCCAGGGAAAGAGTCGAGTATGCCCTGCCAGGCGACATGAGGCGGAGGGTTAAGACCCCCTCATGGCCTGGCAAAGGGTGTCCGAGAATGAGCGGGGCCTTCTCAAGCCTTCTCAGAGAGAGGCAGTCCTGGCTGTCTCTGCAGCAGCAGGGGTCGGGGAGGGAGGCAAGCTCAGAGGTGTCCTACACGGCATGCAGGGAAGCAGCAGTCAGACTGGATCAAGGCAGAAAGGAGACAGAGCCCCGGGGGACCCTTTGCTGGGAACAGCCTCGGGGAGAGCAGGCAGGCTGGCCCTGGGACCCTGGGGGGGATCATGGAAGAGCAAGGTCCAGGCTTCCTTGCCGGCTCTGCCGCTTCTTGGCTTGTGGCTGTGTTCAGATGACTTCGGTGCTCAGCCTCAGTTTCCTCTTGTGTTCAATAGGCACAGCCACAACCACCTTGCAGGCCTGTCTTGAAGCTTCCAGGAGTCTGAAGTTTGCATGTGGCCCAGCAGTTGCCACTTAGTCACAATAGCTATTGATTGGTTTCAATGCTGAATTTCTAATTAGGGAACTTGTTTCCCCTAGGTTTGCTGGGCTTGGTGGTAAAGTCAGAGCCAAGGGTTTTATAGACCCTGAGACATCATGAGGGAGACAGCTTTGCGCTGGAAGGGGCAATTCCATTCTCAGTGAGCCCCAGTTTATCCAGAAACCCCTAGCTTCCTGGAATTCTTTTTAAAACCCCATGACTGAGCAGCAACATTCAAACACCATGATTTTTTTTTTTTTTTTAACACAGGGTCTCTTTCTGTCACTCAGGCTTAAGTACAGTGGCACCATCCCCCAGGCTCAGGCAATTCTCCCACCTCAGCCTCCTGAGTAGCTGGGACTACAGGTATGTGCCACCACACCCAGCTAATTTTTGTATTTTTTGTAAAGACGGGGTTTCACCATGTTGCCCAGGCTGGTCTTGAACTCCTGAGCTCAAGCAATTTGCCCGCCTTGGCCTCCCAAAGCGCTGAGATTACAGGTGTGAGCCACCACACCCAGCCTGACTTTTGTAAATTGACAGATAAAATTGTATGTATTTATTGTGTACAACATGATGCTTTCAAGTATATCTACATTGTGGAATGACTAAAGCTAGCATCATCTCACATAGTTATCATCCTTGTGGTGAAAGTCAAACACCGTGATTTTTGCTAACAATGAATTCGCTTCCTAAAAACTTACCAGAGAGCAGGGATTCGAGGAAGGAATGGCTCATTTTGAGTAGGGAGGAGGAGCAAGAAAGGCAGCTGCTGGAAAGGGCATGGCTGGTGCCGCATGTGGTTGAATGGAACAGAACCAGGTGCTTGCTGCTTTCTATCCTCAGCAGGCAAGAGGGAGGGAGGCCTGAATCTCTGCAGATCCAGAAGCCAGACCCAGTCGGGGAGACTCTGAGACATGAAGGTCAGGCCAGGGTCTCCCCCAGAAACCAGTGGGTTTCTTATCAAGGAACAGAAAGAATGTTTCCCTCCCACCACTGGTTGAGCACTGGACTAGGAGCACCATGACTCCCAATTTCATCTCTGAACCGGGCAGGCCAGGGCTGCTCCATTCAGAGCCTCAGCATCTTCACCTGGGTGAAATTAGGTTCTGCTCAAATGGGTTTGGGATTTGTCAACCCCAAATCCAAAGAGCAGAGGATTTGGGGTTCATCCACGGTCCTGGTTTTGAATCCCAGCTTCGGTGCTATAGCCTTGGACATTAATCTCCCTGGACCTTTGTTTGTGTACAAAATGAGGGTGATACACTTGTCATGTTGCGATGCGGGGGCTGGGACAGCACATGGGACAGCCTAAGTGCTCAAGGAGTTACTTCCTGAGCCTCAGTTTCCCACTCTTTAAATGGGGCTAGGAACGCCTCTCTCTGGGCTATTGTGAGGGTCGAAGTTTATGAATGAGCGTCTAGATGTTAGGATACAGGAACAGCTGCCTCCCAGCCACGTTCCCAACAATATAGAAGCTGAATTCAGTGGTTTTCAAGATGGATTCCCCAAGGCACCCCAGGGGCCACCAAAGGGTCAAAAGACAAGCTGGGCCCCAAGCCAGCTCCACCCCAGACAACCCTGCTTGTACCTGTTTTACACATGGGGTTCTGCATGGGATTTTGTTTCAAATAAAGAGTTCTATTTTTTTAACGTTTCATTTGGAAATAATTTCAAACTTCAAAAACTCTAAGAATAGAAACAGGACATAGAAACAGGACACCTGCAGACCCTTTGTGAATTGCTAACATTCGACCCTCTCTGCTTCATCATTTTCTTTTTCTTTTTCTTTTTTTTTGAGATGGAGTCTCACTCTGTCGCCCAGGCTGGAGTGCAGTGGCGTGATCTCGGCTCACTGCAAACTCTGCCTCCCGGGTTCACGCCATTCTCCTGCCTCAGCCTCCCAAGTAGCTGGGACTACAGGTGGCTGCCACCACGCCCAGCTATTTTTTTTTTTTTTGTATTTTTAGTAGAAACGGGGTTTCACCGTGTTACCCAGGATGGTCTCGATCTCCTGACCTCGTGTTCCGCCCGCCTCAGCCTCCCAAAGTGCTGAGATTACAGTAGTGAGCCACTGCGCCCGGCCATTCATCATTTTCTTTCTCTCTCTGCATACATAATGTTTTGTCTGAATAGTGTAAGGGTAACTTACATACACCTGTGTCCTTTACCCCAAACGCTTTCCTAGGTATTTTGTGGCATGTATGTATGTAACATTACATAACTCTTACATAGCCACGGTGGAGTTGTCCGTTGCATAAATTTATGTTAATACAGCATTTTTGTCTAAACTTTCAGGTTGTCACTTGACCTAATAAGGTCCTTTTTAGAATTTCCCCCTCATGTTCAGGATCTGATGAAGGGTTAGATATTCCGTGTGCTTGTCATATGTTTTTAACCTCCTTTAATTTGGAATATCTCATATCTGTTGCTGAATGATGGAAATAGAATCTGAGGAGTGCGTCATTAGGCAATTTCATTGTTGTGCAAACATTTTAGAGTGTACTCACACAAACCTAGATGGCACAGCCTACTATACACCTGAGCTATATGGTATGGTCCATTGCCCCCAGGCTACCACCCTGTACAGCATGTGACTATATTGAAAACTGTAGGCAGTTGTAGCTCAGTGGCAACTATTTGTGTATCTGAACATATCTAAATGTAGAAAAGGTGCAGTAAAAGTCTGGCATTATGATCTCATGGAACCACCGTCATATACGTGGTCCATCGTTGACCAAAAGTTCATTATGCGTTGCGTGACTGTATTTCCACAGCCTTTCTCTCTCTCTTTTTTTTTTTTTTTTTTTTTGAGACAGAGTCTTGCTCTGTCGCCCAGGCTGGAGTGCAGTGGCGCAATCTCGGCTCACTGCAAGCTCCTCCTCCCGGGGTCACGTTATTCTCTTGCCTCAGCCTCCTGATTAGCTGGAACTACGGGTGCCCACCACCATGCCCGGCTAATTTTTTTTTCGTATTTTTAGTAGAGATGGGGTTTCACCATGTTAGCCAGGATGGTCTTGATCTCCTGACCTCATGATCCACCCGCCTCGGCCTCTCAAAGTGCTGGGATTACAAGCGTGAGCCACCGCGCGTGGACTCTTTGTCTTTAATGATATTGATGTTTCTGAAGGATACTGTTTTTTTTCCCCCACCCCCACCTTTTCTTAATGAAAGTTCCTCATTTTGTGTTTGTCAGATGTTTCCTGATGATTAGATTGAGGTTATGCAGTCTTAGCCAGATCCCAACTGACTTCAATTCTGACTTTGACGTTCAGCAATTTTAGAACGAGGTCCCAGGCATTCAATCATACCTTCCCCTGGCAGGTGATCCGGGCAGCTGTGTAGTCTATGGCCTTGCTACCCGAGGTGTGGTATGCAGCCCAGCAGCTCTTTGTTGAGCCCTGGGAGCTGTGAGTGACCCCACAGAGAGGCAGACTCCAGCCCGAGTCCCGCCTACCTCCACCACTGACCTACTTCCTCCACCACTGACTGCTTTAAACAGAAAACAGCCCTCCCTGTCCACCACTCCTGACTTCCATCCTGCCTAGCCCTGCCTCTAGTCTTCCCAACCCCCTCACCTCCAGGGAAGATGCCTCACCCGCCTGCCTCATTGCTATGATGCAGGCAACAGTAGCTTGATGTGGTACCTTCATGGCCCGCTTGAAAGGGGAATAAAATAGGGCGGGCCACTAGCAAGACCTGTTGGAACAGCGAGGAAAGGGGTAAACATGGAGACACAAGATCTGGGTTAACTGGCCATGCTATCTTCTCCAGAAAGATAGGGCCAGGATTAAACCTAGTATCAGCTCACTCTAAAGCCTGTGCTTCTATCACCGTGCCAGTGGCCGGCCTGGGAATGGACCCCAAGCTTCAGAATCCTGGTCGAGTGTGTCTTCTCCTGTCACAAGTTTAGGGTCCTGGGTTAGGCAAATTGGGGAGTTCACGGAAGCAAATGGCTTTGGATAAACTGGCCCTCCATCCTGGAATCAGGAGCAGACCGGATTCTTCATGGACTTCATGAGGCTTGGTGAGAGCAGCCAGAACTTCTAGATTCATCTCTTCTATTACTTTGACAAAGAAGTCATTCCCACCTCCTTGATATCTAAGACTAGTCATTCGGAGCTAGTCCTCTGCTGGGGAGAAACAGACTTAAGCCCAAGAAACCTCTTCAAGATGGGAGGGGGAGAAAGACGGTAGGGGTGCAGTTTGGGAACCTTCTAATGTGAATGCCGAGCAGGAGGCATCCCAGAGGGTACTGATGGCCACAGGCTGCCTTTTCAACTCCTTGAGTAGTCTATGTAAACACCCTGATACCACCCACGTGAGCTTCTGGAAACAGGGCCTGGCTCCTAACCCCAGGGGGATGGAGCACACTAATGACCAGGTGGTGGGACGTGGGGGCCAACCGGGTGGTGATAGATTCCCAGGTCCCCTGCCATCCACTTCCCTGGCAGAGACCATAGAGTCAAGAGTCCACAGCTGGTTCAGGCAGGGGCAGCCACAGAGGAATTGGATGGGAGGAGGGCTCTTGATGGGGACCCCAGGGGTATGGAATAATGGGCCTTGTGACATTGACGGGGTAGAGAGGACAGGGAGGAAGGTCAGGCTGTTGATTTTTTTAAATCTGTGTTTAAAAACATTAAACTGGGCTAGGCACGGTGGCTCACGCCTGTAATCCCAGCATTTTGGGAGGCCAAGGCGGGCGGATCATGAGGTCAGGAGTTCAAGACCAGCCTGACCAACATGGTGAAACTCCGTCTCTACTAAAAATACAAAAATTATCTGGGCATGGTGGCACACAACTGTAATCCCAGCTACTCAGGAGGCTGAGGCAGGAGAATCGCTTGAACCCAGGAGGCAGAGGTTGCAGTGAGCCAAGATCACACCATTGCACCCCAGCCTGGGTGACAGAGCAAGACTCCATCTCAAAAAAAAAAAAATTAAACTGATTTTTGATGATCAAAGTCACTCATGTTTATTGTTGCAAATTGATCAATAGTATGTTGGTGAATTTCTTTCTAGTCTTTTTGAAATAACTACAGATAGGTAAATAGATAATTGGTTAAGGAAACATTTGCTGCTATAAACATTTGCTGCTATTTGATGCTGGATAAGCCCTCTCATCTCTAACTCAACAGAAGTGTACTTCTCACTCATGTAAGTCCAATTGCATAGAGGAGGTTTCGAGGTGGAGGGCCATGCTCCATATGGTCATTCAGGGATCCATGCATAGGAAGACTTCCTAGGTCTCCCTAGGGATTGACATCCAGGTGACAGGAATGGGGGGGCATCTGAAAGAGAGCTTTCCTTCTCCAAAAGGTTGTAACTCACAACCTCGCTTTTTTACCCCACAACACAAATGGAGTGCAGGCCCCCTAAGATGTCATGTTCTGAGGCTTATAGAACAAAATCCCCTCCTGTCTTTCATAATAATTGTGTCTAGCATTTACTAGTCCATGCTAATCACCTTCCATCTGTCTTGTCATGTCATCCTCACAACCACTCCAGGGGATGTGGACACTGTGATTATCCCCATTTTACAGCTGAGGAAACTAAGGCTCAGTGAAGTTAAGTAGCACGCTTAGGGTCACACCTGATGAGCAGGTGAGTGGTTGACCTGAGACTTGAACCCGGGTCCTTTGCTGAAACCCAGGGCCCTCTGGCCTCTCCAGCCTGCCTCCTCAGGGCATCCTGAGGTCAGAGATGACCTCAGAAAAGACAGACACAAGTCATGGCTGAATTTTGCAGTGCCTCCAACCTCATGCCTTTTCAAGCCAGAGTGGGACTTCATGGCTTCAGACCTCAGAGCCCACAGCCTGTGTAGCTGACTGGCTTGTGGGCTGAGCTCTCTGAAGAGGAACCCAGGGAGCTGGAGTGTTTTCCTCAGGGACACAGTGTAGCTCAGAGCAGAACTGAGACTTAACCAGCATCTGTGCAAAGTGCAAGCAACCAAACAGGGTAGCTTCAAGGAGCTCAGTGGGAGAGAGGGGGCTGGGTTCTAATCTCATGACAGCCACAGACTTGACAAGTGACCTCCAGCCAAGCATTTCTCTGCCGAGGCTTCAGTTCTTTCATCTGTGCAGCTGAAAGTTCAGACTAGATCAGTAGTTTTCAAACTATTTCCAGGAAACTCTCTAGGGGCCACAGACATAGCTGGGGGCCACCATGGGAACAGTGGAGGGGCATAGTTGAAAGGAGATGAGCAGGCCAGCTCTGCTGCCCCACCCTGAGTCAACCAGAGAAGCTGAACTGTGCATAAGGTACCCATTACTAAAGGTTTCCATTGCAAACACAGATTTGAAGTCTACTGTTCTAAATGGCCTCTACTTCCTGCTGTCATACGTTTTTATCAAATAAATTCATTCATTCAACAGTTCAACAAACTTTTTTTGACAATGCAGATGTTAAGAGCAAAACCCAGAAGACCCAGCCCGTGTTTTTAGGATGTTCACAATTCAAGCTAAAAACAAGCATTAAATAAGCAAGCATCTTGCAGTGTGATAACTGATATTCATTCATGCTTTTAGCAAATATTTTTATTAAACACCTACTATAGACCAGGTACCGCTGAGATGTCAGATATAAACAGTGAACAAGATAAGGTACCTGCCCGAGTAAAACTTTCATTCGAGGAGGGGAGATAGGCAATAACAAGTAAACAGAAATGCAAAATATATCCTCCAAGGTGAAACGTGCAACTGGGGTGGATAAAGCAGGGTAGGGGGTCTGAGGAGTGTTGGAGGAGTTTGCTGTCCTGGGACTGGGTGGTCAGAGAAGGCCTCTCTGAGTTAACGTGTGATATTGACTTTCCCATTCTGCAATGCCAGGACTGGGGAGAGCCATTACAAGGGCATTGGCCTTAGCTGAGGAGGTCTTCAAGGAAGACTTCTGGGAGGAGAAAAGTGGCTCTAAGTGGGAATCATGGTGGAAAGCGAGGGCCAGGGCAGGGCACAGTCATGAGCCTCCTGCTGCCCCAGTGTTGCAGCATCAGCCACTGGCTTTCAGTAAGAGCCCAGTCAACAAATGGGTGCCCTGGGTGGGGGTGAGGTGGGGAGTAGTTTTGATAAGATGCTCAGTCCTTTCCTCTCCATCAGGGTCTGCAAACTGTGGCCCTCCCAGCCAACTCTGACCTACCACCTGATTTTGCAAATAGTTTTATTGGAACACAACCCATATCCATACTCAGCATCTAGGGCTGCTTATGTTCTAAGGGCTGAGTTGAATAGTTAGGACAGAGACCGTGTGGCCCCTGAAACTAAAAATATTTACTTTCTGGCCTTTTACAGAAAAAAATTTGCTAGACCCTCTTTTAGACAATGCTTCCTCACCCTGTCACTCAGGCTGGAGTGCAGTGGCACAATCATAGCTCACTGCAGCCTCAACCTCCTGAGCTCAAGCAGTCCTCCTACCTCAGCCTCCAGAGTAGCAGGGACTACAGATGCATGCCACCAGACCCCGCTGATTTTTTTTTTTTTTTTTAAGTAGAGACAAAGTCTCACTATGTTGCCCAGGCTGGAATTAGGGCCTTTCTAATCTTCACTGTCTGGGTGACCCAGCTGAGCACCTCTTCAGCTCATTTTGATCTTAAAGAGAGCTTTCCTTCTCCAAAATCTCCCAGTGGATGAAATATGCATAAAACCCCAGCCAGCTTTTTGAAATGTGATCAGCTACCTACAGATGGCAAACAGATGTGACTTGGCAAAAAAGAAAGCAGAAATCACCAGGAAGTGGAGGCTGCCGCCAGCAGGGCGTTTGAATGCACAGCCAAATGGGCGTGATCTCTGGTCCACCCAAGACAGATGTTCAGCTCACAGGAGAAGTATTTTGCAGCTAACATCCCAGTGGCACTTCCTGAGGCCCCGACGTGCTCAGGGCTTAGCCCTGAGCCTGGGGTTCCAGGCTGCTCAGGAAGGAGAGGGCAGCCCTAACTGCCAAAATGTTGGGCTGGGACCCAGTGCGTTTAAACAATGCTTGAAGCTTGTGTTGGTCCATGAGGAGCTATCATGCCTGTGTGGATACTTTCTCACCAACGTCAACAGCCAGAGACCCAGATTCTAGTCCCAGCTCTGCTATTGACCAGCTGCAGGGCTTTGAGCAAATTTCTCCCATCTCTGAGCCTCAATTTCCTCACAGTGTGGTTGGGCGTGATAAACTAAAGCCAATGGTGTGCTGGAGTCAGCTCGCACCAGCTCATGGGAGCTGACTGTGGGCATCTGTCTCTTCCCAGCTCTGTGTTCTTGTTGGTAGCCTGACGTTGGAAATTGTGGAAATATTTAGATCATGGAAATTGGCAAATGCTACAAATCAAGGTTGATTTTTTTCCTTCAGAGAGCCAGTTGTTAAGCATTTCCCAGCACATCACTTTCTAAGGCCCACAGGACATCCCAGTGTCTATGACCGTGACCCTACCCCTGGCAGGACAGAGTGGCACCCAGTAAGAACACACATGGGACATAGTTCAGTCCATTGTCAGCAGCCTACGTCCCAAGCCTACGCTGGGGCCTGGAAAGGCAGTGATGCGAGAGAGGCTCAGAGAGGGTTAGTGACTCACTCTGGCTCACACAGCCTCCATCCCTGCCCTCAGCACACTCACAATGTGAAGAAGGGGGCAGGCTCTGAATCAGTCAAGGCATATGGGAGCCGGAGCAGGAACTGTCCAGCTGTGCTGGAGGATGTGGGAGAGCACAAGGAGTTGATAACGGGAAGGTAGGGAGGGGGTCCCAGGAGGGGGGGAACTGTGTGTGCAAAGGCCTGGAGAGGGGAGAGTGCACTCAGAGTTCAGGGAATGGGCCGTGGTGCAGCCCAGTGGGATGTTATGTGGGAGGGTGATGGAGGCAGAATGTTATCTCAAGTTGGAAGATGGAAAGTAGAGTAAGCACCAGTAACCCTGGGGCAGCCGAGGAGGGCTTCTTGGAGTTGGAGGAGGCAGATCTTGAAGGATGAGTCAAATTAATAGGAACATGGGATTGTCGGTCAAGATTCCTCAAGGAAAACATGGGGAGAAGAGCAGGTGAAGGACCTTCCATGGCCAGGGGATACAAAGCCGCAGTCCTGGGCCCCCTCCCTTCCTGCCCCCTCATACCCACATGGCCGGCCCTGAAGTCCTCAGACCTAGGGCCCCATCTGGGCCATCCTTTGGCCGAAAGTCATTACTCCCTCAAGCAGGGTTTCTCACCCGTGGCCCTGTGGACATTTGGGGTGTCCTCTGCATCCCAGGATGTCATCAGCACCAGTGTTGCTGGCCCATTTTGCAGATGTAGAAACTGAGTGTGGCCAGAAAGGCAGGTCACAAGGGGCCACATTGTCTAAAAAATTAAACAAGGACGGGCCATGAGCAGAATCCACATTCACTGGACAAAAGTGACTGGAGGCCTCCATTATGCCAGTGTTATACTGCAGGAGCCAGGACTTAGAGACAAGGCCGCCCAGGCTATGAGGGAAGATGGGAAATGGAGTCTTTATTTGGGGTGGCCCTATCCTGGCTAAAAGTCAGGAGTGCTGTTACTTTGAAAATAGAGACTGGGGCCGGGCGTGCGGTGGCTTACGCTTGTAAATCCAGCACTTTGGGAGGCTGAGGCGAGCGGATCACTTGAGGTCAGGAGTTTGAGACCAGCCTGTCTGACATGGCAAAATCCCATCTCTACTAAAAAAAAAAATACAAAAATTAGCCAGGCGTGGTGGCGAGCACCTATAATCCCAGCTACTCAGGAGGCTGAGACAGGAGAATCGCCTGAACCTGGGAGGTGAAGGTTGCGGTGAGCCGAGATCACGCCACTGCACTCCAGCCTGGGCGACAAGAGCAAGACTCCATCTACAAAAAAGAAAAAGAAAATAGAGACTGGACAATGCAGGAGGAAGGAAAGCAACCACTAGTCTCTGTTACTCACACCAGGCTAGAACAGACTGCGCAGGCAAGGAACACAAGACCTCCTGGTCGGCTGAATGTGACCCTGAAATCACAAGCCCTGGCAGGGAGGGGAGACACTTGCCTTAGGGGCAAAATGCAGGGGGATGCCCAAGAAACTCAACCACAAAGATAAATTATATATATATGTGTGTGTGCGTGTGTGTGTGTGTGTGTATACACATAATTTTAAAAATGATTCAGTGGTTTTCAGTATATTTGCAAGGTCATACAACTAAAACTACTCCAATTCCAAATCATTTTTATCACCCCAAAAAGAAACTCTGTACCCATTAGCAATCACTCCCCATTCTCTTTTCTGCCCAGCTCCAGGCAACCACTCATCTGCTTTCTGTCTGTGGGTTTGCTTATTCTGGACGTTGCATATAGATGGAATCCTATGTCCTATCATACGTACAATATGTGGTCTTCCATGGCTGGCTTCTTTCACTTAGCATAATATCATCACGGTCTATCAGTATCACAGCGGCCAGGCGTGGTGGCTCACATCTTTAATCCAGCGCTTTGGGAGGCTGAGGCAGGTGGATCATTGAGCCCAGGACTTTGAGACCAGCCTGGGCAACACGGCAAAACCCTGTCTCTACCAAAAATACAAAAAGAAAAAAAAAATAGCCAGTCTCATAACCCGGTCTCAAAAAAATGAGCAAATATCAATATCACAGCATGTATGAGTAGCTTGTTCCTTTTTATTCCCAAAGACTTTTCCATGGTGTGCATGCACCACATTTTGCCTGTGTATCCACAAGTGATGGACAAGTGGAGCCATCTCCACTTCTTAGCTATTATGACCAATACTGCCATGAACATTTGTGTGCAGGTCTCTGTGTGGAAATATATTGTTGTTTCTCTCAGGTGTATATATAACTAAGAGTGGAACTTTGGGCTCATGTGACAAGATAACTACTATTTTAATGCAGTATTTTTTAAAAAATAAAAATTAATGCAAAGAAAAGCCATGATGAACAAAATATCCACTTTTTTTTTTTTGAGACAGAGTTTCACTTTGTCGCCCAGGCTGGAGTGCAGTGGCACAATCTTGGCTCACTGCAACCTCTGCCTCCCAGGTTCAAGTGATTCTCATGCCTAAGCCTCCCGAGTAGCTGGGATTACAGGCTTACGCCACCACGCCTGGCTAATTTTTGTATTTTTAGCAGAGATGGGGTTTCCCCACATTGGCCAGGTTGATCTCGAACTCCTGACCTCAGGTGATCTGCATGCGTTGGCCTCCCAGAGTGCTGGGATTACAGACATGAGCCACCGCGCCCGGCCGCCACATCTTCAGTGAAGTCAGGCTGTTGTCTGTTTTATGATCCTGCACTACTGTGCAACAGGAGCAGTCATTTCCAATCAGCCTGCAGTTTCCAGGCCCACATACTTTTGTGACGGCTGACAGTAGAAAGCGAACAGATTGGCAACCAGATTTTAGATACAGTCGTTGTTTCTTGAGTGTAGCGCGTTTGTTAACTTTTTCCACCTGGTTCAAAATATGAGAGGCTATTTTGATAAATACATATGGGGCACACAGTTTTCCTTTTGCCTCAGGCTTTGCTATGGCTCTGACCACCTGTGCCATTTCAATTAATCCTCAAACATCCTCGGGCACCTTGTTCTCCAACCTCCCTGCGGAGGTGAGAGGAGGGAAGGAGCTTGCTACGGTCCACAGCTGGTGAGTAGTAGAGCTGGGATTTGAACCCAGGTCTGGGGTTGGAGACTCAGCCTTCACACCGCACCTCTCAGCAGGGTAGCATGCAGTTGCCCAGGAGGGTCACTTTAGCTCTCTGAAGTCTTTTATTCAGGCAGGAGGCAGCCTCATTGTTACAAGGACAGATGTGAATGTGCAGAGCTCACTATGAAATTTGACAACCTGGGCAACATGGCGAAACCCCATCTCTACCAAATAATATACACATACAAAAATTAGCTGAGTGTGGTGGTATGTGCCTGTAGTCCCAGCTACTCAGGAGGCTGAGGTGGAAAGATTGCTTGAGCCCAGGAAGTCAAGGCTGCAAGTGAGCTGAGATTAAACCACCATACTCCAGCCCGGGCGACAGAGTGAAACCCTGTCTCAAAGGCCGGGTGCTGTGGCTCACACCTGTAATCCCAGCACTTTAGGAGGCTGAGACGGGCGGATCACTTGAGGTCAGGAGTTCAAGCCCAGCCTGGCCAACATGATGAAACCCCGTCTCTACTAAAAATACAAAAATTAGCTGGGTATGGCAGCGCACACCTGTAATCCCAGCTACTCAGGAGGCTGAGGCAGGAGAATCACTTGAACCCGTGAGGCGGAGGTTGCAGTGAGCCGAGATGGCACCACTGCACTCCAGCCTTGGCAACAAGAGCAAAACTCTGTCTCAAAAAAAAAAAAAAAAAAGGGAAAAGAAAGTTGCCTCCTCCCTCCCCTGGAAGTGCTTGCCATGAGCTGCACCTGACACAATGGTAGGACCATCATGAGTCAAACATCCATGTGTGTGATAGGAACTTGCCAGGCATGTCTCTCTATGTCCCCAAATGAAGCCACATGTGAAAATTTTCTTTTAGAGCTAAGAGTTAGAAAAATAATTTGATTCCCCCAAGAAATAGGTATATTTTTTCTTCATGGACAGTGAGAATGTAACTGATTGTTTTCCTTTTTGCTTTGGCCAGCAGGAAACTCAAAGCCAAATTTGCTGCTGTAAAAGAGTAGTTGTGTAGGTTCTTGCTTATTTGCATTTTTATGTTTCCTATAGTATCATCCCTCTAGTAATTTGTATTGGTACTGATGGTTTTCAAATTTTTATTTAGATGTTACTGTTTTATCAGGTGTATTTCCTGATGGTCCCTAAATCCTTTGTAAACATGTCAAGTAGAAACACACTTTTTGCAAGAGCTATACATTGCTTGGCATGTGCTTGGATGGATTATTAATCTCACCCAAAACACAAAGGTAGCAGCACTGGCATGGGTTATTCTGCGGTCCACATCCAGACCTGGTAACCCCCGGCTGAGTCTGGAGACCTTTGCCTGAGCGTTGGACTCCCTTTGGTTAGAGGAAGTGAGAAGGTGGGCTGGGGACCAGGCGTGGCCATTCCCACCATGCACAGCTGCTCACCGAAGCTTCATTTCTCCAGTGCACTTGCAGAGTCTGGCTAGGAGACCAGCCAAGGGCCTGCAGGAAGATTCTATTCTGGTCAGAATTCTCCACCCACAGTTCCAGCCTTGGGCTTTGCGTTGCCAAATGGGCAATCTTCAGGGCCAGCCAAGAGCCACACTGGGGAGGTATCTTTCGGACCCACCTTCCACCCTCCTTCCTGCCACTGTTCCTTTATAGAGCGCCCTCCATCTGCCACGCAAAGTGTCTGTTGCTGTCAGGATGCTCTGAGCCCTGTGAACCTCTCCCTCAAAGGCAGTAGTGATGAGATGATACTTCGAGGGGTCTTTACGTTTTAAAAGAAGGCCTTAGGAAAGGGCACTGTTTAAGCCAAAAAAAGGAAGAAGACTGAATGGTGACATTTCAGGTCTCGCAGTGTCTGGGTGAGGAAGAGGTTTCTGTTTCTCAGGGGGGAGGGAGATGTATGATTCGTGGGGATAGGGAACCTTGCCAGGAGCCATGAATGCTTCTGGGTGGGTCCGCGAATAAATGTGATGTGAATCTGTCTGTCAAGCAAGCAGCAGGGGGCAGTCATGGAGAGGAAGGACTAGGAAAGGGGAAGGGGTCAGGGTCTTGCTCCACCCAGCCGAAGGCACTTTCTCAGTTCCTTCTTCCTAAACTTGGACTGTTTCTCAGGCCTCCCGAGGAGGCTGCTCCCTGGGTCCTCTCTGTCCTGAGAGTCATGAGAGAGCAGGAACATTCCTCTTCCAGGGATCACCATCCACACTCAGCAAACCACTGTCCCCTACCCTGGGCAGAGAGCATCTCACAAGGAGAGCCTGGAACTCATCTCCCTCTGCCTCCTCCTTCTTCCCAGGGAAGCCCTATGGGGCGGATGACTTCCTGCCTGTGCTCATGTATGTGCTGGCCCGCAGCAACCTCACGGAGATGCTTCTCGATGTGGAGTACATGATGGAGCTCATGGACCCCGCCCTGCAGCTGGGGGAGGGTGAGTCACCACCCCCTGCCCATCAGGTGCATTGCAAACCCCCAACTCAGCCATGCCATGGGCACTCTAGGTGGCCCAACAAGCACCTCCTGGATACCAGACTCTGGCTGAGCTCTGGACCCATGGATGCAAATGTGAATCCTATACAGGTCCTGTCCTGCAGGAGCTCACAGATTAGGGGGAGAGATGAGCCAGTCAAGAGACTGTGCCACCTCCACGTAACAAGTGCTGGAATAGTTGGAATCCCAGAAAGCATAGGAGCATGTTACCCAGACTGTGCAGTCAGGGAAGGCTTCCTGGAGGAGGTGACATCTGAGCTGAGCAATGAAGGATAAATAGGAGCCAGCTGATTAAAAAAAAGGGAAAAGGCAGTCTTTGTAGCGGGAACAGCAGGAGGTAGTAGTATAAAAGAAGGGGCTGAAGTGGCAGGCAGTGCTCACAGTAAGAGTCTGAGAGACAGTGACAATCAGTTCTTAGACAGGGGTGACCCCCAGGGACTCTCGGCCCCTTGCTCATAAGCCCTGGGTCAGGACCTCCATCAGTGGGAAGTTAATGATATGAGTAAGAAGCCCTGTGCTCCCCAATAGGATGAAGGCAGAGGTGTGGTTTGGTCTACCCCATGCTCAGTTTCCCTTCCCCTTTCCTCCTTCCCACCACATCCTCCCACCCACTTAGCCTCAGCCACCCATCCACCAAGAATTTCCTGAGGGGCAGCCAGTCCAGATATCAGCTTTGAGGGAGCCCTGACTTCCCCTCTGAGACATCAGCTTCAAAGGAGGGAACCATCCTCCCAGGCCCTGAGGGTTCCCCTTGGGCTTTGTGGTTCTTGAGATGAGCAGACCCTCTTTGTATCTGTTCGCATTTTTTTTGCATGTTCCAGTCTCTGGGGTGATAGTTTGATGAGATAGTTCCATGAGTTGTTGACAGCTCAGGGGAGCGTGTTAAAGCCATGACGTTTGCTGTCATATATAACTTTGGCTTGTGGCACTGGGACCTCTGTATCTACTTTTTTTTTTTCTCTGTAGTTAAAAATGTCCTGTAATGGGAACAAGTTGTCTTCTAGGAGGTCCAGGAATTCAAGAGAAGCCAAGGTTTCTTCAGCAATGGTTATCTGCTGCCCAGTGTAGCCATGTATCCATCCATCTATTCATCTGTCCATCCATATAGCCATCCATCCACCCATTCACCTACCCATCCATCCATGCATCCACTCATCCACCTACCCACCCATCTACCCATCCACCCACCCATCTACCCATCCACCCACCTATCCATCTATCCATCTATACGTCCACCCACCCATCCGTCATCCATCCATGCATCCATCTACTCATCCAACCACCTACCCATCCACGTATTCACCCACCCACCCATCCACATATTCAGCTACCCATCCACATTTCCATCTACCTATCCACCTATCCATCCATCTACCCACCAATCCATCATTCATCCATCCATTAACCCATCCACCCATCCATCCACCCATCCCTCTATGCACTCATCCACCCATCCACATATTCACCCAGCCATCCACATAACCATCTACCCATCCATCCATCCACCCACCCATTCACCCATCCATCCATCCATCCACCCACCCATCCATCCATGCATCCACTCATCCACCTAACCACCCACCCATCCATCCATCCACTCATCTGTCCACCCACCTGCCCATCCACATATTCGCCCACACACCCACATATTCATCCACCCATCCACATATCCATCTACCCATCCCCCTACCCATCCACTTATTCACTCACCCACCAATCCACATATTCGCCCACCCTCCACATATTCATTCACCCATCCACATATCCATATACCCACCCACCTACCCATCCACCCACATATTCACCACCCACCCATCCACATATTCGCCCATCCACCCACCCACATATTCACTCACGCACCCATCCACATATTTGCCCACCCTCCACATATTCACCTACCCATCCACATATCCATCTACCCATCCACCCACCTACCTAATCACACACCCATTCATCTACCGTCCATCCATCCACCCATCCACCCATCCACTCACCCATCTACCCTTCCACTCATCCACCCACCCATTTATCCATGCCAAACACATGGGCTGTGGTGTAGGACAAGACAAGTAAGGCTGATAGCCTTGTGTGAATGAATGAATGCCTCATTCTGCATCCCACATTTTGGGACTTCTACCTCATCAGGCCTTTGTGGGCCTTCTTCCTTGGTTTCCCCAAGGAAGGGAAGCTCTCAGCATGCACACAGAAGAACCACAGGCATGGTGGCTGAGCAGGAAAAGGGCAGGGACATCCTTGGGCCAGCAGCCCTCTCCTATGGACTTGCGTCCCCCACCCCAATCCTGCCATGGCCTCCTGGGATCCTTCTTCCTGTTCCCAGAAGCCTAGGGGATTTGGGTGAGAAAGAGAGAAGTTCTCGAGGCCAGAGAGCATGTCAATTCTGGGCTACTTCAAGTATTTGGAGGACAAGCCAAAGTACAAAAAAAGTTCATAAAGGTGCTAAACAGTTCCTAGATTCTGACCAAGGCTGCCTGCATCCAGCCCTTTTGTCAGACTTGAGTAGGCAGAGCCCCCCACCCCACCTCTGGCCCCATAGAGAGGGCAGAGGGCACACTGTCCCTCCTGGCAGCCCTGTCTGACCACGGCAGTGTCACACCTTGCCCATGGCTGCTCCAGGGCCCAGAGGACAAACCCACACCACGCTGTGCACACCAGCAAGGGGGGTGGGTGGCATGGGCACATCCCTGCACCTCTCCCTGCCCTACTTCAATAGTCAGGGTGTGGGAGGTCACAGCACCTAGGACAGCCAGCCTTGCAGGTATTTGCCTCTGGCATCGAGATGACCTTGGGGCTCTCCAGCGAGGGCAGGGGTTTCCACCTTTCAACAGCCTGGACCCTTCATCTCAATGGATCTGGGTCCCAGGGCAGAGGGGCAAGGGTGAGATGGTGTTTCTGAGTTTCTCTGGCTTAGCCCTCCTGGCTTAGTGGGGTGGTGGTGCAGAGGTACCTGATCACCTCAACCTCTGTGGTGCAGGTGGGGAGGGAGACTGAGCCCTGACAGAGCTCAGAGATGCTTAGGGTGGGAGGTGGGGGTTCCCAGAATCCCCAGACTCTTGGGAACTTAAGTTGCTAGAATCTAAGAGAACTAACACAAAGTGGAGTAAAAAGAGCAGTTTGGAGGCTGGATTTGGGGCCCAGTTCTGCCTCTGACTGGCTGGAAACCCTGGGCAAGTCACCTAACCTCTCTGGCTTGCAGAAGTGAAGACATCAAGCTAGATTGGCAGTTTTCAAACTGTCTGGATGCTCTTGTATTCTGCAATGGTGGCTTGGTGTTAGTTTGTTTGGGATGCTTAATAAAATACCATAAACTGGATAACTTTGGAACCATGGAAATGTATGTCTCTCAGTTCTGGAGGCTGGGAAGTCCAAGATCAAGGCACCAGCAGACTCAGTGTCTGGTGAGAACCCCACTTTCTGGTTCATAGATGGTGGGTTCTTGTTGTATCTTCACATGGCAGAAGGGACAGGACAGCTCTCTGGCACTTTTTTTTTTTTTTTTTTTTTTTTTTTGAGACAGAGTCTCTGTCACCCGGACTGGAGTGCAGTGCTATGATCTTGGCCCACTGCAACCTCCGCCTCCCAGGTTCAAACAATTCACCTGCCTCAGGCTCCCAAGTAGCTGGGATTACAGGCCTGTGCCACCACACCTGGCTAATTTTTGTATTTTTAGTACAGACAGGGTTTCACCATGTTGGCCAGGCTGGTCTCGAACTCCTGATCTCAAGTGATCTGCCTGCCTCAGCCTCCCAAAGTGCTGGGATTACAGGTGTGAGCCACCATGTCCAGCTGGCACTTCTTCTATAAGGGCACTAATCCCATTTATGAGGGCTCCACCCTCATGACCTAATGACCTCCCAAAGGCCCCACCTCCTAACACCATCACATTGGAGGTTAGGATTTCAACATAGGATTTGGGGGTAGGGGGACCCGAACATTCAGACCTTAGCACATGGGGCAGGATGAGAGATGGAGCTGGGCCCTGCCTTCCAGTGTTTCGTAGTTCAGGTGAGCAAGCCATTCTTTGTTCGACAGAAAGCCTGCAAGTTGGATTCTGTGCACCTTGGGACCTTCAAATTCTCTCAGCCTGTTCCACGTGCTGCAGTTTAGCAAAGGATGAGCCATGGGGTCTCACTTTCCTTGCAGCAGGCGTGTGGGGCAGGAGACATCAGGGACTTGTGCAAGGAAGGGCCTGAGTGCCAGCTTGCTGGGACCCCCGCCCCCTTTCTAGCCTCTCTCTTGTGTTCCCACTTCCCCCACCCCCTGCCCCTGTGAAGTCATGGGACAGACAGGTGACCCAGGCAGCTGCTGGGCACCTTGCTGGAGCCAGCCCAGAATCTTAGCCTCTGCTAAAATCCTGGCTAGGCTGGTCCCAAAAGTGCCCTCTTGGACCCCTTTGCCCGTGTCCCTTCCCTAGTCTGCCTGACAGCTGGCCATGCCGGGCTGGTGTCTTTCCAGGGGCAGTGGGTTTTTCCAATCAACGCATTCGCCCCAGAGAGAAAAGCCTGCTCCAGAACTCACGGTAGGGCCGCCTGCCACCTAGTGGCCCTGGCAGGCATTTCATGGCCCCAAGTCAAAGAGGAAGGTTGGCAGAGAGAGAGGCCTCACGAAGAAGTCGGACTCTAGCAGGCAAGAGTGCAGCAGTAGGGCGTGGCTGCTCCCCTTTCACCTGCGAGGGTGAGACACCCCCAGAGCACCTCCCTGAGGCCTCATAGCCACCATGCGTTATTCACACATTCCGAAGCCCTGTACTTTACACATACTCATTTCCTTTTCACAACTTTATGACGTTTGCAGATAAGGAAACTGAGGCATAGAGAGGCCATTAGCTCACCTGAATTACAGGGCTGGCTGCTACGGAGCAAAGACCTAGATCCTGTTCTCTGACTCCAAACCTGATGGTTTGCAGTCAGCACACTGCACTCACCTCTTCCATTCCCAGCCAGGAAGACATAAGCCAGACAGGAAACAGGACGACTGAGGGATGCCAGGTAGAGGACGTGGACTTGGGGCAGCAAGGGCTGGGGGCACCAGAGCCGACTTCCTGGCCTGGGGCTTTAAACCTAACTTAAAATGGAGATACGTAAGTGGTTTAGTGGTTCTTCTCTTATTAGGGACACCAAGGCAACCTCTGTGGTAGCTTTAATTTAGTTTTTTCAAAAAATGTCTCTTGTTTATTTTTATTTTTTTTTAATTTGAGATGAAGTCTCACTCTGTCACCCAGGCTGGAGTGCAGTGGCCTGATCTCAGCTCACTGCAACCTCCGCCTCTCAGGTTCAAGCGATTCTCCTGTCTCAGCCTCCAGAGTAGCTGGGATTACAGGCACGTGCCACCACACCCAGCTAATTTTTGTATTTTTGGTAGAGACAGGATTTCGTCATGTTGGCCAGGCTGGTCTTGAACTCCTGACCTCAAGTGATCTGCCCGTCTCAGCCTCCCAAAGTGCTGAGATTACAGGCGTGAGCCACCACACCCAGCCATCTCTTTTCTATACTGCTATGAAAGGGTGGGTGATCCTGTGGCCATAAACCCTTTTATCTTACCCCGCCCACCCCCCCCCCCCACCGCCTCACCACCTACTGGACCAGGGTGTGAACTTGTCCCATATTGGTTGTAGAACTGGTGGAGATATGTGGGCCAGCTTCACCCAATGTAACAGCTAGGAATGCTTTGGGCTGCACGTAACTCACAAAAGTAACTAATAGTGGTTTAAGTCAGAGCAAGGAATTGGTTTGTCTCTTGCATCAAGAAGTCCAGGCGAAGCACCTAGTAAGGATGGCATTTTGCATCCAGGGAACTATGGGCCCAGCTCTTTCCATCTTTTCTTAGCATGTGGCCCTTTGGCTTTGTGTCTGTCACCTGTGATCAGAAGACAGCTGCAGTGCCCCCAGTAATGCATCTGGGTTCCAGGCAGAAGGAAGGGTGACAGGCAGAAACCCAAAGGGATACATCCACTGAGTCTATCTCTTTCAAAGGCTTTCCTGGAAGCCCCACCCAGCCTTCCACTTATATCTAAGGGGCCACAGCAGAGTCTCCTGCCTCTACCCAAGCTGCAAGGGAGTCAGGGAAGTGAGCATTTCAGTTGATGTTACTTCCCCAAATAAAAGCACAGTTCAATTAGGTAGAAGGGGCTGACGCGATTTGAGTGGGGCACTAGCAGAATCTGCCTCATGTCAAAAATCATCATCCTGGCCAGGCATGGTGGCTCACACCCGTAATCCCAGCACTTTGGGAGGCCAAGGCGGGTGGATCACTTGAGCTCAGGAGTTCGAGACCAGCCTGGCCAACATGGTGAAACCCCATTTCTACTAAAAATACAAAAAGTTAGCCAGGCATGGTAGTGCGTGCCTATAATCCCAGCTACTCAGGAGGCTGAGGCAGGAGAATAGCTTGAACCTGGGAGGCGGAGGTTGCAATGTGCCAAGATCACGCCATTGCACTGCAGCCTGGGCAACAAGAGCGAAACTCCATCTAAAAAAAAAAAGAAGAAAAAAATCGTCATCCTGGCACTGGAAGGGCTGGGCAGAAAGGCCTGTGCAGTGGTGGGAAAGCCCAAGGAAGCACCATGGAGGTGGGTGGCGCTGGGGACCCGAGAGACCAGGGTTTCCAGGGTCTCCTTGCCCTCCTCTGGGCCCTTGATCTCTCTATGACCTTGGCCAAGCCACCTTCCCTCTCTGGGACTCGGTTTTCTCTCTCTAAAATGAGGGGCTTACCAAAGTTAGTATTTCTCAAATCTTTTAACCAAAGTCCCAAACAAGCTCAGGAGAATGAATTTGTAAGCATCGTGTAAAATATTGCCTTTTATCTTAAAAGTTCATGAAAATTTTGCAGTCTGAAGTATCTCAAAGCTTAAATTACTTTAGGAAACATTGTGTATTAAGAATATGTGTGAGGCCAAGGCAGGAGGATCACCTGAGGCCAGAAGTTCAAACCAGCATGGGCAACATAGCTAGACCCCTTCTCTACAGAAAATGTAAAAATCAGCCTACAATCGCTTGAGCCCAGGAGTTGGAGACTCCAGTGAGCTATGTGTGAATTAACTTAAGAAACGGATACATAAATGATTCAAATTTTATACTTATTTAAAATCTTTAAAAATTGCATGTAATAGTACAACCATAATTAAAATTTCCTCTCTTCTTAAAAATTATTTTTAGAATAGATAATGCATTCACATGGCTCAAAATTCTAAAGCATATCAAAGTTCCTTAATTTATGAGGTTGTGTCCTAATAAACCCATCATAAATTGAAAATATCTTAAGTTGAAATGCATTTAATCCACCTAACCTACTGAACATCATAGCCTAGTCTACCTTAAATGTTCTCAGAACACTTACATTAGCTTACAGTTGGGCAAAGGCATCAAAAAGCCTATTGTGTGTGTGTCAAAAATCAATCACACAGGCCAGGCGCGGTGGTTCATGTCGGTAATCCCAGCACTTTGGGAGGCTGAGGCGGGCGGATCACCTGAGGTCAGGCATTCAAGACCAGCATGGCCAGCATGGCGAAACCCCATCTCTACTGAAAATACAAAAATTAGCCAGGCGTGGTGGCATGCGCCTCTAATCCCAGCTACTCAGGAGGCTGAGGTAGGAGAATCGCTTGAACATGGGAGGTGCAGGTTGCAGTGAGCCGAGATCACGCCACTGCACTCCAGCCTGGGCAACACAGGAACAGAGCCAGACTTAGTCAAAAAAAAAAAACTCACACAAAGCATATTTTATAATAAAGCATTGAATATCTCATGTAATGTATTGAATACTTTCTGAAAGTAAAAAACAGGATGGTTATATGGGTCCTGGAAGCATGGTTTCTACTGAATGTGTATCACTTTCACACCATCATGAAGTCAAAAAATCATAAATGGAACCATAGTAACTCAGAGACCATGTATATGTGATACACACACAGTGAGAAGTCTCCTGCCCACCCTGTCTCCTGGCCACCCCTTTCCCCACACTGAGGTTTCTGTTTCTTGTGTATCCTTTAAATTTTTTAATGTTTTAAAAATCATTTTTTAAATAAGCAAGAGTTTCGTTCCCAAGGGGAGCCAGTGAAAAGTTTTGAGCAGGGCCCAGACAGCTCAGGGCTGGACTCTAGGAAACTTTCTGAGGCTGGAGGGTGGGCGTGGGGTTGAGCTCAGCTGTTGAAGCAGGTGTTTGCAGATGTGCCTCAAGCAGAGGTGGTGGGCGGGGCTTGGAGGAGGCGGGTCGGGCAGGCCAAGCTCCTTGCCTCTGGTGGGCAGAGGCGGTCCTGGCTCAGATTCCACACCCTTGTCCACGCAGGTTCCTACTATCTGACCACCACCTACGGGGCCCTGGAGCACATCAAGAGCTATGACAAGATCACGGTGACCCGGCAGCTGAGTGTGGAGGTGCAGGACTCCATCCACCGCTGGGAGCGCCGGCGTACGCTCAACAAGGCCCGGGCCTCCCGCTCCTCCGTACAGGTGAGGCCTGAGAGCGGGAGGGGCCCGGTGGGGCCATGTCCCAGACACCATCCCTGCTGCCTGCTGGCTAAGGAGCCGTGACATCACCTGGCTGCTCCAGCCGCCCAGCCCTGCCTTAGGGGAGCAGTGAGACTCCCCACACCAGAGGAAGGGCCCCCAGCCCCTGCTGCCAGTGTGTGTCCAGGACTTGGGTGCGTCTAGAAACATATCAGCAGGCATTGGTGTTCTCCCTGGGCAAGCAGGAAGGGTGCGGGAGGAATGAGACGCACCCATCATTCCTTAGCCCCTCCTAGAACCCAGCACCCTGCAGGGGCTGGAGATGGGGACTTGTCATCCCAGTCCCTGCTTTAAGGAGCCCACAGGCTCATCTACAGCCTTGCTCCTTAGTCCCTGGACAAATGCAGCAGCTGCCAAGGGTCTGCGTAACCCCCACCAACCCAGTGGCCCACCCCTCCCCATACCTCTCTCTATACAGACTCAGTATTCAAACCAGTCCTGCCCCTCCCCAACTCCATCACCCCACCCACCCCCAGGCTGCATCAAATCCAGCTGCCCCCAGTTCCCCAAACATGCCCAGCCCAGTTCACTGGCTGCTCAACCACTGCCCTCACTGGTCAATCTCCCCTTCTTCACTGGCTGTCACTGCCCATCCTTTAAGACAACTCAGTTTCTCCAACAGCCCCTCCTCCGAGAAGCCTTCCCTGATACACACACACACCGTTTCGCACAGGCTGGGTGGGGTGCCCTCCTCTGGGCTTCCTGCGGCCTCCCCTTTTACAGTGCATATCACATCCTATCATCCTCTGCATATGAAGCTGTCACCTCTGGGAGGGCACAGCCCATGGTTCACATGCCTCAGGGGCACCAAGCCCAGGGCCTGGGACAGAGCAGGACTGGGTGTATAAAAAAGGGTGAGAGTTGGACTAGTGAGCCAGGCACATCCAGAGCTGTGAGCAGCTATGCAGAGTCACTCCTCTGACACCCAGAGCAGACCAGTCCTGAGCCACCCTCCTGGCTTTCAAGATGTTGCATCTATAATAAGCAGAGCCCAGGCCTGGGAGACAGGAGGCTTGAGTTCTGGACCCAGCCCTGTACTAGCTTGCTGTGTGACCCTCAGCAATCCCTGCCCCACTCTGGGACTCAGTTTTCCTGCCCACACAGGCTGACTATGGCTAATCAATTTAATAACTGACTCTCTGGGGAGAAAACAAAAGCTCTGATTTTAGCTTCTGTCCATTTCCATGGTGTGAGTCCTCCATGGCCAACTTCAACTTGGCATCACTGAATGTGGAGTTGGAAAGAAGTGTATGCAGTCGGCTCTCCCTGGCGGGTGTCAGCCAGCTCCAGCACACCTCTGTTCCCATCCCCTCCCAACACCCCGGCCTCCCACAGACTGTAGGGACATGGACAGTCTTGGTCCAAGCCTGGCCCAGGCATCCCGTACTTCCTGCTTCTACCTTAGGGGTTCCTGATGCTGAGCCAGGCAGAGTATGGATGAAACCGACCACCCACTGTTTGGGAGACGGAAGCTTCGGAGGGGGGTCCCCTCAGCACCACATCTGGGATCTGGGGAGGGCACCACCCTCTGCCCCCTCCCAGTGCCTCCTCCGCACACCATGCCTTGGGGGGTGGGCACCCTTCCCTGGGGAGGGGAAGCCCAGAGCTGGACAGTCACTAGCAGGTGGATAGTGCCCTGGGAGGCCTAATGGAGGACAAGGAGCCCTAAGGCAGCCACTAAGACGGAGGGAGTGGGCCGGGCTTTTCCCCTCCTGGAAGAAATGGGCGGTCCCCGTGAAGCTCTTGACAGGAGCCCGGCCTCGCCTAAGCCCTAGCCACCAGTGGCCATCACGGTCTCCGCCGAGCCGGGATCCTCAGCCGCTTTCCGCGCAGGCCTGCTGTTCCCAATCCGGCCACAAGGGGGCAGCCCCGCGCGCAGCGTCTCTGCCTTGCAGCCCTGAGCCCCGGGGAAAGCGAGGCCGCTCCGGGCCGGAGCTTCCAGCGCCTGCTCGCCCATTTATGGGAGGCGGGCGCTATCCCCACTTTACAGCCGGGGCTCGACGAATCAAGGCCACACAGGCAGTGGGAGCAAAGGCAAAGCCCGGCAGATGTGGGGCTGGGTCCCTAGGGGTGGAGGACGGCGGGCGGGCGCCCTGCTCGTGCTGCGAATGCCCAGCCCCAGCCCGCAGGCGTCGCCTCGCCCTGCCCGCCCTGCTCATTCCGGGCCTTCCACCCGACTGCGCCCAGCCTCCTTCACCCGGTCCCCTCCCGCTTTACCAATCCCTGCCCCACGCAGCTCCTCAGAGCCCCAGGGCCCTTGCAGCCCTAAGGGGCTGGACTGTGTTGCCCGCCCGCACTATGGGATGCCCGGGCGGGCTCGCACCTCCCTTCTTATCTGTGCTGCCCTCCGTGCCCAGCATTGCGCCTGGGGTGCAGGGAACTCACCTGGAGGGAGGGAGGGAATGAATGAATGAATGAATGAATGATGGGGAGCCTGTGGACCAGCAGCCAGGGGACGCGCCGGCTCCTCCTTGCAGGGACTCCGAGACGCGCCTTAATTCATCTCCCAGAACTGTCGGCCCAGCTGGGAAGCCAGGCAGGGAGGGGGACGGGCCCCCCGCAGGCTCGCGGCAGAGACGGGAAAGGCGCAGGTGCCGGACTCACAGACCGCTTGGCGCCCGCCACCCGCTATCCATCCAGGGAGGGGCCTGGGCTGGAAGAGGGCGCCTGGGGAGACAGGGCCCCGCCGTGACCACAGGCCCCTCGTGTCTCCGCAGGACTTCATCTGCGTGTCCTACCTGGAGCCCGAGCAGCAGGCGCGGACACTGGCGTCGCGGGCGGACACCCAGGCCCAGGCGCTGTGCGCGCAGTGCGCGGAGAAGTTCGCGGTGGAGAGGCCGCAGGCGCACCGGCTGTTCGTGCTGGTGGACGGGCGCTGCTTCCAGCTGGCGGACGACGCGCTGCCGCACCGCATCAAGGGCTACCTGCTGCGCATCGAGCCCAAGCGCGACTTCCACTTCGTCTACCGGCCCCTGGACGGTGGCGGCGGCGGCGGGAGCCCACCCTGCCTGGTGGTGCGGGAGCCCAACTTCCTGTGAGGCCCTCCCGGGGCGCCTCCCCTCACCCCCAGGCGCACATCTGGCCCCGCCTCTGGCTGCGCACTCCCGACCGCGACGTCCGCGCAGCAGAGGGACATGGGCCATTCCATGACGTGCCCAGGCCACCGTCGCAGGACAGTTGTGAAATAACATGACGCTCGTCCAAGGCCACTTCCTGAGGGCAAGTCCTAATAGCACTGAGACACCGAGACGGCATGTTCTTCATTAGACGGAAAGGGAAACTGAGGCTCAGAGAGGAGAGAGGCGCTCCAGGCCGCTGCAGCCAACAAACCGGCACCCTCTTCACACGTAGCTCCTCAGGCCATTCCCCATGAGTCCCCCACACCCACCCCATCCTCGGTCTTTGCAAAGAAGGGCCCGAGCTTAGTTTCCCCAGGACTGGCCGAGGAAGGAGCACCGGCCACAGCTCCTCCCCGTGCCACTCAGGGTGGACCCAGCATCTCAGGAGCACCTCAGGGTGTGGGTTAAGAGACAGGCCTCCACCCCTGCACCAGAGCCTGCTCTTAGCTCCCGGTGCCCCCAGACCCCGCAGCTCTGTGCCCGGCAAGAAGCAGCTAGATACACGCCAGGGCGCCAAGCAGGGCCAGCTCCACGGACCCATGGACAAGCCCAGCCCCGCCTCAGGGAAAACAGGGCCTTTTCCTACAGGACACGCCCCAGAGCTGTGGCAGATTGCAGGAGCCATCGTGTGGGGATAATTTAATAAAAGCCCTTTTGAAAATGACATCTTTTCTGAAGGGGCTGGAGCTCTGCACAGCCAGCCCCGCATTCACAGCCTCACCTCCTTCCCGGGTGGCTTCAGAAGACCCCCTCTTTGCCATGGGGATCCTGTCCTCTGCCAGAACCTGTGGCATACTCTCAGCCACCCTCAGCACCCTCAGCCCTTGGGACCTTGGCCCCTGTCGGCCCCTCAGCCTCCCACCATCCTTGGCTCCCGTCATTCCCAGCTTAGGATCAGAACCATCTGTCACCTCTCCCAGGGATACCATTGCCTGTAGTCTTTGCCTGGTCAACTCCTATCCATCCTCCTCCAGGAAGCTTTTTTTTTTTTTTTTTTTTTTTTTTTTTTTTAGACGGGGTCTCGTCTTGTTCTGCTGCCCTGGAGGGAGTACAGTTGTGTGATCAGGGCTCACTGCAGCCTCCATCTCCTGAGCTCGGGAAGTCCTCCCACCTCAGCCCCCCAAGTAGCTGGGACTACAGGCTGGTGCCACCACACCTGGCTAATTTTTGGTATTTTCTGTAGAGATGGGGTTTCACCATGTTGCCCAGGCTGCCTACCAGCCTGGTTTCCTAATTCCCCAGGTTGGGCCAGACAGTCCTCCCATGGTCTGTCTGGCCCAACCATGCTCCCACAGCCCCCTGGACTTGTCTGTCTCACAAGAGAGAGACCATCAAATTGTAACTATCTACCGATGCCTCTGCTTTCCTTTTTTTTTTTTTTTTTTTTTTTTTTTTGAGACAGAGTCTTGCTCTATCACCCAGGCTGGAGTGCAGTGGCTCAATCTCAGCTCACTGTGCAACCTCTGCCTCCAGGGTTCAAGCAATTCTCATGCCTCCGCTTCTTGAGTAGCTGGGATTACAGGCGCCCGCCACCACGCCTGGCTAATTTTTGTATTTTCAGTAGAGACGGGGTTTTGCCATATTGGCCAGGCTGGTCTCAAACTCCTGACCTCAAGTGATCCAGCTGCCCTGGCCTTCCAAAGTGCTGGGATTACAGGTGTGAGCCACTGCACCCAGCTGAGGCCTCTGTTTTCTCCACCAGAGTTGCACCATTTGTGTCTGTGTCCTCAGCATTGATTGGAAGTAGGTATTCATGAGTGCTTCCCACAGGTCAGCGCTTTGCGAGGCCCTGAGAACCAGCACAGAGCTCATGTGGAGCACCAGCATGAGTGGCCCTGAGCTGGGCATCCAGGTAATGGCAGCTGGAATGGGCTGAGTTAAATTACTGGGCACCAACCAGCTCACTCAGCCAGTCAACAAGCACCTGTTATAGACTCTGGACCTGGGCCAGCACGATGGGAGCTGCAACGTGTGGTGCCAGATGCAGCCTGGTCCTGGAGGTTGGCGTCACCAATGTTGAATAAAAGGCAAATACCCAGATGGTGAGGACACCCAGCCATGATCCCAGATTGCCCCCCACCACCCTCACCCCAATCCCTGCCAATGCAGACACCACTCTCTTCCTCTGCTTCCAAGCTCCCGTCGGTCCTGGGCTGGCCTGGGCAGCACAGCCTCATTCCCCAGCTCTCAGGCCAGCAGCACCCTGCCACCTGCTAGGCCTATGCAGTCTCACAGGTGCTGGCAGATGCCCATACATTCTTCAAAACCCATCTTCAGGCTCATAAGCCTGGTGGGAAAGGTTAGGGGATTTTGTTTCCCCAACCACCCTGTGGGCCAGGTATGGCCCAGGCTTGGGGTGGAACTGGGGTTCAGAGGGTAAATGAGGCACCTGCCCTGCTCTGGGTTCTGATGCCTGCTTCCCAGGAAGGGGACGGAGCTTGCCAGTAGGCTAGACTGAGGGAGCCGCTGTAAGAACGTGTGTATGTGTGCATGCGTGTGTGAATGTGTGTTTGCACGTGTGTGCCAGGCCCGCCATCCTGAGGCCAATGCTGGAATTCACCTGTCAGGAGAGGCCGGCGAGCCCTCGTGAGCCCCCAGAGAGCAGGAGAGGGGTTACCTGGAGCACTTGTCATCTGGATGCCTCTGCCGCCAGGGAGCTGGGACTGGGAAAATTGGGGGGCCTGACCCAAGGCCAGGAGACAACACAATGTGAGCTTCAGGAGTACCTGGCCCTGGTTAGCGATTACTCTGCATCATTTTATTCCACGAAACAGCCTCTTGGAGGGAGGTGTTTATGGATGAAGTCATAAAGGCCCAAAGAAAGATGTATTGGTCTGTTAGGGCTGCCATAGCAAAGTGCCACAGAATGGGGAGCTTAACAGACACTCATTTTCTCACAGTTCTGAAGGCTGGAATTTCAAGACCAAGGTGTCGCAGGGTTGGTTTTTCCAGAGACCTCTCTCCTGGGCTGGCAGAGGCCACCTTCTCTCAGGGCCCTCACTCAGCCTCCTCCCTGTTCACACATCCCTGGTGTCTCTTCTTATAAGGACATCAGTTGTATTGGATTAGGGCCCACCCGAATGGCCTTATTTAACTTTATTTATTTATTTTTATTTTATTTTATTTTAAGACAGAGTCTCGCTCTGTTGCCAGGCTGGAGTGCAGTGGCACGATCTCGGCTCACTGTAACCTTTGCCTCCCGGGTTCAAGCTATTCTCCTGCCTCAGCCTCCCGAGTAGCTGGGATTATAGGTGCCCACCACCATGCCCAGCTAATTTTTGTGTTTTTAGTAGAGACAGAGTTTCACCATGTTGGCCAGGCTGGTCTCGGACTCCTGACCTCAAGTGATCCATTGCCTCGGCCTCCCAAAGTGCTGGGATTATGGGCATGAGCCACCACGCCCAGCCTAACTTTAATCATCTCTTCAAAAGCTCTATCTCCAAACGCAGTCATCTTCCCATTTTCTCAGTCACAGCTCCCTGGGGGCAGAGGCATCCAGATGAAAAGTGCTCCAGGTAACCCCTCTCTTGCTCTCTGGGGGCTCACGAGGGCTCCCTGGCCTCTCCTGGCAGGTGGACCCCAGCATTAGCCTCAGGGCAGAGGGCCTGGCACACACACATACACACACATACACGCACATACACACACATACACGCACACACACACATGCACGCCCTGGGGTGCTGGGGGTTAGGGCTGCGACATACACATTTTTGGAGGGACACTATTTAGTCCATAGCAGGGGGTGACTTGTCGTACCCATTTCATGCGAACAAAATGAGTCTGACCCTAAACCTGCGGCTCTCTAGCCTGCCCCCATGCTGCATCCCAAGTGATATATCTGTAGAAAGCCAAAGTCGGACAAGCCTTGGCTGTCAAATCTCAGTTCTTGGGGACCCTGCCTGAGGCAGTGGCCCTTGTGACCTGACTGCTGGGCCCAGGATGCAACTAATGAGCCCGGGCATCCCCACAGCCCCAAGCAAGGGCTGAGGAGTCCACAGCTGGGTGTGTGTGTGTCCAAGGGTGACCTGGCCACAGGCCATCATGCATGGCGGGGTCTGTCTGTGGCTCCTCCCTGGCATTTGTCCCTCTCCCCATGGCCGGCTGGCTCCCTCCTTCCTGTGCTTTTAGAGTGCACAGCTTCTGGGTGAGACTGGGCCAGCGGTGCTGGGAGAAGCCACCCAGGGTTTTCAGAGAGAGACCAGGCATGCCTGGCCCTGTGCCTTCCCATCCCCTTGGCCCTCCCAGGTGGCTGGGCACAATGTCCTGCCTGCCATGAAATGTCCCAAACTGACACTGAAGAGGCCTGGCCTGGGATGGCCCCACAATCCTTTAATGGGGTGTATTGCCTTCGCCCCAGGAATGAGCAAGTTTCTTCTGTCAGGGTCAGACCCACAGGTGAGGTGGGTAGAGAGGAACAGAGACCCAGGGGCAGGGGGCAGCCAGAGAAGCAGTGGGGGGGGGTCCCCTGGGTGCTGGATATACACCCCTTCCCCCACCCCACATACACTCACAGATGAGCCTGCCCTCCCCACTCATCAGGGCAAAGCTGGGCACACATTTGCGAGTCTGGTTGCCAGGTACCCGCTCAGCTGGCTGGGATCCAGGGCTCAGAGGGCTCATCGGTGGAGGAGAGGAAGCAGCTGTGGCTGGCAGCAGGCCCTACCTTCACAGGAAGGTCACATGGAGCAGGGCTTTGGAGAGAAAAGTGCCACCTCCCAGTGGTAGCTTTTCTCCTCCCCAGTTTGCTGGGAAATGCTGGCTTCCAGGAAAGCTGTACCGGAACCCCCTCTTTGCAGCCCACGCAGCCCTAAGCCAGCAGGAAACTCTGAAATGTTTGGCTTCAGGGTCAGAAAACCTACTCAGCAGTACAGTGGGAAGAACTGAACTACAGCCAGAAGACCTGGGCTCCAGCCCAGCTGCAAACCCTGTGCACATCCTTAATAGCTTCGTGCCTCTGTTTCCCCATTCTTAAAATGAGAATGCATATTCTATCCTAACCTTCCAGGCTCGTTGCAGGGATCCTCCAAGTTCCTGGGTGGGGGCAGGTACGGGAAGTCTTGGATCTTCTTGAAAAGGTAAATCAATTCAAGGCTAGCACATATGGGCACAGAGGGTGTTCACTGCCAAAGTTGCATGGCTGAGGGGACAAGTGGAGCTGAAATTCAGTCTATGTGACACTTGTCAGAGCCTACACCCTGTCTTGGGCCCACGTCCACTCAGAGGAAGGGACATCTTTTCCAAATCTGTAGGAAGGAATTTTTATGGTCTAGAGTGAGAACAAGACTCAAACCTGGGGGTTGCTGAGCCATGGGGCTACTTCCAGTTCAATGTGACCAGCAGAAGGCACAGCACTTTACAGGTCCTGCAGAATGGAGGGCGTGTAACCAGCCTGGAGCAAGGGAAGAGGGCGTCCTGCAGACAGGGGTGCCTGCGCTAGGTTTTGAAGGATAAGAGGTTGGCCAGAGCAGACAGGAACAGAAGAACCCCTTCTAGACTATTTGAAGACAATTCTCCATGTGTCGCTTGCATTTCTGCATGTATAGTGAAAAGTCTTTGACGGCTTTTATTCCAGACTGTCTTTTTAAGAGTACTTGAGTATCTCAGATGATCCAGATAGTTTCTCCCTCCTGGAAAGAGAGCAGATTTTTCCTCCTGACCAGGATAATAAAATCATACCTCTCACTTTGGAGAATAGTGTCTCCCTCCAGGGCAAAACGCGGGCAGGAGTGCCAGCCGCCTTCTCTAAATGATTGTTTCCCAAGCTTGAGATTTCTGAGCCGTGATGGGTGCTCAGCATCCACCCGGGTCCACCTCTGTGTAACATTCAGCGGACCTGACAGGTAGGAGTCGTCAAAGCAAACATGAGGCTCATGCACCCTGCTGCGCCGTGAGTCATAGAGTCCTTTGCCTTTGACACTGGAGTCTCATATCTGCCAGTACCTATGAGACTGCACAGGCTGCCTTGCTAGCCTGCAAGTGGATAAAACCCCAGACTCCTGACAGTTCTTGACAATGAAGAAGGAAGACAGTGAAAAATCATGGAAAAATTAATAAGACTATGCGGTATGCAAGGGAACCAGCCGCTTCAAGATGGCTTAAACATAAAGCCTGAGACGAGAAGTGGGAGATGGGCCTGAGTGAGCAGGCTGGACCGGGCCCTAAATGGTCTTGATTGGCAGCAGATGGAGTCTGGAAATCCTCCACCCGCATGGAACTGGATTGGAGGGGCGGGTTGAGGCAGGAGAGGCTCTGCTGAATCCTGCCCTGGCACTCTGGCCAGGAGGGGAGGTCTGAACAGGGAAAGGGGTGTGGGATGGGAGGCAGAGTTAAGTTTGGGAAATGCTGAACATGGAAAATCAGCAGAATGTGGTGGCCGACTGGAATGTGTGAAAGGAGAGAAAGGATCCTAGAGAAAACTTCCAGATTTCTGGCTTGGATGCTGTGATGAGGGGCGGTGCTATCAGCTCAGCGAGCGGGGAATGCAGGCTGGAGGGCAAACAAAATGCATCAGCTTTGGGTGTGTGGAGTGTGAGGGGCACGCAGGACACCACCATGTGGGGTCAACAGGGGCCTCTGTCCCTGTTAAGCGTCAAATATTCTGCAGAGGGGAGGGTGCTTCTGCCTCCAGGAAGTCCTTTCCTGTCTCATAGCAAGCACCCGGGCCCCACTTCCAGTCCTCCTAGCTGGCCTGGTGACCATCTCCCATGAAAGGCTGCAGCCACCGCAGCTGACTTCATGACTTGTCCTGGGTGAAATGCAGTGACCAGTTCTCCTGGGGACAATGAAAACATACTACAAAGATGTGGCCCCTAAACAGCTAAAAAAATGCAATCTGCTATGTCCAAAAGAGCTAAGAAACATGAAAAAAATTGATACAAGATGTGTGGTGCAGTGGTGCATGTCTGTAATCCTAGCTACTTGGGAGTCTGAGGCAGGAGGATCGCCTGAGCCCAGTTCAAGACCAGCCTGGGCAACATAACAAGACCCTATCTCAATAATTAATAAATAAATAATGTTAAAGACATGAACAAATAACCTAAATTGGAATTAGGAAAACTTAGAACTTAGATAATAGAACTGAGGAAAAAAATTAGAAAGAAAAGAATCATTTCAGAAATAAAAACTGAGAAGGAACACAAGATCATAAAAACACAACTAAAAATGCATTATTTGGAAAAGATGATTTTTTTTCTTATTTTCTTATTTTTGTTTATTTATATTTTTAGAGACAGGATCTTGCTCTGTTGCCCACTGCAGCCTCCAACTCCTGGGCTCAAGTGATCTTCCTGCCTTAGCCTCCCAAGTAGCTCAGACCACAGGTGTGCACCACCATGCCAAGCGAATTCCTTTCTTTCCTTCCTTCTTTCCTTCCTTTCTTTCTTCTTTCTTTTTCTTTCTTCTCTTTGTCTCTCCCTCCCTCCCCCTCTCTTTCTCTTTCTTTCCCTTTCTTTTTCTTTCCTTTCTTTTCTTTTCTTTCTCTTTCTTCTTTCTTTCTCTGTCTTCTTCTTTTTCTCTGTCTCTCCCTCCCTCCCTCTCTCTCCCTGTTTCTTTCTTTCTTTCTCTCTTTCTTTCTTTTCCTTCCTTCCTTCTTTCCTTCCTTCAAAGCTCCCTTCCTCTCTCCCTCCCTCCCTTCCTTCCCTCCTTCCTTCCCTCCCTCCCTTCCTTCCCTCCTTCCTTCCCTCCTTCCTTCCCTCTCTTCCTTTCTTTTTCTTTCTCATTCTCTTTCTTCTTTCTTCTCTCTCTCTCTCTTTTTCTTTTCTTTTCTTTTTTTCTTTCTTTGGCAGGTCTCACTATGTTGCCCAGACAGGTCTCGAACTCCTGGCCTCAAGTAATACACCTAATAGGAGGTGAGTAGCTGGAATCATAGACGTGAGTCACCAGGATGGCTGATAAAATATTTTTCAATACAAAAGAAATAGGGCCAGGCACCATGGCTCACACCTGTAATCCTTGCACTTTGGGAGGCTGAGGCAGACAAATCACCTGAGGTCAGGAGTTTGAGACCAGCCTGGCCAACATGACAAAACCCCATCTCTACTAAAAATACAAAAATTAGCCGGGCATGGTGGCACATGCCTGTAATCCCATCTACTCAGGAGGCTGAGGCAGTAGAATCACTTGAGCCTGGGTGGTGGAGGTTACAGTGAGCTGAGATCGCACCACTGCACTCCAGCCTGGGCTGCAGAGTGAGACTCTGTCTCAAAAAAAAAAAAAAAAGAAGAAGAAGAAGAAGAGGAAATGGAAGCCAAGTGTGATGGCATTTGCTTGTAATCCTAACTACTAGAAAGGCTGAGGGGGGAGGATCCCTTGAGCCCAGGAGTTTGAGGGTGCGGTGAGCTGTGATGGTGCCACTGCACTCCAGGCCTGGGTGACAGAGTGAGAGCCTGTCTCTTTAATAAAAAAAGAAGAAAAGAAAAGAAAGAGGAGAGGAGAGGAGAAGAAAGAAAGAAAGAGAAAGGAGGGAAGGAGGGAAGGAAGGAAGGAAGGAAAGAAGGGGCTGGACGTGGCGGCTCATGCCTTTAATCCCAGCACTTTGGGAGGCAGAGGTGAGCAGATCAGCTGAGGTTAGGAGTTCAAGTCCAGCCTGGCCAACATGGTGAAACCCCCATCTCTACTAAAATACAAAAATTAGCCGGGTGTGGTGGCACGTGCCTGTAATCCCAGCTATTCGGGAGGCTGAGGCAGGAGAATCGCTTGAACCCTGGAGGCAGAGGCTGCAGTGAGCCGAGATCATGCCACTGCACTCCAGCCTGGCAACAGAGTGAGATCCTGTCTCAAAAAAAAAAAAAAAAAAAAAAAAAGGAAGGGAGGGAGGGAGAAAGGGAAGGAAAAGAAAAGAAAAGAAAAGAAATCAAAGATACCAAAAACATGCTCCATGAAGGAAAAGGTAACTTGGGCTTTATTAAAATTAAAAACTTCTGATCTGCAAAAGACACAGTTAAGGAAACGAAGAGACAAGCCACAGACTGAAAGAACACATTTCCAAAACACATGTCTGATAAAGGACTTGCAGCCAAAGAATACAAAGAACTCTTAAACCTCAACAGTAAGAAAACAAACACCCAACTAAAAAATGGGCAAATGAATCTGGAATTAGACACCAGAAAACAGATAACCCAACTAAAAAATTGGTAAATGAATCTGGAATTAGACACCAGAAAACAACCCAACTAAAAAGTGGGCAAATTAATCTGGAATTAGACACCAGAAAAAAAAATTGGCATAAGATCACCCAAGAAAATGCAGAGAGCAGATAAGTATATGAAAAGATGCTCAATGTGACTTATCATTAAGGAATTAATGAGATATTACTACACACTTATTAGAATGGCCAAAATCCAAAAAACTGACAAATGCTGGTGAGGAGGCAGGGCATGAGGAACTCACATTCGTTGCTGCTAGGAATACAGAACAGTGCATCCACTTTGGAAGGCACTTTGGCAATTTCTCACAGCGCTAAACAGTCTTGCCATACGATCCATACAACTAAATTGAAAACCTAAGTCCACACAATGGTTGAATCAAACACAGGGGATTTTTAGGGTAGTGAAACTATGAAAACATAAGGAATATTGGACATTATACATTTGCCAAAATAGATAGAACTTTATAGTTCAAAGAGTGAACCTTGATGTATGCAGATTTTAAAATATCACTTAGGAAGTTAGCGGATCCCAAGATGGAACGCAGACTACTACAATACAATCTATTATAAGTGTGTGAAACATCCCCACTGAAGGGAATAGGGGAAAGAAACTGCCCAAGTAATTTTGGAAATGAGGCTGTTAGAGTAAAGGCAAACAGAACTGCATATAAGCATTGTACTCTAACTAATAAAGTTGTTCCCCAGTGGGGAACAATTCTGATGTTGCCATGCATGTATACTAGAATCAAACAACTAATTAAATAGATGGTGGATGGTTGGTGTCACATTTATCTCTGATGGAGTGGGAGTTTACAGATACGAAAGGGCAGGAGGCTAGAATGATCCATGTAGTAATGAATTAGAGCTGGAGACATTAGTATGAACTCACATATGGTTTTAAATAGAAATATGTATAGGTATGTGTACATATACACATGGGTTAGTAAACACATATATATTTTCTTGCTCTGTCAGCTGAGAGGGACTAGAAACAACAATACCCCAGGACCAACAAACACATCTAGTACCCAGATCTTGCTTTATAACATAAATCTTCCAATAAAAGGAACTAGGGCTTCTTGGAGAAATGGCTGATGCTAGGACTGTGGCAGGAAATATATAAGATAAGCCTGAAGCATTCTGTACTGCACACAAGGACATCCTCAAACAAAAACAAGAATAGCTGTCTTGAAGTGGGGTGCAGGGAAAATGTCAAATGGACACAGCAGCCAATTGAAAGAGCTCCCATTAGCCAAAGATGGAATAATTTGAGCAATAAAGTATTGGATTACAACTCAAAGTGTAAAATAAATATCCATGACTCCATACAGAATGGTGGCTTGATTTTGGACTTCTCAGCTTCCAGAACTGTGAAAAGTAGATTTCTGTTGTTTACAGGCTGCCTGGCTTAAAGGAATTTTATTATAACAGCCTGAGCAGACCAATACAGAAATCGTTTTCTTTTTTCTTTCTTTCTTCTTCTTTTTTTTTTTTTTTTTTTTTTGAGAAGGAGTTTTGCTCTGTCGCCCAGGCTGGAGGGCAATGGAGCGATCTCAGCTCACTGCAACCTCTGCCTCCCAGATTCAAGCAATTCTTGTATCTCAGCCTCCCGAGTAGCTGGGATCATGGTTGTGTGCCACCGCACCCGGCTAATTTTTGTATTTTTAGTAGAGATGGGGTTTCACCGTGTTGGCCAGGCTGGTCTGAACTCCTGACCTCAGGTGATCTACCCACCTCGGCCTCCCAAAGTGCTGGGATTAACGGCATAAGCCACCATGCCCAGCCAGAAATCTTACAGAAAATGGCTTAATACAAGGGATGGAGAGCCTGTTTCTACTGGGGGCCTATGAACTATATAGGAGGGAAAAGGCCAAGGCATTGTGACTTATGAAACTGTCATTTATTTGAGAAATGCAACATAGCTGCTTTCAACTTTTAGAACTGTGAACATTCAAGCTTCTGTATTTATTAAATAAGTATACTCTCATTCTACTTGGGGCACAAAAAGAGAGAAGCAGGGTCATTATGGTAGTTAACAGTTCTAGAAGATAGAGGAACAAATTTTTTACTACCTGTATCTTAAGGCCTTTTAAGGTTCTCCCTTTAGGAAATGCAAATCAAAACCACATTGTGATACCACCTTACTCCTGCAAGAATGGCTATAATAAAAAAAATTTTAAAAATGGATGTTAGTGTGGATGTACTAGAAAGGGAAAACTTTTACACTGCTGGTGGAATGTAAACTAATACAACCACTATGGAGAACAGTGTGAAGATTGCCTAAAGAACCAAAAGTAGATCTACCATTTGATCCAGCAACCCCACTTCTGGGTATCTATCCAGAGGAAAAAAGTCATTATACAAAAAAGGTACTTGCACACGCATGTTTATAGCAGCACAATTCACAATCGAAAAACTATGGGCCCGGGTGCGATGGCTCATGCCTGTAATCCCAGCACTTTGGGAGGCTGAGGCAGGTGGATCACTTGAGGTCAGGAGTTCAAGACCAGCCTGGCCAATATGGCGAAACCCTGTCTCTACTAAAAATACAAAAATTAGCTGGGTGTGGTGGCACATGCCTGTAATCCCAGCTACTTGGGAGGCTGAGGCAAGAGAATCACTTGAACCCATTGCACTCCAGCCTGGGTAACAGAGTGAGACTCTGTCTCAAAAAAAAAAAAAAATCGAACTAGCCCAAATGCCCATCAATTATTGAGTGGATAAAGAAAATGTATATATATTGTGGAATACTACTTAGCTATTGCTGCATTTGCAGCAACAGGATGGAATTGGAGACCATTATTCTAAGTGAAGTAACTCAGGAATGGAAACCCAAACAATGTATGTTCTTGCTTATAAGTGGGAGCTAAGCTATGAGGACGCAGAGGCATAAGAATGATACACTGGACTTTGGGGACTCGAGGGAAAGTGTAGGGGGTGGTGAGGGATAAAAGCCTACACATTGATTGGGTAGAGTGTACACTGCTTGGGTGATGGGTGTACCAACATCTCAGAAAGCACCACTGAAGGTGGTAACCCAACACCACCTGTTCCCCAAAAACCTACTGAAATTAAAAAATAAAATGCTGTGCATAATAAATACATAGAATTTTTGTCAATTTTAAAATGAAACAAAATTATCTTATTTTTTTAAAAAAGATTCTCCCTTTAAAAACTCTACTTTTCAGTATTTGCTCTCCGGTTTGCCCACTGTTGAGCATTGGCAACAGCAAATTCAGTGTGTTTCTTGTACTTGTTACCTAAAACCTCAGCGCTCCCCCAGATGTGTAGGACATTAAAAGTTCTTTATCCCAAAGTCATTTGATTAGCCATATGAGGCCCTCATTGAGAAAGGATAATCTGTACTGAAAAGAAATGGGCCCATTAGAAACAAGAGTTTCACCCTTGAATTTGTCACAGACATAACCCTCTCTGCCAGTATCTCACCTTCCAGGCCATAACTCCAAAGGTTAGCGGAGTCAATCATTGCTAAACAAGACAGGTACACCTAAAGACAGGTGGTCAGGAATGGCAGGGTGTGTGAGGGTTATTTTTTTCTTTGCTTTCTCCCTATCTACCTAAACAGCCATCTAGCTAACATGGCTTTTTTAAAAACAGCTTCATACCACATAATTCCTCCATTCAAAGTGTACAATCACTCCTGTAATCCCAGCGCTTTGGAAGGCCAAGGTGGGAGGCTCGCTTGAGGCCAGGAGCTCAAGGTTGCAGTGAGCCACGATCGTGCCACTACAGCCTGGGCCACAGAGCAAGACTCTGTTTCAAAAAAACAAAAGAAGTGTACAATTTGATAACTTTTAGTGTGATCAGAGTTGCCTAACCATCACCACCATCAGGTTTTTTTGTTTTTTGGGTTTTCTTTTTTTTTTTTTTTGGAGATGCTCTGTTACCCAGCCTGGAGTGCAGTGGCATGATCTCAGTTCACTGCAAACTCCACCTCCCGGGTTCAAGCAATTTCCGGCTAATTTTTGTATTTTTAGTACAGACAGGATTTCACCATGTTGGCCAGGCTGGTCTTGAACTCCTGACCTCAAGTGATCCACCCGCCTCGGTCTCCCAAAGTGCTAGGATTACAGGCATGAGCCACCGCACCTGCCCCTCACCATCAGTTTTATAACATTTTCATCACTCCCCAAAGAAACTTCATACCCATTAGCAGCTACTCCTCATTCCCCTTATCCCTCATTCCTGGAACTAAGGATTCCAGGGATTTTCTATTTCTAAGGATTTGCCTGTTCTGGACATTTCGTAAAAATGGAATCCTATGTGGTCTTTTGTGGCTGGCCTCTTTCAGTTGGCTTAATGTGTCATGCCCATGCACTTCAGTCCTCCTTATTGCTACACAATACTCCATTGCATGGATATCCACTAGTCCCCTATATCGATCCAGTTTTACTTTCTGAGGCTTCAGTTACCTGAGGTCAACTGCGGCCTGAAAATATTAAATGGAAAAATTCCAGAAATACACAACTCTTAAGTTTTCAGTTGCACGTGGCTCTGAGTAGCATGACGGAATCGTGCACCCATCCCACTCTGTGCTGCCTGGGACATGAATCCTCCCTTTGTCCGGGGGCTGCAGGCTGCCCACGCTACTCGCCCATTAGTCACTTAGGCAGTCTCAGTGGTCGAGGTATCTCAGTGCTTGTGTTCAAGGCACCCTTGTTTTACTTAGTGATGGCCCCAAAGCTTAAGAGTAGTGATGATTAATATGCCATTGGGATATGCCAAAGAGAAGCCATGAAGTGCTTTCTTAAAGTGAAAAGGTGAACATTCTTGACTTAGAGAAAAAATCGTATGCTGAGGTTGCTAAGATCTATGCTAAGAACAAATCTCCCATCTGTGAAATCGTGAAGGAAAAAGAAATTTGTGCACGTTATGTATAGGGTTCCACGGTTTGGGGCATTCGCTGGGGGTCTGAGAAGGTACCCCCTGTGGGGTAAGGGGAGACTACTGTAGCCAGGGTTACTTTTACACGTTTTTGACAAATCCATCATGAACACCTCCCTGTGTGCGGCACTGGACCAAGGGGAACACAGAGAAGTCAGGCAGCCCCTCTGGAGGGGCCCATGGTCTGCAGTGAGACGCCCTTTCCTGCCCCAGTGCCTGGTGTAGGGCAGACCTGACATGTGCTATTAGAGACGCAACAAAAGTGCAGCTGGACAGGAGACAGTACTTCTGTAGTGGATTCTTAGAACTTTGTTGCTTTGGCAGCCACTTTGAACATACAGTTAGCTGGACTTTCTCATGCCACAAGCAGGCTCAGCCACCCTTGACAGTTTCCAGTTCTCCACCTCCTCCCAGTTCCTCCGTGTGGTTGATCCAAGTATCTCTGCCACATACAACTTCCTCCTGGTGGCCACCTCTCTATGGGCCAGCCACATACAGCCTGCAGGACTGGCCCCTGACCCTCGCACCCTGCGTGGACTGTGGAGATATGCCACAGTGACCTCTCAGCTACAGTGCAACCTCCTGGAACTCATGCCAGCCAGCTCTAAACCCCCAATTAGAGCTCCCCTCAGGAAACCTGTTTGAATAACACCCTGGACCCAAAAAGGTGGTGGTCCATGGGTCCCTCTTTCTCTCCATGCACTCCCTGACCTGTGTGTGTGTGTGTGTGTGTGTGTGGCCTCCAGATGTGCTGCATACACCCCAGAAACTGTAAGTAATAAAATCTTTATTTCTATTTTGTGTATCCCCTAATCATGGAAGGGGTGGTCTTCACTTTCAAGATTCTAAATGAAAACAACTTTTTTTTTGAGACGGAGTCTCACTCCGTCACCCAGGCTGGAGTGCAGTGGTGTGATCTTGGCTCACTGCAACCTCTGCCTCCCGGGCTCAAGCGATTCTCCTGCCTCAGCCTCCCAAGTAGATGGGACTACAGGCATGCGCCACCACGCCCAGCTAATTTTTGTATGTTTAGTAGAGACGGGGTTTCACCATGTTGCCCAGGCTGGTCTCGAACTCCTGACCTCAGGTGATCTGCCCACCTCGGCCTCCCAAAGTGCTGGGATTACAGGCGTGAGCCACCGCACCCAGCCAAAAACAACTTTTGATGAGTGGGGAGGAGAAGGTGAGGAAGGCTGGAGGAAAGAAGGTACTTTAAACTGCACCTGGAGGGTGTGTGGAGGAGATGGGAAAGGCATTCCAGGGCAGGAGGAACAGCAAGTAGCAAAGGCACAGGAGGCTGCAGAGCCCAAGGAGTGCAGAGGAGCAGAAAACAGCAGAGCAGCGGGAGGGGAGACTCGGGACGATAACGCTGGAAAAGATGATGACGGAGGAGGCCCCCGCTAGGAGGTGCAGGAGCATCAACCACAAAGTCAGTGTCGGACGTGAATATTTGGGTTCTGTTATAAACCTTTATTTTTTAAGACTTGAACACCTGCAGAATTAAATACAAAAGCAATCAAAAATCATCATATTTTCTAAAAACAGTTTTCCATTTGGGGCTTGCGGCCCTCTTCAATAAAATCATTCTGAAGATTTAAAGAGGTTTCGGCTTCAAATTCTCAGAATAAAGACTCCTTTTGAGAGGGGCTACAGAAGCCCCCATGAGCTTCCTGCTCCTCAAAACTAACAGGCAAAACAAAACAACAAACCTCCTAGAAAGCAAATGTGACCCTTCTCAATACAGAGCTTTTCCCACCCCAATTTGTAGTTTTTCAGAAAAGACTGGGGAAGTAGGTAACAGCGAGCAAGTCATCTTGTGAAGAAGGTCCTGGAGCGAGCCCTGGAGCGGGGGCTCCCCAGGAGGGCCCGAGCAGCGGAGACTTCTCACTCCACCTCTCCAGTCTCTGATCAGCACACAGTTGGTGGGGCGCTCACACTTGGAAAAGCTTCCAGGAGGCAGCTCTTCAGTAGTGACCAAGGCACACGTGGTCCATGGACAATTTTATCCTGCGAGAGACAGGAAGGAGAACTTGGTGAACCGCGTCAACTCTGAAGAAAGGCAGACAAACGCAAACCCACATGCGGCAGGCAGGCAGTTACGACAGGCCCGCCCAGCAGCTGTCACTGAGAACGTGGCTTCTGGACCCTGCTGACAAATGGCTCTAGAGGAAAGCTGGACGGAGCTCCTGGCAGAAGTGAAACTGCCCACTTGCAGAAGAGGATGGCAGCCCCTTCTGCTTTCAGAATGACATCGACCTTTCAAGCGTCACCTCTGCGTTAGTTACCTGTGAAGCGGATACGGCTTCTCACAAAGGTTGACCAGCACGTACAAATGTCTCAACGCATACTCGTACTGGGAGAAAACAAACGAGAAGAATGAAACTTCCTCATCTCTCCACACAATCCACTCCACTTTTGCAATTGCAGAGGGGAAGCATCTTGGCCAGTGGCTCTTGCCCTATTTTGGTTCATGGATCCTTTCCCAACCTTTAGATAATCTGGTGATATTTATGGACGATCCCTCAGGAAAGAGGCACACATGCCAGGGTTTGCATGCAAGTGGGGGGGCTGGCGGGGTTCTGCACTCTCAAATCTGAGGGCAGGACTCCTGACAGGGAACTCCCGATGGCTCTGCTCCCCGCCATGGCCTGGGATCTCCCCGGGAAGTCTGCCTTTTGATTCTGGGAGGGACACGCCAGCGAGGGAGATGGATGGCGTGTGAAAGCCACGCTGGATCACACCAGGGAAGGGTGAAGCAGCGGAGATGTTTATCTTGACATAAACTTCAGGGGAACCCAAGAACTCTCTGAGAACAAAGGAAGAGGTTCACTGTGCATGACTCCAAAGGTCAAAAGACCAAGCCTGGGCCGGGTGCGGTGGCTCATGCTTGTAATCCCAGCACTTTGGGAGGCCGAGGCAGGTGGATCACCTGAGGCCAGAAGTTCAAGACCAGCCTGGACAACATGGTGAAACCTTGTCTCTACTAAAAATATGAAAATTAGCCAGGTGTGGTGGTGGGTGCCTGTAATCCCAGCTACTTGGGAGGCTGAGGCAGGAGAATTGCTTGAACCCAGGAGGCAGAGGTTTCAGTGAGCTGAGATCACACCACTGCACTCTAGCCTGGGCAACAAGAGCAAAACTGTGTCTAAAACAAACAAACAAAAAAACCAAGACTGGAGGGGTAAAATCGAGCTA
Organism: Pan troglodytes; assembly: GCF_028858775.2. Taxonomy (NCBI): domain Eukaryota; kingdom Metazoa; phylum Chordata; class Mammalia; order Primates; family Hominidae; genus Pan; species Pan troglodytes. The sequence continues at coordinate 90,711,847 of NC_072413.2, forward strand.
CCTCAACTCTGCCCCAGTGTGAAAGAAGCCAGGGACAGGGACAACAGGGAACTGAGCAGGATGTGGCTATGTTCCAATAAAACTTTTTTTTGGAGACAGAGTTTCACTCTGTCGCCCAGGCTGGAGTATAGTGGCACAATCTCGGCTCACTGCAACCTCCACCTCCCTGGTTCAAGCGATTCTCCTGCCTCAGCCTCCCGAGTAGTTGGGATTACGGGCGTGCACCACCAAGTCTGGCTAATTTTGGTATATTTAGTAGAGATGAGGTCTTACCATGTTGGTCAGGCTGGTCTGGAACTCCTGACTTCAGGTGAGCCACCCACCTTGGCCTCCCAACGTGCTGGGATTGCAGACATGAGCCACCATGCCCGGCCCCAATAAAACTTTATTTACAAAAACAGGTTATGGGGGAGAAACAGACCTGTAGGCCAGTTTGCCAACCTTTCTCTAGAAGGATTGAAGCACCACATGCTACTGACCAGGAGGCTTTTCAGGTGCCTTCCAATTCTACATCTGCAGAAACTCAGTACTTCTCCATGGGCCACACCTGACTTCAACTGTCTTGGGAAGAGGTCAGAACAGACTCAGAAGGGAGAAGATGTGTGTGGCTCGTGTGAGGGGTAGAGACGAGGGTGGGGTTTGGCAGGGACAGCAGAAGTGTGAACAGAAGTAACTGTTCTTCAAACTAGAAGTGAGAGCTGTCATCTACGGCTCTGGTAAACTCTCCTACCCACTGGGACAAGAAGTGTTCTGAGGCCAAGATTTAAAATTAGTGAATTTGGACAACCTTCTTCCTCTCTGAAATGAGCCCACTGTTTCTCAGCCTGGATGGAACCTTCTATAAGGTCGTACAACCAATGTGACTGCCAGGGGACAATATGAATTCAGCTTCTGGATTCTGGTCGTGGGGAGAGCCTGCTGGCTCACCGTGGGGGAGTGCCAGTTGAAGCAGTGGGTCCGGAAGTGCAGCAGGGCCTCTGGGTAGCAGCTGTGCCCCGTGAGCGGGGCTCTCTCGGACAGGAGCTGCTCCACCTCAGCCTCGGACGCTGCCAGCAAGGAGACGATCTTGCGCACTGACTTCTCAATGAGGTGCCTGGCCTGGGGAGAAACGCGGCCTGTCAGAATGTGCCTCCCTGAGTGCGGTCTCTCAGGGACCCAGGAACGGTGAGAAGTGCATTCAAAGGCTTCTCTCCACACAGCCCTCAGCCTCCCGCAGGTTAGAGGAAATAACAATCAATGTGCTCCGAGAAAGGCGAGAGATGTCTGTGCCCACTTGTGCGACGGTCAGAAAGACCCGCCTCTTGGGGATCTTCCGGCATGATGCAAACATTTGTATCAAAAAACAACCTTTGCTGTGGAGAGAGGAGGTGGCAGAACCTGTGCCCCAAAGCAGACGACTGTGCCGTGAGGGTGCTGTGTCCACGGGCACCTCTGCCCATTCAGGAAACTATCGAATGGTTACACAGCGGGGCACAGAGGGACTTTTATTTTCTTTCCAGATGATGAAAAACAGCATCATAAAGAAGAAAATGCTTCTATACTACCCTCACTCTGGCCAGGCACAGTGGCTCACGCCTGTACTCCCAGCACTTTTAGGAGGCCGAGGCAGGAGGATCACTTGAGGCCAGCAGTTCCAGACCGGCCTGGGCAACACAGGGAGACCCTGCCTCTATTAAAATCAAAATCAAAAAACTAAAAAAAAAAAAACCTTCACTCTACAAGCAAGCTCTGTCCTACCCGCTCTCCAGCCAGGGTTTGCTTGCTTCATATCTGAATTCCACAAAGACCCTCCACCCACTGTGTGTTAGACCGGCAGTTCTCCAGGCGTGGTCCAGAACCACAGACTCCCCAAGAGCTCTCAGGCTCCAGAAGGTCTTCCCTTCCTCAACTCTGTATCTTTACAAGGCTGGATTTTCTTCTTACACTTCAGCCGAAAGAACAGCGCCTGACAGCGAAAGCAGAAGCCAGTTCAAGGATCCAGCTGTCGTCTAGCAATGCCGGACACAAAAGAGATACTCCCACATGTAAAGCAATGCCACTCTTCTCACCCAATGCTTTTTGTTTTGGAAAATGGTTATTTCTCATAGAAAATATATTAGTGTAAAATGTTATTTGTTAAGAATATTGTTATTTGTAAATGAGTTAAATATTTTTAAATCAGTTTTAATTTTTTCATAATCTTTTACTTTACATAAAAGTATAATTATGCAATAGTTAAACAGTCTTGGAAATAGTTTTCAAATTTGCAGCAGATACCAAAGAAGTCCTATATGATTTACACAGCTGTTTAAGCAAACACAAGAAAACTCTGAGCCAGGTGCGGTGCCTCACGCCTGTAATCCCAGAACTTTGGGAGGCTGACGCAGGTGGATCACCTGAGGCCAGGAGTTTGAGACCAGTCTGGCCAACGTGGTGAAACCCCGTCTCTACTAAAAATACAAAATTAGCCAGGCGTGGTGACGGGTGCCTGTAATCCCAGCTACTCGGGAGGCTGAGGCAGGAGAATCGCTTGAACCCGGGAGGCAGAGGTTGCAGTGAGCTGAGATCGTGCCACTGTACTCCAGCCTGGGCAGCAAGAGCAGAACTCCATCTCAAAAAAAAAAAAAAATCACCAAAAAACCTCTGGTTCACTTTCTGTGAACTATCAAAAATGTCCTTTCATCTCATCTTAATTTAATGCAATAAATATCAATAGACATAACCCACCATGAACAAAAGCTTTTTGGGATCAATAATTTAAAGAGTATAAAGAGGTTTGGCCGGGTGCAGTGGCCCACTCCTGTAATCCCAGCACTTTCAGGGCCCAGGTGGGAAGATCACTTGAGCTCAGGAGTTTGAGACCAGCCTGGGCAACACAGTGAGACCCCAGCTCTACAAAAAAATTAATAAATAAAGAGGCCCAAGACTAAAAAGTCTGAGGACTACTATGCTATACTGCATTTGACACCAACTAAAAATATGTCCTGGTTAATACGTTTTTCACACACAGGGCACCAATTTTGGAGATAACTAGATATGTGCATTAAAAAAAACCACATTGATTTAAAAAAAGAATCTTGCCTAGACGGGTGGATCACCTGAGGTCAGGAGTTCGAGACCAGCCTCACCAACATGGTGAAACCCCATCTCTACTAAAAATACAAAAATTAACTGGGGCATGGTGGCACGTGCCTGTAATCCCAGCTACTTGGGAGGCTGAGGCAGGGGAATCTCTTAAACCCAGGAGGCGGAGGTTGCAGTGAGCCAAGATCACACCACTGCATTCCAGCCTGGCGACAGAGCAAGACTCTGTCTTAAGAAAAAAAAAAAAAATCTTGCCTAGAAAACTCAGGCCATATTTCAGCACATCCATCACTGTGCTGTGCTGACAATGGGGATAAGGGCTAACAGAGTTGGCTTTGTGGGAAGGGACAGGCAGCCCTCTGCCCAGCATTCCGGTGAGCACACAGCTGTAATTTACATAGCAATTCTGTCAGCTCCAAACACACTGATGAGCTACTGAAAACAGACTCACTGATTGGAAAGGACGGCATAAGCATTTTAGAAAGAATTTTAGGCATGACTATGTTTTTCTGAGAACAGCAGAAATTTTTGTGGATTGGATTTTTTTTTTTTTTTTTTTTTTTTAAAGAAGGGGTTTTGCTAGGTTGCCCAAGCTGACCTCAAAGTCCCGGACTCAAGGAATCCTCCTGCCTCAGCCCCCTAAGTAGCTGGGACTAGAGGCACATGCCACCGTACCTGTCTCTGGATTTTTAAAATGAATATGATTAGCTAATAACTTAATAAGCAACAAAGTAAAAATATCCTCTAAGCAACAAGGTATAAAAGGGAAACACCCATGTACATGGCTTCTTGGTACGATACAGGGGAGACAGGCCCCCATTCCACCGCTCCCTACTACCGAAGAGGTCAAGGTTAGTTTACTCATGAAGATGGGAGGCAACCACGGCCCCGCCCACCCGCTTCCGTTACATGGAGGACAAAGGCTGGCTTCTGTCCCCACATACTCCTGCGTGGCAGGAGCATAGGAGGCAGGGCCGTGCTCATGCATGCTGCCCACCTGGGCTGGGGACAGCACCTGGGCACAGCTCCTTTCACCACTACTCACATCCAGATGCCGCTGGATCTCCTCTGTGAGCTGCCTGGACTCCTCCAGATCATTGGTGTTCATCAGTTTCCTTTTCATGATGGTGAGAGGCACATCAGGGCTGGGGGTGAGGTCAAGGTGTGTGACTGGAGGTAGGGAGATAGGAGAACTGGCTTTGTGTTTCATACCCTGAAACTGCATCACTTTCATGGTGGAGATTGTCTGGGGAGACAGACAGCAAGAGAGAGCGAGAGAGAAAGCGAGAGAGTGAGAGAAGGCCAGAGAGAGAGGGAGAGAGAGAGAGAGCTGGTTTGAGTGGGAGGAGCAGAGGTGCCCAACATACCCCAAGTCCAGCCTCTCCCTCAGAGGCTCACATTTACTCCTCATGCTTTCAGGACCACAAGGCCACAGTCACAGTCTGAAAGGCATGGTCACCCCAGCAGTACGCAGGCAATGCACGGGAGCCCCTGAAATCTACCAGTGAGTGACTCAAAATGCCTGGCATCCTTTGCAGAACTGCTATTCTTTCACCAGACAGCTCTGGTCCAAGCTCTGCCTGACTGCATCAGCAGTGCCCTTCATATGTAAAAGAATAGCAGTTCTGCTGCAAAGGATGCCAGGCAAAGAATGTCACCTGCAAAGGACGCCGCCTATCCAGGCGGGTGACCTGTATGTGCTCACTCCCCCGCACTCACCTGCAAGTCCCTAAGGACCAGTAGTGGGAAGGTACAAAGCATCTGCCCAGGTTAGAGCTGAAGTCTGGGTCCATTGGGAAGGGCAGAGCTGAGGCCAGGCTGATGCTTGGCATCAAGAGCTAGCAAATGGGCACAGCGGCCAGGCTCGATTTGGCTGCAGCGGTCACTACAGACTGGCTCCCAATCAGAAGGGAAAATGCTGCAAGCGTTCTCTTCCTAAAGCAAGCAACAATAATCTAACAACCGTTCTAAAATCAGCAATACCACACACACCGATCTATATAAAAACACAGAGGCTGGAGAAGATCCACCACAAGTCCTCAACCAAGATCAGAAATGGCCAATGATGAGGACACTGTGAAGAGAACGGAAAGCCCAAGGCGGGGCCCCCACATGGCCAGGGCTATGCCACCACTGACCCTGCCTTCTCCGTGTCACCTTTCCCTGGCCGTCCCTCTGCTCCAACTCTCTCCTACACCTGCTCAAAAGCCTGACCGGGTCATGGTGCCCTGGGTGCAGGTCTCATGTCCCCCAGCCCATGCCCTGCTGAAGGGCTAACCACGGCTGGATTTACTGACTCCAGGTTCTTCTAGAAGGCCAACGTTTGCGCCCAAGGAACAGATCTCAGCTGGCGAGCTCTCCGCTAGGGGTGGGCTGCTTGGGGGATGGTGAACAACTGGGAGGCCCTGCACATTTGTTACGGTGTTTGCACATCCCAAACGCTAGCCCCAGCAGCTTCACTTAGGGCCCAAGCTTTTAGCAGCCACTTACTGCAACACCATTTAACCACACAGGTCCCTTCTGGACATATTTGGAGGAGAATAAAATGTCTCCAATTTATAGCCAAAGGTTAAAGGTAACAACCTGCCATTTGCAAAGGGGCAGGACCCCAGAAAATCCAAGGTGCAGAGTGGCTGTGGGACAATCTACAAACCGTAAAGCAGCAGCTTTCGAGTCAGTGATCCCTTGCTGCACACTAGGCCTGTGTTTAGCATGAGTAACGCATAGCCCTCTTGCATGCTCCTAGCTACCTTGTACGCTTGGGTTTCAACCAATGAGAAAACAAATTCACAGAAGTGAAATCACTTGCCCAAAGTCTCACAACTCTGCAAGTTTGAACCTAGAAAGGTCTGATTCCAAAGCCCACAGGTCCCCAGGATGGAGTGGCATGAGAGGCAGAGGCATCCCTGCCTCAAGCATTCCTCACTCAGATCCCATGTCTCTTTAGCAAGAGATCAATATTCCAGGCAAGTCCACCTAGGACACAAGGAACAGAGGGCCAGCACGCGAGGCTCCCGACTCACTTTGTTTCCATACTGCATGACGTGGCTGGTGTTGGTGTGCGATTTTACCAGGTGGTACTGCTTGTGCAGGGTCTCTTTAGTCAGATCTTCCTGCAAAAAGTGAGACCATTAGAGACCTTTGACAATCAGAGTCTGACGGTTAAACCCCAGCTGAACAGCCAGCCCCCAAAGGGCTCACCACGTCCGAGTCTTCCATCCAGTTGACGCTGTACCAGTCCCCCAGGTACGTGGACCTCTTCTCATCATAGTAACAGGCGTAGGACGACTCTCTGGGGTTGGCAGCAGTAGTTGCATAAACTACGAGGAATTAAAGATGATCTTTTAGTTGCATTTTATTCCTGCCTTGGATTACGCTTGAAGCTTGAGTCCTTCTTTCTCCCCCGGTGAAATCGAAGCATGCTACTTATGATCCACACAGGAGGGCAGGGACACGTAACTGTACCCAGGCTTGTGTATTCGATTACAATAACTCATCTAAAATTAAATGCGGAAGAAAGAGAAGCCAGCTGGTGGATGTTTTTTGCAGCAATTGGCAAATTGGCATGCTTAGGACATCATGCTATTCTGGAAGAATGCTGACATTTCCACAGCACAGGAAACTTGAAGAATATGGGCTTACTTTGGTTTCCAGAGAGATCTGACATTTATTGAAGAAACATCTAGATTAACTGAACCTATACAAAAGCTACCACTTACTATCTCTCTACCATGGGCTTAGAATTGTGCTGGACAAATGCTAGTGTTTAAAATACAAGTCTCCCAACAGACACACACTATCTTTATCCCCATTTTACAGATGGGGATAACTGAGGGTCAAAGAGAGTCAGTCACCTGCTTTGAGGTCAGAGTGCAACCAACACATTGCAAAGGATGGAGGCTAGTCCAAAGCCCATGTAGTTTTAGCTTCAGTAGTTTTACGAGAACCTGGAAGAGCACTGTGAGGCTCACATACAGATTCTTTATTCCCTGACTACCAGTGCTTCAGAAGTAGAGGAAGCCCAGAGCTACCTGCAAGTATCTCCCCACTTCTACGGCCCAGGCTGCCCTCAGCAGCCCCTGCTTACGGAGAATGCTCAGTTCCATGTCAGCGGTGTCTGAGCAACCTGCTTGCCAGCCCAGGTCGAGGCCGGCGCCCCAACCACCTACCATTGATGTTATCCGGCAGGTGGTTCATCATGGACCCAGACTCACAGGCTTCAATGTAGAACACCATCTGTGAGGCAGACGGGGCAGGTGAGCTCACCCCAGCCAGGTACAGGCCTCCAGCCATGCTACTGGAGCTCTGCCCACTCTCTCTACCCATTCCTAACAAGTCCTCCAGGCTTGCTTCTGGAGACATTACTGCTGTAAAGAGGCTGCTGCCACACAAATTTATTCATTGCTAATGGAATAAAATCATCTATTAGCTGAAATAATGCAGAGAAAACGGAGCCATGTGATGCTAAGGAAAACGGTTCCACCATCCAGTGCAGGGAGGAGTTTCAAAGACCATACAGTGCAGCAGGCCATCTTTCTGCGTTACTGTCACGTATCACCCAACCCATGCAGGTTTTTTTTTTTTTTAGTAGAGACACGGTCTCACTATGTTGCCCAGGCTGGTCTTAAACTCCTGGCCTCAAGTGATCTTCCCGCCTCAGCCTCCTAAAGTGCTGGGACTACAGGAGTGAGCCACCACACCCAGCCAAAAACTCTGGCCCTGCACAGTTTCCATAAAGGGTGCTATAGGGGTAAGAAAGGCTCCAAGTGAGAATAAGATAGTGGTATTTTCCTCCCCAGCTGCCCAAAATTGAGGACAGTCCTAGGAATAGGAGTCTGCAAAGTGTGGGCCGAAGACCAGCAGCAGCAGGATCACACGGAAACCCAAGGCAAATTCTCAGGCCCCCTCCCCAGACCTACTGGGTCAAACTCTGGGGGCGAGGCCCACACTGTTTTAACAAGCTCTCCATGATTCCAGTCTAATAGCTAAAGCCGAAAGCCTCATCCTGGGAAACCAGGGATTGGAAGGATCCCCTTTCTAGAAAACACAGCACCCACAGTTGGAGGACGGTCACGGGACTGTGGGCTCTGCACTCACGGCTTTCCTCACACCCCCGCCCCCACAAGGCTGCCCCAAGGGCTGAATTACCTTTCGGTACATTTTGTGTTTGTACATGTAATGGATGGTCTCATTCAGGTCCTTTACATGAAGCTGAAAGGTGAGAATATTGTCAGACCAACATATCAAGAGAAACTATTTGCTGGATAAGCCACTAGTAAAGTTCTGATGATCCTTCATAAACTCTTTTCTACCAATCCCTAGAAGTAATCATGGTGAAGAACATAACCCCAGAATGTCGTCACATGTTTTATGCACGCATTTAAAAAGGGCAAGAGGATGTACCTCTTCACCCATTACTTTGTCCGGAGCTTTTGGTCTATTCTCAGGTCTAGTGTGATACACCCACGTCCTGAGACAGCTACCGACGCTGCGATATGAACAGAAATGCAGGGAAAACTGTCTGGAAGAGATGTCCTTGGATAGATTTCAAGCTGCTAAACCTGTCCCCCACTCCCACCCACCACACGTACAAACCAACCCTGGCAGGATACTAGAAAATACACGCTATGGGTTTAATCTCGACACCTAGGCCTGCTTTTCTGTTCTGCTAGTTTGTCCTTAAAACGTTAAGAAAACTCACATCTTCATTGGGAAAAACCAGTATTCCAGTAGATCCATGGTCAGTGAAGTAAATGAACACGTGATCCTGGGGGCCGCTGCCAAGAAAGAATCAGGGGTCAATCATTTCCTTTTTCTGTTTTTACTTCTATTCCTCTGAAAAGCTGCCCTAATCAAAAAATTAAGAAGTTTGGGGAGTAGAGTTGCCCAACCAGGTTTGAAAATGAACACAAGGGCCCGGTGCCCGGTGTCTGGCCTGTCCCCTCCACTCCCCTTGGTGTGATTCTGAACCACAGTATAGATCCTAGAGCCTCCAAATTCTGAACTACGGCTGGAAAGGAGGAGGGACCTTTCCTGGGCAACCCATCAGACAGACCTGGTGTGAGGTGGATAGTGGGGTCCTTTAGCAATTGGGCCTCATCCCAGGCAGCCACACTCTCCAACCAGATCTCCCCAAAATGAGCTCAACACAGGCCTGCAGCCTCCCCCTCCAGGCCTCCTGTGGCCCACAGTCTGGATGCCCACCTGCCTGCCTCACCAGGGCTTCCACCAGATGGCGCTGCTTCAAAGTGGCAGAGATGTAGTAACTTACATGAAGCCAATTTGGTTCACCCTCACAGATGTCCATCTCCATACTATTTTTTTTTTTTTTTTTTTTTTTGAGATGGAGTCTTGCCCTGTCGCCCAGGCTGGAGTGCAATGGCATGATCTCAGCTCACTGTAACTTCCGCCTCCCAGGTTAAAGCAGTTCTCCTGCCTCAGCCTCCCGAGTAGCTGGGATTATAGGCACGCGCCACCACGCCTGGTTAATTTTTGTATTTTTAGTAGAGATGGGGATTCACACTGTTGGTCAGGGTGTGTGTGTGTGTGTGTGTGTGTGTGTGTGTGTGTTTGAGACTGAGTCTTACTCTGTCACTCAGGCTGGAGTACAGTGGCACAATCTTGCCTCACTGCAACCTCCACCTCCTGGATTCAAGCAATTATCCTTCAGCCACCAGAGTAGCTGGGATTACAGGTGCATGCTACCATGCCTGGCTAATTTTTGTATTTTTAGTAGAGATGGGGTTTCATCATGTTGGCCAGGCTGGTCTTCAACTCCTGATCTCAAGTGATCCGCCCACCTTGGCCTCCCAAAGTGCTGGGATTACAGGCGTGAGCCACTGTACCCAGCCTCTGCACTAATCCACATGAGCTTACTTGTGCCCAGGCCTCCCTTCCAGCTTAAAAGAAATATGCTACTAGAATCTCTGGCATCACATAAAAATGCCACATGAACAATTACTAAACAACAAGACATCTCTAGCCCACAGCCAGTCGGGGTAAGCACTGGGGTTCGTGTTCCCCAATATGAAAGTCCACTTCCTCCAATATGAAGGGACTTACGAATGTGCCTCTCCCCGCTGGGCTGATCTGTGATCAGAGCACAGGGCTGGTGGCCCTGCAATCTGGGCACAGGGATTCAGATTCACACCTGCCTCAGGGGCTCCGCTGGCAGTGGGACATCCCTGTGCTATGATCCCCAGACAAGGAACGAGGAGTTTAAGTGATAGGAACATTTTATTAATAATGAGGGGCCCTGGATCATAAGGTGAATTCAGTGCAGAAATGGGCCACCAAGAGAAGCCACTGAAACAACAGCCCTAAGCACCTGTCCTAAGTCAGAATAAAACTCTCCACTCTGTAATTTCTCACAGGTAAACAGGCTAGGGGCACAGAACAACACCTGTTTCAATTCTCTATACGGGGGTCCCAAGCCATTGAGAGAAGTGTAGTATCCGTAAACAGACATTACCTCTTCAGGACTTTGCCGGATCCTATGCCCTTCACTGCTTCTGCATCGCCTCTCAACACAGCAAGGAAATTTTGTGGGGTAACATCCTACAAAGAATTAGGAGCCACAATCAGATGCAGCTGTCACTCCAACCCAGAGAGTTGGCTGAGTCTGCAACCGACCCACGCCACCAGCCTGCACATTCCAAGGCTCATGGCTTAACAGCAAACACTTTTGGCCGGGTGCCGTGGCTCACGCCTGTAATCCTAGCACTTTGGGAGGCTGAAGCGGGCGGATCACTTGAGGTCAGGAGTTCAAGGCTAGCCTGGCCAACACAGTGAAACCCCATCTCTACTGAAAGTAGAAAAATTAGCCAGGCATCATGGCACCTGCCTGTAATCCCAGCTACTATGGAGGCTGAGGCAGGAGAATCACTTGAACCCGGGAAGCGGAGGTTGCAGTGAGCCAAGATTGTGCCACTGCACTCCAGCCTGGGTAACAGTGCCAGACTCCATCTCACACAAACAAACACTATACAGAAACAATTTCATTAAATACGGTCATCTTTTTTACCTGTATGATATGTTAAATTTAATTGTATTTGACTTTAAAAGAAAAATAAAATAAAATGAAACAAAGAATTGTTAAACATCAGATAAAAGTTTCTTATCAAAAGGATAATTAATTCCTAAAAGATCCGATATTTAAAACAGACTATGAAAACCAGGTGAATGAAGGCATCACGGTCGATTTTAAAAATGTGTCAATTGAGACAGTCTCAATCAACTAGGAGGAACAGAAAAGTTTTTGGAAGTAATATACTATTATAGCTATAATACACTATATAATAAACTATATAACAATAATAAATGAAAAACTATCTCAGCAAAAATCCTGAGATACTTTGCACCAAGCCTGGTACTGAGAAAACCGATTTTTATAAAAGAGCACAGGTAATCTATGATCAGATTAATGGTGATATCTCAAGAAAGGTTAATATGGATGAAACTACATGGTCAGGCCTAAAGTATGAGAAGACTGGGAACTATCAGTAGATTGCAACTTATTCTAAACATTCTCTTTTCCTCTGCTTTCTTTCAAAACTCTCATAATTTACTCCTCAGGCACAAATCCTAATACAAATGTGAAACACCGACCAGAAGCCAGTCTAGGGAGATTCTGATTCTAGAAACAGAAGAAAGAGGGAAAAATCATCACTAAAATGAAAACTAAACCAGCTGGCTCCAACCGTGGAAGCCACTCACCTCTCCGGTGTAGTCCTTCGGGACTCCCTGATAGACATCTGTGCCATTGGGCCTGTTGATCACAATTCCTGGAGTGGGATTGCTGAAAATTAAAGGACACAATTTAAACGAGATGTGGCATGCCTCTGAAATCTCTCTCTTCAAATACATGTATGTTATGTGAAAAAATAGTAAACGTCTATGTTGGTCAAAGAAACAACTTATGGCCTGCAGGGTGGCCAACGCGTGAGTGGTTTGAGCAGCTTGGGGATCTCAGCAGTCCCACAGCCCAAGAGCTCTTGGCAGAGGCAGTAAGG